>NC_058522.1:423294421-423597452 GCF_904849725.1 Hordeum vulgare subsp. vulgare | reverse complement strand
ACAAGACACACAGTGCGAGATCCCAAGCTTGTTAAAGAACGAATTGAGATGATGATATTCACCCCCCAATCCGACTGAACATGAAGAATCTTATGCTTAAGGAGACGCTCAACATGTGCTTGAAACTGAATGAAAACGTCGAACACATCAGATTTACGCTTGATAAGATAAAGCCACGTAAACCAACTGTAAGCATCAATAAAACTGACATAATAATTATGGCCACTGACAGACGTTTGGGCATGACCCCATACATCAGAAAACACTAGCTCAAGAGGCCGTTGAACTACATGACTAGACTCAGAAAATGGAAGCTGATGACTCTTGCCTTGCTGACAGGTATCACAGACAGTTTCAGCAATTTTATTGGACACAACTGGAAGTTCATGACGATGCAGAACATGACGAACTATGGGAGCACCAGGATGACCAAGGCGCGCATGCCAGTGTGAAGACGACACGCGAACACCGGTGAACACCTGGGGGGCATGCGGCGCAGGAGGTGCAGGTGGCGCATCAAGCGCATAAAGGCCATGGCGGAGACGACCTCTAAGCAGAACGGCTCTCGTGTACCGATCCTTAATAAAAAAGAAGAAACAGTGAAATTCAGCGAAGACAGGATTATCACGAGTAAGCTGAGGAACAGATAACAGATTGCGTGTAGCAGAAGGAACACGAAGAACATTATGAAGGTGCAGTTTTCTAGAATTGTGTGTAAGAAGAGCGGCCTGACCAAGATGTGAGATGCGCATACCTGCTCCGTTGGCGGTGTGGACCTGATCATGACCGCGGTATGGCTCCTGGGTGGAGAGCTTTCCCATCTCACTCGTCAGGTGATTGGTAGCTCCCGTGTCCATGTACCATGCCAGATCAATGGAGTAGGACGGAGTGTGCCCGTGCTCGGTGCCTGCCACAGCAGCAGCCGCCTGCTTGTCATTGCCTTTGCCATTGTTTCCAATGCCGAGGAAGTCCTTCTTGAAGCGTCGATGACAGCGTGAGGCGATGTGACCCTCAAGACCGCACAGTTGGCAAGCTTGCTGAGCAGGTTTGCCGCGGGCTGCGACGTTGGCGGCGGAGAAGCTCGGGAAGGCGTGGCGCGCTTTGATACGCTGTTCGCGACCGAGGAGGCGTGAGTAGAGCTCACGAGGCTGAAGGGGAACGTCGCGACCATTGATGTTCTCGATGAGATTATCATAGTCGTCGTCGAGGCCGTTCAGGACGTAGGTGGTGAAGTCCTCGGGGCGAAGCGGCTGGCCAATGGAGGCCAGCGTATCGGAGAGGCCAGTCAGCTTGTTGAAGTAGTCCGTGATGCTGCTGTCACGGAGCTTCGTCTTGCCCAGCTTAGTGCGGATAGCATGAGCACGAGCATGAGACTGAGAGGCGAAGCTGGTGTGGAGCGCCGTCCACACATCCCGCGACGTAGAGGCGAAGAGGACCAGCGACGAGACGCTCGGGGTGAGCGACGACTGGATGGCAGAGAGGATGGCCTCATCCTGGGCCACCCACGTATGGTACGCTGGATGATACACCGGCGGGCACGGAAGGGTGCTGTCGACGTAACCCTCCAGGTAGCGGCTCCGAAGGAGCGGCAACACCTGTGCACGCCAAGACAAGTAATTGTTGGGCGTGAGCTTCACCGGGATGAGGTGCGAGAAGTAGAAGGGCGACGGCGTCGCAGCATGATCAGCGTGAGCCGATGGCGAAGACGCGTAGTGATCCATCGGTGGCGCCATCTCCAGGGACGGTGCAGGAGCAGCAGGCGCCATACCATCATACGCTGACGACGGGTAGGCGTCGTAGGTCGGCGCAGGTAGGGCCACATAGGGCGATGCAGGTGGGGCCCCGTAATGCAGCACCGTAGGCGCGGCGTAGGGCTGCATAGGCGGCGCACCGTAGGGAGGCGCCAACCAGGAGGACGGCGGCGTCGATGGGGCCCCATAGGCAGGGGGGCCGTAGGCCGACACGTGAGGCGCGCCGTAGGTCGGCGCGGGCGGGGCTCCGTAGGTCGGCGTCGAGTGGGCGCCGGAGAGGACGGGCGCGGAGCCACGAGTGGGTGGCGGCGCGACCACGTTGGTCGAGGCAGACGGGCCGCCGGAGGAGGCCGGCGACGGCCGATCGCCCCCCGCACCAGGCCCGACGGCAGGCGGCGGCTGAACCGATCCCAGCGAGGGCTGAATCGGGGATCGAGGCTGCCACCACGCGAGGGGAGTGGAGGCGAGGAAGGGCGAGGCAGAGGCGGAGGCCGTCGCGGCGGGAGGAGCGGCAGCAGCGGCTAGGGCCGGCGCTGCGGATGAGCCGGCGGCGGCGGGTAGGGCAGCGGAAGACGACATCGTAACCTAATCTGATACCATGTTAAACAATGTGTTTGGGGAACTGCTCGACACCCTAAACGTGGGTGCGGCTATCTCATTATATAGAGGTATCAAGAGGTACAGTACAAGTCATATACAGTTATATACAGACACACTACGTATATACAGTCTAACATTATGGACCTGCGTTGGGGCATTGCTTTCGTCTATCTAGCATTTTCAGAACAAAATTTCGATGGGTGTTTTCCCCTCTCATCCGGCTAATTGTATTCTTAAATGCAGCTTATTTATGCAGGAGTGAAGTTCATTAAGGAGGCGTGAGGACACTTAAGGGCTGGAGACGGTGATGCAACAACTACGCAACCTCAATTGTGTCGCTCGAGCGGACAGAGATCAGGTTACATACATGTTTGCATCTCATCGTGTGCCTTGCGGCCTAAATTCAAATTTAAACATTACGAAAAAATTTAAAAAAATAATGCATGTTCACAGCACATATTAAGATAACCCCTAAAAACTTCAGATCAAAATTCGAAACATTCATCAAGAAACAAAAAAGAAAAATATGTCATGAATAGTTCGCGAATGGTTCTGTGTGGACTATTCACATCTGAGTTTTTCTTTTTCGTTTCTTGATGTATGTTTTGAATTTTGATCTGAATTTTTCTACTATGATAATGGTTGTTGTAGTCAAAAAATTTCACTTCATATGAACTTTGCCCCCTACATTTGCATGCTGGCTCCGTCCCTGCCCACTCCTCCAGCTACAAGTATTTAGTATATAGATAAAGTAAAGAAGAGATGAGTTTCTCTTTTTTTTTTGTTGAGAAAGTGAGAGATTAGTTTTAATCATGCCCCATTCACTCAATCGTCTGTTATTTCCAACTCCAACCATATCGAATAATTTGCCCGGTCGGTCACCGTCACTGCAGGCTACAATGGCCCCGATTCTTTTATCCCCTCCTAACCCCGCACTGAATGGCCAGCTTTGATTGAATGACCAAGTGCGTGGTATAGTGTTCATTGTTTGGCGATTTTTAATAGACCGACTCCGCGACATATATGGCCCGACTGAACAATCCCTTCCATTGATTAACACTTCAGTCCCGATCGAAGAAAGAAAGTAGCCACAGGCCAGAGCCGCCGCTGGCTGGCTGCGGAGCAGCAGCCAGGTCCCAGGTGTGTGAGCATGGAACTCGGGGATAAATGTGTTTCGGCCAGGAGTCGACCAGTAGTAGTAGTAGGTGAAGGGTGGAGATACGTAGTGTCTGACGTTGCCATGCCGTCGACACGTAGTGTCTGACGTCCAGTCCGGCTCGTCGGCATGCCTATTTATTCTCATCTCCGGGCTTGGCAGTCACCAACACCCTGATTTCAGTGATTTGTGAGCAGGAAATCGAAGTATACTCCAGCTAGGAGCCTAGGCGAAGAAGCAGAGCGAGCAATCATCAATGGAGAAAGGCACGCCCGCGCTCGGTTGGGCCGCGAGAGACGAGTCCGGTCTCCTCTCCCCCTACAGCTTCTCGAGAAGGTCTTCCTCTATCCAGTCCCTATCATGGCGTGTACTCTGCTCGGCCTCGCCTCTGCATCTTGCCCCGTGCTGATGGATTCCCGTGATGCACGACAGGGCCCGGAAGGACGAGGATGTGACGATCAAGGTGCTCTTCTGCGGGATCTGCCACACCGACCTCCACATCGCCAAGAACGAGTGGGGCAACGCCCTCTACCCCATCGTTCCCGGGTGGGTACACCAACCAAAACATATCGATGGTCGTCGTCTACGACTACAATGGTGGATTGCTAACTGTTACCGTGTTGCCGGCGCAGGCATGAGATTGTGGGCGTCGTCACCGACGTCGGCCCTGGCGTCAAGAGCTTCAAGGTCGGGGACACGGTGGGCGTGGGCTACTTCGTTGACTCCTGCCGCTCGTGCGGCACCTGCAGCAAGGGGTACGAGAACTACTGCTCCACCCTCGTGCTCACCTCCAACGGCGTGGACTACGACGGCGCCACCACCCAGGGGGGTTTCTCAGACGTGCTCGTCGTCAACCAGGACTACGTCCTCCGCGTCCCGGAGAGCCTGTCTCTCGCCGGGGCGGCGCCGTTGCTCTGCGCCGGCGTCACGGTGTACAGCCCGATGATGCAGTACGGCCTCAACGCGCCGGGGAAGCACCTCGGAGTCGTCGGCCTCGGGGGTCTCGGCCACATGGCCGTCAAGTTCGGCAAGGCGTTCGGGATGACCGTCACCGTGATCAGCTCGTCGCCGAGGAAGCGCGAGGAGGCGCTCGAGCGCCTCGGCGCCGACGCGTTCTTGGTCAGCCAGGACGCCGAGCAAATGAAGGTGACGCTTTCCCCCTCCATTGATTGACCCTGTGTGCGCGTGACATGTGATTCTTGGCACGGTGGCGACTAACAAGGGTACGTTCTTGGGCGTAGGCTGCGGCGGGGACGATGGACGGCATCATCGACACGGTGTCGGCGGGGCACCCGCTCGTGCCACTGCTGGAGCTGATGAAGCCGATGGGGCAGATGGTGGTGGTCGGCGCGCCGAGCGAGCCCCTGGCGCTGCCAGCCTACGCCATCATCGGAGGCGGCAAGCGCTTGGCCGGGAACGGCGTGGGCAGCGTGCGCGACTGCCAGGCGATGCTGGACTTCGCGGGGAAGCACGGCATCACCGCGGACGTCGAGGTCGTCAAGATGGACTACGTCAACACGGCGGTCGAGCGGCTGGAGAAGAACGACGTGAGGTACCGCTTCGTCATCGACGTCGCCGGCAGCCAGCTGGGCGCCGCCGCTTAGTGCTCCGAGACGTAGACACGCAGCGGTCACCGGCCACGTGGGGTCGTGATACGTGGTCTTGTTATTTCCATGGGTCGGTGTGTGTGTATTTCCAGAATTTTCTGGTGAAATAATTGCTTCGCATGTTGTGTGTTCTGGCCATGTTCCACTCTAGAATGGCCCTGTTTGGATCTATGAGCTAGAGTTAGTTTGAGCTAGTTTGGGTTCAACTAGCCCTAAAGTATCCAAACATAAGGGTTAGATTGGAGCTAGTTGCATCTAACCCATGCAAAAAAACTATCCACCCAAGAGGTGCTAATTGGAGCTAGTTCTCATGAGGTTCATTAAAAAATATTTTTCTCTCTCTCTCCCACCAGCCAAGAGATGCTAATTGGAGCTAGTTCTTATGGGCCCATTAAAAAATTATTGTTCTCTTTTCATAAAATGTATCTATTGTCAATCTAACCCTTCCATCCAAACACCTATTTTGCTAGAGTTAGGCCCTGTTTGGATACTCTAGCTTAGCTAGTGGTTAGAGTTAGTTTCTAGCTCATGACTAACTCTAAACTAACTCTAGCAAAATAGGTGTTTGGATGGAAGGGTTAGATTGACAATAGATACATTTTATGAAAAGAGAAAAATAATTTTTTAATGGGCCCATAAGAACTAGCTCCAATTAGCATCTCTTGGCTGGTGGGAGAGAGAGAGAAAAATATTTTTTAATGAACCTCATGAGAACTAGCTCCAATTAGCACCTCTTGGGTGGATAGTTTTTTTGCATGGGTTAGATGCAACTAGCTCCAATCTAACCCTTATGTTTGGATACTTTAGGGCTAGTTGAACCCAAACTAGCTCAAACTAACTCTAGCTCATAGATCCAAACAGGGCCTTAGTTTAGAGTTAGTCATGAGCTAGAAACTAACTCTAACCACTAGCTAAGCTAGAGTATCCAAACAGGGCCAATGTTACCTATCGAACCCTTTTTTAAAGATATATTCTCATTTGGCTTTTCAGCCAAAACAAAATTCACAAAAAAGTCGGACATTCCACCAAACCAGACAGCCTTAGAGCATCTCTAGCAGCCGCGCTTCGCGCCGCGCGCAAAAAACCTATTTACCGCGCGTGCTTCGGCTGGTTTAGCGCGGCCGTTGGCTATAATGCAGAGCGCGCGCCGCTCCAGCAGCGCGCAAAAATACAGCGGGCGCAGCACGTACAAACCACATATACATTTCAAAAAAGAGGAGCAAAAATGATCAAACAAATAAAATAGATCAACAATAAATAGTCATTACAACTCAAACAAATAGTTTATCGTTCAGTACAACAAATAATGCAATAAACACAACCAATAGTTCATGAACAATACAATGTCGAATGCACAAATCATGCTCTTTGTTGTCCATGCCATGCCCATCACTCTTCAATTAGATCCTTCTGAAGTTCATTGTGCGTTGCGGGAGGCCGAATGGCATGATAGGAGGCAACAAAACGGGCAACCCTTTCGGCCCTCCGTCGCACTCGCACGGGATGTCCCAAAAGCTCATACTGTGAGTAGTCTAAATCTTGGCCACGCTCACTCTCGATGATCATGTTGTGCATGATCACACAAGCGTGGCGGCGCGGGGATAGGCCGAGGAAGCGCCGGAACGGTCGCCGGGGGGCGCGGGTGGCGGCGGCGGCGCGGCCGGATGGGGGTGGAAGTGGGAGAGCGAGCGCGCGAGAGTTCAGCGCGCGGGAGCGGGCGCAGCAAATAAGCGGCGCGCGATTGCATTTCTGCCAGCGCGCTGAACTGCATATGCTGCGCGCCGTTTTTGCGTGCCCGCTGGAGCCACCCGCCGTGTTGCGCGCGCACTAAAACGGCCTAATTTGCGACGCGGCGCTAATTTAGCGCGGATGTTGGAGATGCTCTTATGGCGGTCCTACGGTCATACGCAGCCATCTTATGGCTCGTAATGTTCTGCGTACGATTATATTTTAAAAGACAGTTATCCAAGACATTCAGCTAGGCTTCTAATCTCATAAACTATAGACCGGAGAGACAATCTGTCTATCATGATTGCGTTGAGTTGAGCATCCCCACTGCCTCCGCACTGTTCATCTTCATGTTGAGAGGCATCATGGTCCTGTGGAGAGCAAGGCATAAACCTTCTCTGCAGGCTAGATACTCTCCTTTGAACGCACTATTGCATGTGTGGATGTGCCTACAAGCGCTAAAGATGATATCCCCTCGATCGTCACGAAGGACCATGCCACCGCCCGCCCCTTCAATGGATGCAACAAAGTTGTCATTCGTGTTCAGTTTGGCCCAGCCCGTAGTAGGGAAACCAACCGGGCTACACTGGGGGCGCCCTGTAGGACGTCTTGCGCGGTGGGTTGGTACACACCACCATCTTTCCCTTCACCACGGTTGCCGTCGGGTACTGTTTGATACAAAGCAAGGAGTTGATATAACTCTGAAGGAGCCGACGAGAGGACTCGACCGGTGGTGTGCGCTTGTCGTGGATAATCTCATTACGCACATGCCACATCCACCACATGGTCATGAAAACCATAAGTCCTGCCGTCTCATCCAGGGTTCCAGCAGTGTGAAGAACCACTCGTTACATATCGAACCCAATGGATTACATCCCCATCATCGACTAATAATTAGAATTACACACTTCACTTATATCGTGCGTGCGTGATAACCTTGTGGTCAAAAGAAACCCTGAACGCCGTTCCAAGAGAAGGCAATGAATACTCATGGGGTAGAGAGTGGTGAATTCAAGCGCCAATATAGTCGGCGGATCTTCTTTACCGTATGTGATTCGGAAAATTCTTTTTTTTAATAAGATTGTGTCATTTCATTGATAAGGTGGAAGAAAGTACAAGTGCGGTTCCTAGCCACATACACAAGTCGGCGTCACCGTGCATCATGAGAAAAGGGAGAGGGGGTGTTGGTTCCTCTGGATTTGGGAACTAGCATGTTCAAGCGGTGATGTCGTGCCGGCGACGACATACTTGTGGCGGGCTTGTGTCCTCATGATGCACCATTGTAACAACATCTGCTACAGCGTCGACGTGGAGCTTCCGAGGTAGTCAAGGAGTGGATCGAGATAGTGGTTTGCATCAACGACGTCTGTAAGACGGATCGTGTGTTGGGTTCATGGATGGTGGCTGGTAAGTATATTTCCCCTTTCCGATCTCTTAGTCGTGCGGGGGTGCCAGATCTACAGTTTGATGTTGTGTCCGGAGTTTTGTCCCAGTCTGATTCGTTCAATTGCAATGGCTTTGTCTTTGGTGAGCTACCTTGAAAGTCTGCAAAGAAGCATATCAATATTGGAGCCGTGTTGAACTCGGGGAAGGAAGTGAACCATCATTTTTTTTCCTTTGATGCTTGTTGTGGTGGTGCGAGAGGTAGGTGACGAACGTGATGTCGAGATTAGGGTATTTTTTGCTCTTGATTGTAATTTTCATTTATCGATGATGTTCCTTTGTGCAAAGTCTAGGGATCCATTGTCTTTATAGTTTTTTCATGTCGGTGTCTACGTGACTTGTATTATGATCTTTATGACAAAAACAAGACATGTATTAGAGCATCTACAATCGTACCCCTCAAATGCCCGCGGACGGGCCCGGACACGTCCTAGGACACTCACGCCGCAAATAATGCAGTCTACATACGGACACCTCAAATCGCATATCTCAAATCCATACAACCCATGCAACTACTACGTCGACACACACATGTCGTCCGGCTACTCCATCACTACTTAATATGCTATCGAATACCAAAATTTGGCATGTTTGCCTATGATGGAGATCATCCACGGCTGCCCTTCTCCTTCCCGACACCCTTGTCGTCCTTGTCGTGGAAGTACCGGTCAAATACGCAGTACCTCCTTCTCCTCCTTCAGTGGCAGTCCGGCCATTTCACGAACCGCCCGATTCTGCTCGCGGGCGAGGGTGCGCGTGTTCCGCCACTATCATTTCTTCAGAATGCGGGCACGGATGGCTTCCTCCTCTGCGACCACCCGCTCCACCGCATCAGCCGCCTCCGCCTCTACCATTTCCTTCGCGAGATAGTCCTCGGCGATCCTTAACCTCACCTTCCCATGACGGGCAGCCTGTTCCTAGTGGGACTCGAGGTCCGTGGGTCCGGTCGATGGATCCGCCCGCCGGGACATGGATGATCCCTCCCAGAGGAACCAAGCGCCTTTTGAGCAGATGATATGGAGTCGCGACGGACAGATCATGTCGTCGATCGGGCGTTGTCCTCGCGGGAGCGGCTTAGTGCAATTTTTATCGCCATTGCCTCCTCCACTCCGCACGAGATGACCCCCCAGCCGATGGATCCGGACTGGTCGGAGTCGGATCCACTTGAGGCCATGCCAGAGAAGGTCGGAGATCGCCAGAGGTGAGCTTGGGTGGCGAATGGGAGTGGAGGGGAGTGGAATGAAGTGGCTAGGGTTTGATCCAGCCAACGGATGAGGACGAATATATGTGAGGTTGATGCGGGCCAGTGTGGGCTAGGCAGACGTGCCCGGGCTCCCCATATTCGCCTTATATTTGGGCTAGAAATGGGGTACCGGTCATCCGGTCGTTTGAGGCCGGTTTGAAAGGCCCGTCGAAATTGAAATTTATGACCGGACAGTGATCGGACGACCTGTTCGAGCGTTTCAGGATGGTTCGATGGATCCGGTTGTAGATGCATTTGCCATGCAAACAAAGAGGGAGTTGGTCAACGCGAGCAAAGCAAATCACGTTACGGGGATAATTTGGCCTAGCCCTTTACCACCGGCCGTAACCCAACGATGCGCCTCTTCGTGGATGTCGTGGTCTCGTGGATGAGGTTGGCCATGAAGTGGTGCATGCTATCAATGAATGCAACGCCACAGTGTTTCCATATAAACTGTGACACCCTGATTTTCTTTTGCAACTTTTTCTTTCCAAAAACCTTTTGGGTTTTTACTTGCAAACCTGGTGGATTTTCAAATCTTTCCAACCAAGTTGGATTTGTGAGTCTCTAGATTTTTCCAAGCAACCCAAAACCCTCCTCCTCTTGCCAAAACCTTTCTACCCCTCTCTTGGATTAATTTTCAATATTTAATTACTTCCAATATTTCTTTTCTTTATTTGGGGAATTATGGCATCACCATGGGTTGTGAAGCAACCAATAGTTTGCATGATCTATAAAACCCTAAACTTTTTCCACATCTTCTCATCATCGTATAATTCCAAAATCTCCAAAAATATTTCCTTGCCCAACGTAAAATTTTGCCAAAATAATTATGTATTTTCTACCTAGAATTGTCCCATTGTGAAGCAACCCTATTTTTCCTATTCTAGAAAATTCCCAATAAATTTCCCAAGTTCCTAGGGATCCTATCTAGCCCCAATATGCATCAGATGGTCCAGTACAAATTTTGAGCAGGAAAACTCTATTAAGTTTTTGCTGAATCTGAACCTTTGTGAATGAAGTACTAGCTAGGGGTGCACAAATGATCTGTAAAATTTTGGGCATGTTTGCACTACCAAATAACACTCCTCCACCAAGTTTCACCCTTAGCAGAGCATGCATGTGAGTGCCTCAAGCTCATTTCCATTCTGGACCAGAATGATGGTTTTCAAAGGAACTATGTTCATTTCTTCTTCAAAATCCTTCAACCTTTGCCAGTTTGTAGTCCTTCCAAAGCTGATAACCCCACACATTTCATCTAGGTCCATCCCTATCTTATTTTAGCTCTAGAACCTCCTATAGTTGGCTGGCAGAACTTGTTGGTGATGAGATCCATCAAACCGGAGTGCACCTAGTCGAGCCAATGGTGCACGGAGGCTAGTGTTGGAATTATGCCCTAGAGGCAATAATAAATATAGTTATTATTATAATTCCTGTATCAAGATAATCGTTTATTATCCATGCTATAATTGTATTGACTGAAGACTCATTTACATGTGTGGATACATAGACAAAACACTGTCCCTAGCAAGCCTCTAGTTGGCTAGCCAGTTGATCAAAGATAGTCAGTGTCTTCTGAATATGAACAAGGTGTTGTTGCTTGATAACTGGATCACGTCATTAGGAGAATCACGTGATGGACTAGACCCAAACTAATAGACGTAGCATGTTGATCGTGTCATTTTCTTGCTACTGTTTTCTGCGTGTCAAGTATTTGTTCCTATGACCATGAGATCATATAACTCACTAACACCGGAGGAATACTTTGTGTGTATCAAACGTCGCAACGTAACTGGGTGACTATAAAGATGCTCTACAGGTATCTCCGAAGGTGTTCGTTGAGTTAGTATGGATCAAAACTGGGATTTGTCACTCCGTGTGACGGAGAGGTATCTCGGGGCCCACTCGGTAATACAACATCACACACAAGCCTTGCAAGCAATGTAACTTAGTGTAAGTTGCGGGATCTTGTATTACGGAATGATTAAAGAGACTTGCCAGTAAACGAGATTGAAATAGGTATGCGGATACTGACGATCGAATCTCGGGCAGGTAACATACGGAAGGACAAAGGGAATGACATACGGGATTATATGAATCCTTGACACTGAGGTTCAAACGATAAGTTCTTCGTAGAATATGTAGGATCCAATATGGGCATCCAGGTCCCGCTATTGGATATTGACCGAGGAGTCTCTCGGGTCATGTCTACATAGTTCTCGAACCCGCAGGGTCTGCACACTTAAGGTTCGACGTTGTTTTATGCGTATTTGAGTTATATGGTTGGTTACCGAATGTTGTTCGGAGTCCCGGATGAGATCACGGACGTCACGAGGGTTTCCGGAATGGTCCGGAAACGAAGATTGATATATAGGATGACCTCATTTGATTACCGGAAGGTTTTCGGAGTTACCGGGAATGTACCGGGAATGATGAATGGGTTCCGGGAGTTCACCGGGGGCGGGGGGGAACCCACCCCGGGGAAGCCCATAGGCCTTGAGGGTGGCGTACCAGCCCTTAGTGGGCTGGTGGGACAGCCCAAAAGGGCCCTATGCGCATTGGAAGAAAAATCAAAGAGAAAGAAAAAAAAAGAAGGAGGTGGGAAGGGAAGGAAGGACTCCCACCCACCAAACCAAGTCCAACTCGGTTTGGGGGGGGGGAGACCTTCCCCCCTTGGCTCGGCCGACCCCCTTGGGGCTCCTTGAGCCCCAAGGCAAGGCCCCCCTCTCCCACCTATATATACGGAGGTTCTAGGGCTGATTTGAGACGACTTTTCCACGGCAGCCCGACCACATACCTCCACGGTTTTTCCTCTAGATCGCGTTTCTGCGGAGCTCGGGCGGAGCCCTGCTGAGATGAGATCATCACCAACCTCCGGAGCGCCATCACGCTGCCGGAGAACTCTTCTAGTTCTCCGTCTCTCTTGCTGGATCAAGAAGGCCGAGATCATCATCGAGCTGTTCGTGTGCTGAACGCGGAGGTGCCGTCCGTTCGGTACTAGATCGTGGGACCGATCGCGGGATTGTTCGCGGGGCGGATCGAGGGACGTGAGGACGTTCCACTACATCAACCGCGTTCACTAACGCTTCTGCTGTACGGTCTACAAGGGTACGTAGATCACTCATCCCCTCTCGTAGATGGACATCACCATGATAGGTCTTCGTGCGCGTAGGAAAATGTTTATTTCCCATGCGACGTTCCCCAATAGTGGCATCATGAGCTAGGTTCATGCGTAGATGTCTTCTCGAGTAGAACACAAAAGTTTTTGTGGGCGGTGGTGTGCGTTTTGCTGCCCTCCTTAGTCTTTTCTTGATTCCGCGGTATTGTTGGATTGAAGCGGCTTGGACCAACATTACTCGTACGCTTACGAGAGACTGGTTCCATCGCTACGAGTAACCCCGTTGCTCAAAGATGACTGGCAAGTGTCGGTTTCTCCAACTTTAGTTCAATCGGATTTGACAGAGGAGGTCCTTGGATGAGGTTAAATAGCAACTCATATATCTCCGTTGTGGTGTTTGCGTAAGTAAGATGCGATCCTACTAGATACCCATGGTCACCACGTAAAACATGCAACAACAAAATTAGAGGACGTCTAACTTGTTTTTGCAGGGTATGCTTGTGATGTGATATGGCCAACGATGTGATGTGATATATTGGATGTATGAGATGATCATGTTGTAATAGATAATATTGACTTGTACGTCGATGGTACGGCAACCGGCAGGAGCCATAGGGTTGTCTTTATACTAACGTTTGCGCTTGCAGATGCGTTTACTATTTTGCTAGGATGTAGCTTTAGTAGTAATAGCATGAGTAGCACGACAACCCCGATGGCGACACGTTGATGGAGATCATGGTGTGGCGCCGGTGACAAGAAGATCGTGCCGGTGCTTTGGTGATGGAGATCAAGGAGCACGTGATGATGGCCATATCATGTCACTTATGAATTGCATGTGATGTTAATCCTTTTATGCACTTTATTTTGCTTAGAACGACGGTAGCATTATGAGGTAACCTCTCACTAAAATTTCAAGACGAAATTGTGTTCTCCCCGACTGTGCACCGTTGCTACAGTTCGTCGTTTCGAGACACAACGTGATGATCGGCTGTGATAGACTCAACGTTCACATACAACGGGTGCAAAACAGTTGCGCACGCAGAACACTCGGGTTAAGCTTGATGAGCCTAGCATGTGCAGACATGGCCTCGGAACACATGAGACCGAAAGGTCGATCATGAATCATATAGATGATATGATTATCATAGGGATGCTTACCACTGAAACTATGCTCAACTCACGTGATGATCGGACTTGAGCTAGTGTAAGTGGATCATGAACCACTCAAATGACTAGAGAGATGTAATTTTTGAGTGGGAGTTTAGCGAATAATTTGATTAAGTTAAACTCTAATTATCTTGAACATAGTCTAAGTCCACTTTGAATATATTTGTGTTGTAGATCATGGCTCACGCGACAGTCACCCTGAATTTTAATACGTTCCTAGAGAAAGCTAAGTTGAAAGATGATGTAAGCAACTTTGTAGAGTGGGCTCGTAATCTTAAGCTAATCTTACAAGCTGGGAAGAAGGATTATGTCCTTAATGCTGCGCTAGGAGATGAACCACCCGCTACGGCTGATCAGGATGTTAAGAACGCTTGGTTAGCACGTAAGGAGGACTACTCAGTAGTTCAATGTGCAGTCTTGTATGGCTTAGAACCGAGACTTCAACGTCGCGTTGAGCGTCATGGAGCATTTGAGATGTTCCAGGAGTGGAAGTTTATCTTTTAGAAGAACACCCGGATCGAGAGGTATGAGACCTCCGATAAATTCTATGCTTGCAAGATGGAGGAGAACTCGTCTGTCAGTGAACATGTGCTCAAAATGTCTGGGTACTCAAACCGTCTAGCTGAGCTGGGGATTGAACTCCCGCAAAAGGCTATCACTGACAGAATCCTTCAATCACTGCCGCCAAGCTATAAAGGCTTTGTGTTGAACTACAACATGCAAGGGATGAACAAGTCTCCCGGCGAGTTGTTTGCGATGCTGAAAGTCGCAGAGTCTGAACTCCTTAAAGAGCATCAAGTGTTGATGGTGAATAAGACCACTAGTTTCAAGAGAAACGACAAAGGCAAGAAGGGTAATTCAAAGAAGAGCGGCAAGCCTGTTGCCAATCCGACGAAGAAACCCAAAGCTGGACCTAAGCCTGAAACAGAGTGTTACTATTGCAAGGGTATGGGTCACTGGAAGCGCAATTGCCCCAAGTATCTCGCAGATAAGAAGGCGGCCAAAGAAAAATCAGGTATATTTGATATACATGTTATTGATGTGTACTTAACCGGCTCTCGTAGTAGTGCCTGAGTATTCGACACCGGTTCTGTTGCTCATATTTGCAACTCGAAACAGGAACTACGGAATAGACGAAGGCTGGCAAAAGATGAAGTGATGATGCGCGTAGGAAATGGTTCCAAGGTTGATGCAATCACCGTCGGCACAGTTTCACTTCAGTTACCATCAGGATTAGTTATGAACTTGAATCATTGTTATTTAGTGCCTGCGTTGAGCATGAACATTATATCTGGATCTTGTTTATTGCGAGACGGTTACTCTTTTAAGTCACAGAATAATGGTTGTTCTATTTCTATGAGTAACATCTTTTATGGTCATGCACCCAATGTGAGAGGATTGTTCATATTGAATCTTGATAGCGATACACACATACATAACATTGAGACCAAAAGAGTTAGAGTTAACAATGATAACGCCATATTTTTGTGGCACTGCCGCTTAGGTCATATTGGTGTAAAGCGCATGAAGAAACTCCATGCCGATGGACTTTTGGAGTCACTTGACTTTGATTCACTTGACACGTGCGAACCATGCCTCATGGGCAAGATGACTAAGACTCCGTTCTCCGGAACAATGGAGCGTGCAAGTGACTTGTTGGAAATCATACATACCGATGTGTGTGGTCCGATGAGCGTGGAGGCACGCGGTGGATATCGTTATTTTCTCACCTTCACTTACGATTTGAGTAGATATGGTTATGTCTACTTGATGAAGCACAAGTCTGAAACATTTGAAAAGTTCAAGCAATTTCAGAGTGAAGTTGAAAATCATCGTAACAAGAAGATCAAGTTCCTACGGTCTGATCGTGGGGGTGAATATCTGAGTTTCGAGTTTGGTGCTCACTTCAGACAATGTGGAATTGTTTCACAGTTAACACCGCCTGGAACACCACAGCGTAATGGTGTGTCCGAACGTCGTAATCGTACTTTGTTAGAGATGGTGCGATCTATGATGTCTCTTACCGATTTGCCGTTATCGTTTTGGGGTTATGCATTAGAAACAGCTGCATTCACTTTAAATAGGGCACCATCGAAATCCGTTGAGACGACACCATACGAACTGTGGTATGGCAAAAGGCCAAAGTTGTCGTTTCTTAAAGTTTGGGGATGTGATGCTTATGTCAAAAAGCTTCAGCCTGAAAAGCTGGAACCCAAAGCGGAAAAGTGCGTCTTCATAGATTACCCAAAAGAGACAGTTGGGTACACCTTCTATCTCAAATCCGAGGGCAAAGTGTTTGTTGCTAAGAACGGAACTTTTCTCGAGAAGGAGTTTCTCTCGAGAGAATTGAGTGGGACGAAGATAGAACTTGACGAGGTTGTCGAACCTCTCATCCCTCTGGATGGTGGCGCAGGGCAAGGGGAAACCTCTGTCGTTGTGACGCCGGTTGAGGAGGAAGTTAATGATGATGATCATGAAACTCCAGTTCAAGTTTCTGTTGAACCACGCAGGTCGACGAGATCACGCGCTGCTCCAGAGTGGTACGGTAATCCCGTCTTATCAATCATGTTGTTAGACAACAATGAACCTGCAAATTATGAAGAAGCAATGGTGGGCCCAGATTCCAACAAATGGCTAGAAGCCATGAAATCCGAGATAGGATCCATGTATGAGAACAAAGTGTGGACTTTGGAGATACTGCCTGAGGGCCGCAAGGCTATTCAGAACAAATGGATCTTTAAGAAGAAGACGGACGCTGACGGTAATGTGACCGTTTATAAAGCTCGACTTGTGGCAAAGGGTTTTTCACAAGTTCCAGGAGTTGACTACGATGAGACCTTCTCACCCGTAGAGATGCTTAAGTCCGTCAGAATCATGTTGGCAATAGCTGCATTTTTCGATTATGAAATCTGGCAGATGGATGTCAAAACGGCGTTCCTTAACGGTTTCCTTAAGGAAGAATTGTATATGATGCAACCCGAAGGTTTTGTCGATCCTAAGAATGCTAACAAGGTGTGCAAGCTCCAACGATCCATTTATGGACTGGTGCAAGCATCTCGGAGTTGGAACAAACGCTTTGATGAGGTGATCAAAGCATTTGGGTTTATACAAGTGGTTGGAGAATCTTGTATTTACAAGAAAGTGAGTGGGAGCTCTGTGGCGTTTCTAATATTATATGTGGACGACATATTGCTGATTGGAAACAACGTGGAGTTTTTGGAGAGCATAAATGATTACTTGAATAAAAGTTTCTCTATGAAGGACCTAGGAGAAGTTGCTTACATTCTAGGCATTAAGATCTACAGGGATAGATCAAAACACCCGGTAGGACTTTCACAAAGCACATACCTTGATAAAGTTTTGAAGAGGTTCAAAATGGAACAGTCCAAGAAAGGGTTCTTGCCAGTTTTACAAGGTACGAGATTGAGTAAGACTCAGTGCCCAGCAACTAACTCAGTGCCCAGCAACTGATGAAGATAGAGAGCATATGCGCTCCGTCCCCTATGCTTCAGCCATAGGTTCTATCATGTATGCAATGCTGTGCACTAGACCGGATGTTAGCCTGGCCATAAGTATGGCAGGTAGGTTCCAGAGTAATCCAGGAGTGGATCACTGGACAGCGGTCAAGAATATCCTGAAGTACCTGAAAAGGACTAAGGAGATGTTTCTCGTGTATGGAGGTGACGAAGAGCTCGTCGTAAAAGGTTACGTCAATGCAAGCTTTGACACAGATCCGGACGACTCTAAGTCGCAAACCGGATACGTATTTATTCTTAATGGGGGTGCGGTAAGCTGGTGCAGTTCCAAGCAAAGCGTCGTAGCAGATTCTACATGTGAAGCGGAGTACATGGCTGCCTCGGAGGCGGCTAAGGAGGGTGTCTGGATGAAGCAATTCATGACGGATCTTGGAGTGGTGCCGAGCGCACTGAATCCAATAACCTTGTTCTGTGACAACACGGGTGCCATTGCCTTAGCAAAGGAACCACGGTTTCACAAGAAGTCCAAACACATCAAACGACGCTTCAACCTCATCCGCGACTACGTCGAAGGGGAGGACGTAAATATATGCAAAGTGCACACGGATCTGAATGTAGCAGACCCGCTGACTAAACCTCTTCCACGGGCTAAGCATGATCAACACCAGAACTGTATGGGTGTTAGATTTATTACAATGTAATTCACATGATGATGTGAGGACTAGATTATTGACTCTAGTGCAAGTGGGAGACTGTTGGAATTATGCCCTAGAGGCAATAATAAATATAGTTATTATTATAATTCCTGTATCAAGATAATCGTTTATTATCCATGCTATAATTGTATTGACTGAAGACTCATTTACATGTGTGGATACATAGACAAAACACTGTCCCTAGCAAGCCTCTAGTTGGCTAGCCAGTTGATCAAAGATAGTCAGTGTCTTCTGATTATGAACAAGGTGTTGTTGCTTGATAACTGGATCACGTCATTAGGAGAATCACGTGATGGACTAGACCCAAACTAATAGACGTAGCATGTTGATCATGTCATTTTCTTGCTACTGTTTTCTGCGTGTCAAGTATTTGTTCCTATGACCATGAGATCATATAACTCACTAACACCGGAGGAATACTTTGTGTGTATCAAATGTCGCAATGTAACTGTGTGACTATAAAGATGCTCTACAGGTATCTCCGAAGGTGTTCGTTGAGTTAGTATGGATCAAAACTGGGATTTGTCACTCCGTGTGACGGAGAGGTATCTCGGGGCCCACTCGGTAATACAACATCACACACAAGCCTTGCAAGCAATGTAACTTAGTGTAAGTTGCGGGATCTTGTATTACTGAACGAGTAAAGATA
The DNA here is from genome assembly GCF_904849725.1 of Hordeum vulgare subsp. vulgare. Classification (NCBI taxonomy): domain Eukaryota; kingdom Viridiplantae; phylum Streptophyta; class Magnoliopsida; order Poales; family Poaceae; genus Hordeum; species Hordeum vulgare. Next base: position 423,578,798 of record NC_058522.1, on the reverse strand, counting down.
CTTGCCGGTAAACGAGATTGAAATAGGTATGCGGATACTGACGATCGAATCTCGGGCAAGTAACATACCGAAGGAAAAAGGGAATGACATACGGGATTATATGAATCCTTGACACTGAGGTTCAAACGATAAGTTCTTCGTAGAATATGTAGGATCCAATATGGGCATCCAGGTCCCGCTATTGGATATTGACCGAGGAGTCTCTCGGGCATGTCTACATAGTTCTCGAACCCGCAGGGTCTGCACACTTAAGGTTCGACGTTGTTTTATGCGTATTTGAGTTATATGGTTGGTTACCGAATGTTGTTCGGAGTCCCGGGTGAGATCACGGACGTCACGAGGGTTTCCGGAATGGTCCGGAAACGAAGATTGATATATAAGATGACCTCATTTGATTACCGGAAGGTTTTCGGAGTTACCGGGAATGTACCGGGAATGATGAATGGGTTCCGGGAGTTCACCAGGGGGGGGACCCACCCCGGGGAAGCCCATAGGCCTTGAGGGTGGCGTACCAGCCCTTAGTGGGCTGGTGGGACAGCCCAAAAGGGCCCTATTCGCATTGGAAAAAAAATCAAAGAGAAAGAAAAAAAAGAAGGAGGTGGGAAGGGAAGGAAGGACTCCCACCCACCAAACCAAGTCCAACTCGGTTTGGGGGGGGGAGACCTTCCCCCCTTGGATCGGCCGACCCCCTTGGGGCTCCTTGAGCCCCAAGGCAAGGCCCCCCTCTCCCACCTATATATACGGAGGTTTTAGGGCTGATTTGAGACGACTTTTCCACGGCAGCCCAACCACATACCTCCACGGTTTTTCCTCTAGATCGCGTTTCTGCGGAGCTCGGGCGGAGCCCTGGTGAGACGAGATCATCACCAACCTCCGAAGCGCCGTCACGCTGCCGGAGAACTCTTCTACTTCTCCATCTCTCTTGCTGGATCAAGAAGGCCGAGATCATCGTCGAGCTGTACGTGTGCTGAACGCGGAGGTGCCGTCCGTTCGGTACTAGATCGTGTGACTGATCGCGGGATTGTTCGCGGGGCGGATCGAGGGACGTGAGGACGTTCCACTACATCAACCACGTTCACTAACGCTTCTGCTGTACGGTCTACAAGGGTACGTAGATCACTCATCCCCTCTCGTAGATGGACATCACCATGATAGGTCTTCGTGCGCGTAGGAAATTTTTTGTTTCCCATGCAACGTTCCCCAATAGCTAGATGGTTGATGGACCACCCTATGGACATGGTGCGCCAGTCTTGCGTGGACTCATGGTAGCCGCACCCGTGGTGATCACGGTGCGGGCATACCACAGCGCGCGCTCAGCACGGTGCCAGTGTCGGATGCGCTCGCCCGAGTTGTCCCTCGCTGTCCCCCCCTTGTCCCTTGGTGCCGACATCGCTCCTGGCAGCCGCGTGGCACCTCTCGAAGCCTCTTGGTCGCCGGAGAAGGCCGCCGCCTCTCCCAGCCAAGCTCTGCCACGGGCAGAACAGTGGGCTTCGGCCATTGTGATCGTCCGCAATCCATTAATGGCTCCGGACCCGTCCCGTCGCTCGCCTGCCCTCCTCCATCACCTCACCTCCGCGCCACGACAGCCAGCTCGCCGTCCTTGCTCCAGTGGCAGGCCCGAGCCTCACCGCTTCGGGAGAGCTCGACGATGCTCGCCGCTGGCCTATAAAAGGCGCTACCCAACCCCTCCTAGCCCATCGCCCCACCTCTCCACCTCTGAATCGCCCATAGAGACCCTAAGCAAGAGCCGGGAGCTCTGTTGGAAATATGCGCTAGAGGCAATAATAAATTAGTTATTATTATATTTCTTTGTTCATGATAATCCTTTATTATCCATGCTATAATTGTATTGATTGAAACACAAATACATGTGTGGGTACATAGACAAAACACTGTCCCTAGTAAGCCTCTAGTTGACTAGCTCGTTGATCAAAGATGGTCAAGGTTTCCTGGCTATAGACAAGTGTTGTCACTCGATAATGGGATCACATCATTAGGAGAATCATGTGATGGACAAGACCCAAATTATAGACGTAGCAAGTGATCGTGTCATTTTGTTGCTATTGTTTTATGCATGTCAAGTATTCATTCCTATGACCATGAGATCATGTAACTCATTGACACCGGAGGAATACCTTGTGTATATCAAACATCACAAAGTTATTGGGTGACTATAAAGGTGCTCTACAGGTATCTCCGAAGGTGTCTGTTGAGTTAGCATGGACCAAGCTGAGATTTGTCACCCTGTGTGACGGAGAGATATCTCGGGGCCCACTCGGTAATACAACATCACATACAAGCCTTGCAAGCAATGTGACTCAAGTGTAAGTCACGGGATCTTGTATTACGGAACGGGTAAAGAGACTTGCCGTTAACGAGATTGAAATAGGTATAGGGATACCGACGCTCAAATCTCGGGCAAGTAACATACCGAAGGACAAAGGGAATGTTATACGGGATTATATGAATCCTTGGCATAGTGGTTCAACCGATAAGATCTTCGTAGAATATGTAGGATCCAATATGGGCATCCAGGTCCCGCTATTGGATATTGACCGAGGAGTGTCTCGGGTCATGTCTACATAGTTCTCGAACCCGCAGGGTCTGCACACTTAAGGTTTGATGATGTTTTAGTATAGTTGAGTTATATGTGTTGGTGACCGGAGGTTGTTCTGAGTCCCGGATGAGATCACGGATGTCACAAGGGTTTCCAGAATGGTCCGGAAATAAAGATTGATATATAGGAAGTTGGTGTTTGGATTCTAGAAGGTTTTCGGGTATTGCCAGCAGTGTACCGGAAGTGACGAATGGGTTCCGGGGGCCCACTGGGTGGGCGCACCACGCCCCAAGGGGTCCACATGGGTTTATTGGATGTGCAATAAGGTATAATGGTCTGACAAAGTCATCCAAGGAAATCCCATGAGGAAAAAGTGGAAAATCCAAAAGAGGTGGGAAAATAAGGAAGGAGTCCTAATCCAAGTGGGATTGGAGAAGGACTCCTCCCTTCCCACTTCGGCCGACCCAAGGAGGGCCTCTTTGGCCGGCGCCCTAAGGGCTTGCCCCAGCCCTTGACTCCTCCTATATATACTTGAGGTTTAGGGCTGTTTGAGAGACAACTTTGCCACGAGCAACTCAAACCTACACCTCATAGTTCTTCCTCTAGATTAGATTTCTGCGAAGCTCGGGTGGAGCCCTGCAGGAATAGATCATCACCAACACCGGCGTGCCGTCACACTGCCAGAGAACTCATCTACTTCTCCGTATCTCTTGCTGGATCAAGAAGGCTGAGATCGTCATCGAGCTGTACGTGTGCTGAACGCGGAGGTGCCGTCCGTTCGGCGCTAGATCGGAACGGATCGTGGGACGACGGTGATTGCAATCACGAAGCTGTACCACTATATCAACCGCGTTTCTTAATGCTTCCCGCTGAGCAATCTACAAGGGTATGTGGATCAAATCTCCCTCTCGTAGATGAACATCACCATGATAGGTCTTCGTGTGCGTAGGAATATTTTTTATTCCCGTGAAACGTTCCCCAACAAGCTCGTCTCCCTCAGCTCCGGTGAAAGGCTCCGCCGCCAAATCCCCTCCGTCACCAGCCACCTCCGCCCTTCCCCAGCCCAATCTGAGGCCACCTTCAAGACCCCCAGGTCTCATTGGTCCTCCTCGAGCTTTTTGTTAGCCGACCGTCTGCCGGAATCGTCGCCGCCGATGACCACCGTAGCATCCACCCACCGGAGAAGAAGGGCCGACGACGTCCGTCCACCTCCGGAGGAGCTACGGGTACATGGGGAACCGTCAACGAGAGCCCGAGCCATTCCCGCCATCTTCTAGAGCCGCCGCCGTCCCTATCACTGGTGAACGTCGCCAGTGAGCCGCCCCGTCTCTGTCTCCCTTCTCTCTCTCTTTTTCAAAAGGTAGGCCCCACCTGCCAGCGTGTGGAGCCCACGCCCGAAGCGGTAAGTGGAGGCGCCTCCTCCACTTTACGCCTTTGATGTGGCCTCTGCCAAGTTTTAGTATTTTTATTTAAATTTCAAATTTGACCCTTTATAACTTTTTATTCATAAGTCCAAATCAATTGATTCTTTTTGCATTGAGTTGGTATTGAGCCCTCTAATTTCTGGTAGATTTTGGTATTTTTCCTATACTCAGAGAATTTCTGGTTAACAAAAAGGTATTATGTGAAATTTTCTTTTTGCAAATTCAAAATATTTCAGAGGGAAACTTTGGTGAATTCAAGACCAGGAGTGTTTGAACAACCCAAGTGAACAAGGCAAGCCATGATACCCATGTGATGTAGTATTTTCATAGCATTGCATATTTTCATGCATTACGCTCATTTATTTGCTATAAAATAAATGCATAGTAAATTATTTGATATAAATAGTTGCTCATTGTTATAAACCACTATATTTAGAATAACTTAGTGGTTGATCTAGAGTGACTTGTCCGGGCTTAACGGTGCAACCACATTTTGCCGGTATGGGACGGCTGTGACTTGAGATGATCGCGTGACCTTTCACTGATACCTCCAAAAGAGGGAGGGTTATGCACGCGTGCTACCCTGATTAGGTAGGCGGTGATAACCCTGTGAGCCCAGTTGAGTTGTTTTGGGCCCGTCCCCGTTTGGGACAGTTTAGTTTGGCCACAACGGTGGTAGGTGTCATGAGGACACAGGGCCACCCAGGGCAGGACTCTGGGGGAGGATGATTGCCGGTGGTACGATGGGAGAGTCACGGGTCAGGCAGGTACCGTTAGAGAAACACTGGTCCACTCGAATGGGATCACGAGGTCAGTGCTCCATGATGTGGGTAAAGTGTGCAACCTGTGCAGAGTGTCAAATCTATTCGAATAGCCGTGTCCACGGTATTGGACGGCACGTCCAGACCTCATTAGGTGGTCAACCATATCTGTGTTAGTAATGATGGAAGAACTCTTCAAATGATTCGAGATGCTTAATGAGTACTCTGGGTGTCGTGAGACAACCCAGATATGAGTAAGTTGATAACTGGTACAATTAGTAATGTTGCTTAATAATTTACCATATTGATTGCCATGCTATTGTTTGTTGCATTACTTGGCTATTGTGAGCTTGCGAGTACATTCCAAGTACTCACTTGGCGTATCATGCCAGATGTAGGAGAAGCCGAGGACGGAGGTCCTGATCATCCGTACTAGGAAGTGTCCACAACAGTGTCCCTGTGGATGGAGTTGCCGCTATGTTCCGCTAGACCGTAGAAGTACTTAGTAGTCTCGAGGCCCCGCTATATTTCATAAATAATGTAGGTACTGTTGCAGCACCAAGGGTGCCTTTGGCCTCGCTATCTTTGTAATATATGTACTTGTAACCGTATGCTATCAATAAAGTCAACTGTGTTCTGTTCCAAGTTGTTGAGTGTTTCCAGAGGACATGATCTCTAGGCTGGAAACACTGATTATCCGGTTCTCTGAACCGGGGTGCCACAACGCTTGGTATTAGAGCCACGCTGACTGTAGGACACCCTAGTCATCCGCTTAGCACGACGAGTAGTATAGGGTCTTGAGTATGCATTTGCTTGCTGCATTTGATTGCTGCATGGCATGTATCATGATTCATTGTTTTACTAACCTTTGGCTTTGTGAGTGTAGATGGCACCAGTTCCATACCATTTCCAGTTTGAGCCTGCACCATCCACCTTTCCATTACTGCCCCGGAACTTCTGACTTTGAGTGTACCCTCACGGCGAAGATCCAGTGTATCATGTGTTTCGGGAGCAGCTTGCCGAGTCTGTGTACGAGTACCATGCACAGGCTTACTTGGTTGCGAGCTCGGATATTGGTAGCTACTCCCGCTATTCTAAGGGCGGAAAGGCTTCTACTCCGGAGCTAGCAATCCAGTTTGCTGCAGTGGAGGCTCTCACTAACTTGCGCTTCCACGAGGTCGAGATGCAGACTCATCCAGGTTTCTTCCACTATCCCACCCTGTCGCCTTCGACAGGGCGAGTCATTTTTACTCGTGTAGACCCGACATGTGACCGTGCGACTGATGTGCAGTCTCACTACATGAACGCGAGCTATCGCACGATTGTATCCCTGGCTGAGGAAGTGTCCCGTGTCCAAGCAACACTTGTTGCCGCGATTGCAATGGCACCTTCACCCTAGCGTGCAGTTCCACCCACATATTCACCACCAGTTCCACCCCCACCCGGATTTCATATTCCCTCCAGCTCTTTAGTGCCGCCAGGCACTTTGTCTGGCAGCCGCCGTGAGACTCCTTCTGAGCCTAGCCACTCATGCTGCTCCAATGCTGAGGCGTCATGCTCCTTCTTCCTCGGAAGAAGGACCGTCCCGACAACGTCGTCGTGTTTCCTTTGGTCCGGAGGATGAGATCAACATCATCAGTTCCGACTCCGACTCAGGATCAGATGACGAGGAGTCTGCACTCTATCAGTGTTTGTGCCATCCGCGCCACTAGAATAGAGGTTGGAGTTGCTGAGCATGCATCTTTGCATATGTCAACTGCCGTATGAGCAGTCTAGTCAAGATATTTCCCCTACTAGCTTGCCATGAATAATGTTGGGTCATATTGTATAACTATGTTGTTTGCTTATTCGCTTTTCCCGTGTACTCTCTTTTGGTGTTTTATGACTATGCTTCCCTTAGGAATGTTGCTCATCGATTCGGTATTTTGCAATGGGAACAAAAATTTAGGATGAAGAGAATGTTGGAAATATGCCCTAGAGGCAACGATAAAATAGTTATTATTATATTTCCTATTTCAAGATAATCGTTTATTATCCATGCTATAATTGTATTGAATGAAAACATAGATAGATGTGTGCATACATAGACAAAACAATGTCCCTAGCAAGCCTCTAGTTGGCTAGCCAGTTGATCAAGGATGGTTAAGGTTTTCTGACCGTATGCAAGTGTTGTCACTTGATAACCGGATCACATCATTAGGAGAATCATGTGATGGACTAGACCCAAACTATGAACGTAGCATGTGATTGTGTCATTTTATTGCTATTGTTTTCTGCGTGTCAAGTATTTATTCCTACGACCATGAGATCATATAACTCACTGACACCGGAGGAATATCTTGTGTTTATCAAATGTCACAATGTAACTGGGTGACTATAAAGGTGCTCTACAGGTATCTCCAAAGGTGTCCGTTGAGTTAGTATGGATCAAGAATGGGATTTGTCACTCCATGTGACAGAGAGGTATCTCCGGGCCCACTCGGTAATACAACATCACAAACAAGCCTTGCAAGCAATGTGACTCAAGTGTAGGTCATGGGATCTTGTATTACGGAATGAGTAAAGAGACTTGTTGGTAACGAGATTGAAATAGGTATACGGATACCGACGATCGAATCTCGGGCAAGTAACATACCGAAGGACAAAGGGAATGACATACGGGATTATATGAATCCTTGGCACTGAGGATCAAACGATAAGATCTTCGTAGAATATGTAGGATCCAATATGGACATCCAGGTCCCACTATTGGATATTGACCGAGGAGTCTCTTGGGCCATGTCTACATAGTTCTCGAACCCGCAGGGTCTGCACACTTAAGGTTCGATGATGTTTTAGTATAGTTGAGTTATATGTGTGGTTACCGAATGTTGTTCGGAGTCCCGGATGAGATTAGGACGTCACGAGGGTTTTTCGGAATGGTCCGGAAACGAATATTGATATATAGGATGGTTTCATTTGGTCACTGGAAAGTTTCGGGCCACCAGTTCCACCCCCACCCAGATTTCATATTCCCTCTAGTTCTTCAGTGCCGACAGGTACTTTGTCTGGAAGCCGCCGTGAGACTCCTTCTGAGTGGGCCTCACTCCTAGCCACTCATGCTTCTTCAATGCTAAGGCGTCATGCTCCTTCTTCCTCGGAAGCAGGACCGTCCCGACAATGTCGTCGTGTTTCCTTTGGTCCGGAGGATGAGATCAACATCATCAGTTCCGACTCTGACTCAGGATCATATGACGAGGAGTCTGCACTCTATCAGTGTTTGTGCCATCCGCGCCACGAATAGAGGTTGGAGTTGCTGAGCATGCATCTTTGCATATGTCAACTGCCGTATGAGCAGTCTAGTCATGATATTTCCCCTACTAGCTTCCATGAATAATGTTGGCTCATATTGTATAATTATGTTGTTTGCTTATTCGCTTTTCTCGTGTACTCTCTTTTGGTGTTTTATGACTATGCTTCCCTTAGGAATGTTGCTCATCGATTCAGTATTTTGCAATGGGAACAACAATTTAGGATGAAGAGAATGTTGGAAATATTCCCTAGAGGCAATGATAAAATAGTTATTATTATATTTCCTATTTCAAGATAATCATTTATTATCCATGCTATAATTGTATTGAATGAAAACATAGATAGATGTGTGCATACATAGACAAAACAATGTCCCTAGCAAGCCTCTAGTTGGCTAGCCAGTTGATCAAGGATGGTTAAGGTTTTCTGACTGTATGCAAGTGTTGTCACTTGATAACCGGATCACATTATTAGGAGAATCATGTGATGGACTAGACCCAAACTATGAATGTAGCATGTGATTGTGTCATTTTATTTCTATTGTTTTCTGTGTGTCAAGTATTTATTCCTACGACCATGAGATCATATAACTCACTGACACCGGAGGAATATCTTGTGTGTATCAGATGTCACAATGTAACTGGGTGACTATAAAGGTGCTCTACACGTATCTCCAAAGGTGTCCGTTGAGTTAGTATGGATCAAGAATGGGATTTGTCACTCCGTGTGATGGAGAGGTATCTCGGGGCCCACTCGATAATACAACATCACAAACAAGCCTTGCAAGCAATGTGACTCAAGTGTAGGTCATGGGATCTTGTATTACGGAACGAGTAAAGAGACTTGTCGGTAACGAGATTGAAATAGGTATACAGATACCGACGATCGAATCTCGGGCAAGTAACATACCGAAGGACAAAGGGAATGACATACGTGATTATATGAATCCTTGGCAGAGAGATTCAACCGATAAGATCTTCGTAGAATATTTAGGATCCAATATGGACATCCAGGTCCCACTATTGGATATTGAACGAGGAGTCTCTCGGGTCATGTCTACATAGTTCTCGAACCCGCGGGGTCTGCACACTTAAGGTTCGATGATGTTTTAGTATAGTTGAGTTATATGTGTGGTTACCGAATGTTGTTCGGAGTCCCGGATGAGATCAGGACGTCATGAGGATTTTTCAGCATGGTCCGGAAACGAAGATTGATATATATGATGGTTTCATTTGGTCACCGGAAAGTTTCGGGCATTACCGACAGTGTACCGGGAGTGACGAATGGGTTTAGGGTATTCACCGGAAGGGGCCCACCCACCCGGGAGTGAGCCCAGTGACTCTAGGGTGGCGCAACATCCCTTAGTGGGCTGGTGATGCCAGCCCAATAGGGCCATGGCGCCACAAGGGACAAATACCAAAGGAAAGGAAAAAAAAGGAAAGAGGGAGGTGAGAAGGAAGGAGTGGACTCCTTCCCTCAATCCGAATTGGGGTGGGATTCCACCTCCTCCCTTCAGCCGGCGCCTTTGGGGATCCCTTGAGCCCCAAGGCTAGTCCCTCCCCTCCTCATATATATACACTGGTGGTTTTAGGGCTTTTGAGACACAACTTTTCAACATGCAACTCAAACCTATACCACTTAGTTCTTCCTCTAGATCGGATTTCCACGGATCTCGGGCGGAGCCGTGCAGGAGTAGATCATCACCACCACCGGAGCGCCGTCACGCTGCCGGAGAACTCATCTACTTCTCCGTCTCTCTTGCTGGATCAATAAGGCCAAGATCGTCATCGATCTGTACGTGTGCTGAACGCGGAGCTGTCGTCCGTTCGGCGCTAGATCGGAACGGATCGTGGGACGACGGTGATTTGAATCACGAAGCTGTACCACTACATCAACTGCGTTTCTTAACGCTTCCCTCTTAGCGATCTACAAGGGTATGTGGATCTAACCTCCTCTCGTAGATGGACATCAGCATGATATGTCTTCGTGTGTGTAGGAATTTTTTTTTGTTTCCCATGCAACATTCCCCAACAGTGGCATCATGAGCTAGGTTCATGCGTAGATGTTATATCAAGTAGAACACAAAAGGTTTTGTGGGAGTTGATGTTTTATTTGCTGCCCTGCTTAGTCTTTTCTCGATTCGGCGGTATTGTTGGATTGAAGCGGCCCGGACCGACATTACTCGTACGCTTACGAGAGACTGGTTTCATCGACTAACATGCAACTCGTTGCATAAAGATGACTGGAGGGTGCGTGTTTCTTCAACTTTAGTTGAATTAGTTTTGACCGAGGAGGTCCTTTGAGAGAGGTTAAATAGCAATTTGCACATCTCCATTGTGGTTTTTGCATAAGTAAGATGCGATCATACTAGATACCCATAGCAGCCATGTAAAACATGCAACAACAAATTAGAGGACGTCTAACTTGTTTTTGCAGGGTATGCTTGTGATGTGATATGACCAAAGACATGATGTGATATATTGGATGTATGAGATGATCATGTTGTAATAGTTAATATCGACTTGCACGTCGATGCTACGGCAACCGGCAGGAGCCATAGGGTTGTCTTTAAACTAACGTTTGTGTTTGCAGATGCGTTTACTATATTGCTAGGTCGTAGCTTTAGTAGTAATAGCATAGATAGCACGACAACCTCGATGGCTACACGATGATGGAGATCATGGTGTGGCGCCGGTGACAAGAAGAACATGTCGGTGCTTTGGTGATGGAGATCAAGAAGCACAAGATCATGGCCATATCATGTCACTTATGAATTGCATGTGATGTTAATCCTTTTATGCACCTTATTTTTCTTAGAATGACAGTAACATTATAAGGTGATCTCTCACTAAAATTTCAAGATGAAATTGTGTTCTCCCCGACTGTGCACCGTTGCGACAGTTCGTCGTTTCGAGACACCACGTGATGATCGGGTGTGATAGATTCAACGTTCACATACAACGGGTGCAAAACAGTTGCACACGCGGAACACTCGGGTTAAACTTGACGAGCCTAGCATGTGCACACATGGCCTCGGAACACAAGAGAACTAAAGGTCGAGCATGAATTGTATAGTTGATATGATTAGTATAGAGATGCTTACCACTGAAACTATTCTCAACTCACGTGATGATCGGACTTGAGATAGTGGATTTGGATCATGTACCACTCAAATGACTAGAGAGATGTACTTTTTGAGTGGGAGTTTATCAATAATTTTATTAGTTGAACTCTAATTATCTTAAACATAGCCTAAGTCCACTTTGCAATATGTTATGTTGTAGATCAATGGCTCACGTAGTAGCAACCCTGAATTTCGATACATTCGTAGAGAAAGCTAAGTTGAAAGATGATGGAAGCAACTTTGTAGACTGGGCTCGTAATCTAAAGCTGCTCCTGCAAGCTGGGAAGAAGGATTATGTCCTTAATGCAGCGCTAGGAGATGAACCACCCGCTACGTCTAGCCAAGATGTTTTGAACGCCTGGTTAACACGTAAGGAGGACTACTCAGTAGTTCAATGTGCAGTCTTGTATGGCTTAGAACCGGGACTTCAACGTCGCTTTGAGCGTCATGGAGCATATGAGATGTTCCAGGTGTTGAAGTTTATATTTCAGAAGAACGCCCGGATCCACAGGTATGAGACCTCCGATAAATTCTATGCTTGCAAGATGGAGGAGAATTCGTTTGTCAGTGAACATGTGCTCAAAATGTCTGGGTACTCAAACCGTCTAGCTGAGCTGGGGATTGAACTCCCGCAAGAGGCTATCACTGACAGAATTCTTCAATCACTGCCACCTAGCTATAAGAGCTCTGTGTTGAACTATAACATGCAAAGGATGAACAAGTCACCCAACGAGTTATTCACGATGCTGAAAGTCGCAGAGTCAGAACTCCGGAAAGAGCATCAAGTGTTGATGGTCAAATAAGACCACTGTTTTCAAGAGAAATGGCAAAGGCAAGAAGGGTAACTACAAGAAGAGCGGCAAGCCTGTTGCCAATCCGACGAAGAAACCCAAGGCTGTACCTAAGCCAGAAACAAAGTGTTATTATTGCAAGGGAATGGGTCACTGGAAGCGCAACTGCCCCAAGTATTTGGCTGATAAGAAGGCGGCCTAGGAAAAATCAGGTATATTTGATATACATGTTATTGATGTGTACTTGACCAACTCTCATAGTAGTGCCTGGGTATTTGATACCGGTTATGTTGCTCATATTTGCAACTCGAAACAGGAACTGTGGAATAAATGAAGGCTGGCGAAGGATGAAGTGACGATGCACGTGGGAAATGGTTCCGAGGTTGATGCAATCGCCGTCGGCACAGTCTCACTTCTATTACATAAGGATTAGTTATGAACTTAAATAATTGTTATTTTGTGCCTGCTTTAAGCATGAACATTATATCTCGATCTTGTTCATTGCGAGACGGTTACTCGTTTAAGTCAGAGAATAATGGTTGTTCTATTTCTATGAGTAATATCTTTTATGGTCATGCAGCAAATGTGAGAGGATTGTTCATATTGAATCTTGATAGTGATGATACATATATACATAATATTGAGACCAAAAGATGTAGAGTTAACAATGATAGCGCCATGTTTTTATGACACTGCCGCTTATGTCATATTGGTGTAAAGCGCATGAAGAAACTCCATTCCGATGGGCTTTTGGAGTCACTTGATTTTGAATCACTTGACACGTGCGAACCATGCCTCATGGGCAAGATGACTAAGACTCCATTCTCCGGAACAATGGAGCGTGCAAGTGACTTGTTGGAGACCATACATACCGATGTATGCAGTCCGATGAGTGTGGAGGCGTGCGGCAGATATCGTTATTTTCTCACCTTCACTGACGATTTGAGTAGGTATGGATATATCTACTTGATGAAGCACAAGTCTGAAACGTTTGAAAAGTTCAAGCAATTTCAGAGTGAAGTTGAAAATCATCGTAACAAGAAGATCAAGTTCCTACGGTCTTAACGTGGTGGTGAGTATCTACGTTTCGATTTTGGTGCTCACTTAAGACAATGTGGAATTGTTTCACAGTTGACACCGCCTGGAACACCACAACGTAATGATGTGTCCGAACGTCGTAATTGTACTTTGTTAGAAATGGTGCGATCTATGATGTCTTTTACCGATTTGTCGTTATCGTTTTGGGGTTATGCATTAGAGACAACTGCATTCACTTTAAATAGGGCACCATTAAAATCCGTTGAGACGACACCATACGAGTTGTGGTATGGCAAGAGGCCAAAGTTGTCGTTTCTTAAAGTTTGGGGATGTGATGCTTATGTCAAAAAGCTTCAGCCTGAAAAGCTGGAACCCAAAGCGGAAAAGTGCGTCTTCATAGGTTACCCGAAGGAGACAGTTGGGTACACCTTCTATCTCAAATCTGAGGGCAAAGTGTTTGTTGCTAAAAACGGAGCTTTTCTTGAGAAGGAGTTTCTCTCGAAAGAATTGAGTGTGAGGAAGATAGAACTTGATGAGGTTGTCGAACGTCTAATCGCTCTAGATGGTGGCGCAGGGCAGGGGAAACCTTTGTTGAAGCAACGCCGGTTGAGGAGGAAGTTAATGATGACGATCATGAAACTTCGGATCAAGTTCCTATCGGACCTCGCATGTTGACAAGATCACATACTGCTCCTTAGTGGTATGGTAATGATGTCTTATCAATCATGTTGTTAGACAACAATGAACCTGCGAATTATGAAGAAGTAATGGTGGGCCCGGATTCCAACTAATGGCTAGAGGTCATGAAGTTCGAGATAGGATCTATGTATGGAAACAAAGTGTGGACTTTGGAAGTATTACCTGAAGGTCGCAAGGCTATTCAGAACAAATGGATCTTTAAGAAGAAGACGGATGCGGGCGGTAATGTGACCGTTCATAAAGGTCGACTTGTGGCAAAGGGTTTTTCACAAGTTCAAGGAGTGGACTATGATGAGACGTTCTCACCAGTAGCGATGCTTAAGTTCGTCCGAATCATGTTAGCAATAGCTGCATTTTTTGATTATGAAATCTGGCAGATGGATGTCAAAACAGTGTTCCTTAACGGTTTTCTTAAGGAAGAGTTGTATATGATGCAACCTCAAGGTTTTGTCGATCCAAAGAATGCTAACAAAGTATGCAAGCTCCAACTATCCATTTATGGACTGGTGCAAGCATCTTGGAGTTGGAATAAGCGCTTTGATGAGGTGATCAAAGCATTTGGGTTTATACAAGTTGTTGGAGAATCTTGTATTTACAAGAAAGTGAGTGGGAGCTCTATGGTGTTTCTAATATTATATGTGGATGACAAATTGCTGATTGGAAACAACGTGGAGTTTTTGGAGAGCGTAAAGGATTACTTGAATAAAAGTTTCTCAATGAAGGACCTAGGAGAAGCTGCTTACATTCTAGGCATTAAGATGTATAGGGATAGATCGAGGCACCTGATAGGACTTTCACAAAGCACATACCTTGATAAAGTTTTGAAGAAGTTCAAAATGGAATAGTCCAAGAAGGGGTTCTTGCCAGTATTACAGGGTATAAAATTGAGTAAGACTCAATGCCCAGCAACTGCGGAAGATAGAGAAAAGATGAGTACCGTCCCCTATGCTTCCGCCATAGGTTCTATCATCTATGCAATGTTGTGCACTAGACCAGACGTCAACGTGGCCATAAGTATGGCAGGCATGTTTCAAAGTAATTTTCAAAGTAATCCAGGAGTGGTTCACTGGACGGCGGTCAACGATATTCTAAAGTACCTAAAAAGGACTAAGGAAATGTTTCTCGTTTATGGAGGTGACAAAGAGCTCGTCGTAAAGGGTTACGTCGATGCAAGCTTTGACACTGATCCAGATGACTCGAAGACTCAAACCGGATACGTGTTTATTCTTAATGGGGGTGCGGTAAGATGGTGCAATTCCAAGCAAAGCGTCGTAGCATATTCTACATGTGAAGCGGAGTACATGGCTGCCTAGGAGGCAGCTAAGGAGGGTGTCTCTATGAAGCACTTCATGACGGATCTTGGAGTTGTGCCGAGCGCATTAAATCCAATAACTCTGTTCTGTGATAACACTCGTGTCATTGCTTTAGCAAAGGAACCAAGGTTTCACAAGAAGACCAGACACATGAAACGACGCTTCAACCTCATCAGCGACTACGTGGAAGGAGAGGACGTAAATATTTGCAAAGTGCACACGGATCTGAATGTAGCAGATCCGCTGACTAAATCTCTTCCACGAGCGAAGCATGATCAACACCAGAACTATATGGGTGTTAGATTCATAACAATGTAAATCGCATAGCGATGTGACGACTAGATTATTGACTCTAGTGCAAGTGGGAGACTGTTGGAAATATGCCCTAGAGGCAATGATAAAATAGTTATTATTATATTTCCTGTTTCAAGATAATCGTTTATTATCCATGCTATAATTGTATTGAATGAAAACATAGATACATGTGTGGATACATAGACAAAATAATGTCCCTAGAAAGCCTCTAGTTGGCTAGCCAGTTGATCAAGGATGGTTAAGGTTTTCTGACCATATGCAAGTGTTGTCACTTGATAACTGGATCACATCATTAGGAGAATCATGTGATGGACTAGACCCAAACTATGAACGTAGCATGTGATCGTGTCATTTTATTGCTATTGTTTTCTACGTGTCAAGTATTTATTCCTATGGCCATGAGGTCATATAACTCACTGAGACCGGAGGAATATCTTGTGTGTATCAAACGTCGCAACGTAACTGGGTGACTATAAAGGTGCTCTACAGGTATCTCCGAAGGTGTACGTTGAGTTAGTATGGATCAAGACTGGGATTTGTCACTCCGTGTGATGGAGAGGTATCTCGGGGCCCACTCGGTAATACAACATCACAAACAAGCCTTGCAAGCAATGTGACTCAAGTGTAGGTCACGGGATCTTGTATTATGGAACGAGTAAAGAGACTTGTGGTAACGAGATTGAAATAGGTATACGGATACCGACGATCAAATCTCGGGAAAGTAACATACCGAAGGACAAAGGGAATGACATACGGGATTATATGAATCCTTGGCACAGAGGTTCAACCGATAAAATATTTGTAGAATATGTAGGATCCAATATGGACATCCAGGTCCCGCTATTGGATATTGACTAAGGCGTTTCTCGGGTCATGTCTACATAGTTCTCAAACCCGCAGGGTGTGCACACTTAAGGTTCGATGATGTTTTAGTATAATTGAGTTATATGTGTGGTTACCGAATGTTGTTCGGAGTCCCGGATGAGATCACGGACGACACGAGGGTTTCCATAATGGTCCGGAAACAAAGATTGATATATAGGATGGTTTCATTTGGTCATGGAAAGTGATGAATGGGTTCCGGGTATTCACCGAGAGGGGCCCACCCACCCGGGAGTGAGCCCAGTGACCCTATGGTGGCGCACCAGCCCTTAGTGGGCTTGTGAGGCCAGCCCAATAGGGCCATGGCGCCACAAGGGAAAAATACCAAAGGAAAGAAAAAAAGGAAAGAGGGAGGTGGGAAGGAAGGAGTACTCCTTCCCCCAAACCGAATTGGGGTGGGAGTCCACCTCCTCCCTTCAGCCAGCTCCCTTGGGGGAGCCCCAAGGCTAGTCTCTCCCCTCCTCATATATATACTGGTGGTTTTAGGGCTTTTGGGACACAACATTGCCACGTGCAAATCATACCTATACCACATAGTTCTTCCTCTAGATCAGATTTCTGTAGAGCTCGGGCAGAGCCCTGCACGAGTAGATCATCACCACCACCGGAGTGCCGTAACGCTGCCGGAGAACTCATCTACTTCTCTGTCTCTCTTGCTAGATCAAGAAGGCCGAGATCCTCATCAAGTTGTACGTGTGCTGAACGCGGAGGTGCCGTCCGTTCGGCGCTAGATCGGAACGGATCGTGGGACGATGGTGATTTGAATCACGAAGCTGTACCACTACATCAACCGCGTTTCTTAACGCTTCCCGCTTAGCGATCTACAAGGGTATGTGGATCTAATCTCCTCTCGTAGATGGACATCACCATGATAGGTCTTTGTGTGTGTAGGAAAGTTTTTGTTTCCCAAGCAGCGTTCCCCAACAGAGAAATTGTAGCCAAGGCAGAGATGGAACCCCTATCCGTCGATCCGCCAAACAGGAAGTTCAACAACCAGAAGACTTACCACCTCCACCACCCCAAGCACCGACTACTCATCAAATTATGAGGATGTTTGAGGAAAAGAGGAACCATGATCTTATGGAGTTTCTGCGAAGCATGCATGCTATGGTAGGACGGAATAACAACAATGGGTCACGTTCCAAGTTGTCATACTTCCAACGTACTGATACGTCTCCGTCGTATCTACTTTTCCAAACTCTTTTGCCCTTGTTTTGGACTCTAATTTGCATGATTTGAATGGAACTAACCCGGACTAACGTTGTTTTCAGCAGAATTGCCATGGTGTTGTTTTTGCGCAGAAATAAAAGTTCTCGGAATGACCTGGAAATTTACAGGGATTTTTTGTGGAATATATGAAAAATACTGTCGCACGAATCAACCAAGGAAGTGGAGCATGGAGCCCACAAGCCCACCAGGCGCGCCCCCTAGCCGTGCCTGGCATGCTTCTGGGGCCCACGTTGCTCCACCGCCTCCAATTCCAACTCTGTTTAGTCCCTTCCATCCGGAAAAAAAATCAAGGAGAAGAGTTCATCGCGTTTTACGACACAGAGGCGCCGCCACCACCTGTTCTTCCTGTGGAGGGCAGATCTGGAGTCCGTTCCGGGCTCCGGAGAGGGGAGATCATCGCCATCGTCATCACCAACCTTCCTTCATCGCCAATTACATGATGATCTTCACCGTTCGTGAGTAATCTCATCGTAGGCTTGCTGGAGGGTGATGGGTTGGATGTGATCTATCATGTAATCGAGTTAGTTTTGACGGGGATTGATCCCTAGTATCCACTATGTTCTGAGATTGATGTTGCTACTACTTTGCCATGCTTAATGCTTGTCACTAGGGCCCGAGTGCCATGATTTCAGATCTGAACCTATTATGTTGTCGCCAATATATGTGTGTTCTCGATCCTATCTTGCAAGTTGTAGTCACCTACTATATGTTATGACCCGGCAACCCCGGAGTGACAATAGCCGAAACCACTCCCGGAGATGACCATAGTATGAGGAGTTCATGTATTCACCAAGTGTTAATGCGTTGGTCCGGTTCTTTATTAAAAGGAGAACCTTAATATCCCGTAGTTTCCATTAGGACCCTGCTGCCACGGGAGGGATGGACAATAGATGTCATGCAAGTTCTTTTCCCTAAGCACGTATGACTATATACAGAATACATGCCTACATTACATTGACGAACTGGAGCTAGTTACATATCTCTCCGTGTTATAACTGTTGCATGATGAATACCATCTGGCATAATCATCCATCCCCAATCCAATGCCTACGAGTTTTTCCTATTGGTCCTTGCTATGTTCCTTTGCCGCTACTGTTACTCTGCTTCTACTGCTGTCGCTGCTGCTACTATTACTCTGCTGCTACTGCTGTTACTCTGCTGCTACTGGTTACTGTTGCAACTGTTGCTATCATACTACTCTGCTACTGATACTTTGCTACAGATACTAAATCTTTCAGGTGTGGTTGAATTGACAACTCAACTGCTAATACTTGAGAATATTCTTCGGCTTCCCCTTGTGTCGAATCAATAAATTTGGGTTGAATACTCTACCCTCGAAAACTGTTGCGATCCCCTATACTTGTGGGTTATCAAGACTATTTTCTGGCGCCGTTACCGGGGAGGCATAGCTATATTCTCTGAGTCACTTGGGATTTACGTCTGCTGATCACTATGAGGAATCCGAAAGATCCAAAAACCAAAGTCTTGCCCTCAACTACGAGGACATGTAAGGAACTGCCATTTAGCTCTGCACTTGATTCACCTTCAGTTATGAGTAAGTTTGCGACACCACCTCCTGCTAGAAATTTTGATGTGTCGCCTGTGCTTGATGATGCTACTTCTGTTGTCCATGATGCTTGTGATGATGCTATGCTTGATACTGCTTTGCCACTAGGTGCATACCTTGATGCACAAATTGCTAGAGTTGTTGCTAGATGTGATGATACTTCTGAAACTACTGAGATTGTTGATGTAGGACCTGCTATTTTGCCTGATAGAACTAGCTCTCCTAGATATGAATTGCCTGATATGCCTGAGGGTTATGTTATGGAGGGAGAGATAGCTAAGG
Source organism: Hordeum vulgare subsp. vulgare (assembly GCF_904849725.1). Taxonomy (NCBI): domain Eukaryota; kingdom Viridiplantae; phylum Streptophyta; class Magnoliopsida; order Poales; family Poaceae; genus Hordeum; species Hordeum vulgare. Next base: position 423,559,524 of record NC_058522.1, on the reverse strand, counting down.
ACTTTCTTGCTTGTAAGGATAGCTATGATGTTGAGAAATTACTGCGCAAGTGGAAAGAAAAATCTCTAAACGCTAGGATGAAATACGACCCGAAGTTTGCTACTTCGCCTATCTTTGTGACCGATAAGGATTATGAATTCTCTATCGACCCTGAGTTACTCACTCTGTTCGAATGTGATCCTTTTCACAGTTATGAGTCTGAAACTGCTGTAGCCCATCTTACCAAACTACACGATATAGCCACCCTATTCACGAGTGAGGAAAAGATCCGCCACTACTATATCCTTAAGCTGTTTCCTTTCTCGCTAAAGGATGATGCTAAGACTTGGTTCACTTCTCTTGCTCCTGGTTGTGTGCGTAGCCCCCAGGATATGATCTACTACTTCTTTGAGAAATATTTCCCTGCCCACAAGAAGCAAGCTGCCTTGCAGGAAATATACAACTTTGCACAAGTTGAAGAAGAGAGTCTCCCACAAGTTTGGGGGAGGCTTGTCCAGCTGCTGAATGCTTTGCCTGATCACCGTCTTGAGAAGAATGAAATACTTGATATCTTCTATAATGGACTAACCGATGCTTCTAAAGACCACCTAGATAGTTGTGCTGGTTGTGTTTTTAGGGAACGAACCGTAGAACAAGCTGAGATCCTATTGAATAACATCTTGTGCAATAAGAATGCTTGGACTATTCCCGAACCACCTCCTAAGCCAACTCTGAATAAAATAGGTATTCTATTCCTCAGTCACGAAGATATGCAGGAAGCTAAGAAATCTATGAAATAGAAAGGCATTAAATCTGAAGATGTCAAAAATCTACCACCTATCGAAGAGGTCCATGGTCTTGATAACCCGATGCAGGTAGTAGAAGTAAATTCTCTGCATAGATTCAATGAGAGTGATATTCCTTATGATAAACCTGCTAGCTTATGCTTGGATGAATTTCATAACTTTGTTGCCAAACAAGAAAGTTTCAATGATTATGTTGGCAGACAGTTGGAACAGAATGCTCGTATGCTTAGTCATTTAAGTGCTTGTGTGGACAGAAACGTCAATGATCTTAAGATTTTGAGTGAACATGCCTCTATGGTTAGTACTCAAGTAGAAAAAGTACTTAAGGCTCAAAATGACTTGATCAATGAGTGGAATGACAATTCTGTCAGAGTCCTCATTAGAGGCGGTAGAATGACCCAGGAACCTTTGTATCCTGAGGGTCATCCTAAGTGGATTGAACAAGATTCTCAAGGAGTTAGCACTGATGCACCTAGTCATCCTAGGAAGAAGAAGAAAGATGATAGGAACTTGCACGATAGCAACCCTGTTGTTGTTAGACCTGAGAGTCCAAACGATGTATCTGTCTCTGATGCCGAAACACAATCTGGTGATGAACATGAGCCTAATGATAATATCAATAGTGATGTTCATGTTGATGCTCAACCTAGCAATGATAAGGATGTGGAGATTGAACCTATTGATCTTGATAACCCACAGCCTAATAATAGAAGATACGATAAGAAAGATTTCGCTGCTAGGAAGCATGGTAAGGAAAGGGAACCATGGGTTCACAAACCCATGCCCTTTCCTCCCAGACCATCCAAGAAAAAGGATGATGAGGATTTTGAGTGATTTGTTGAAATGATTAGACTTGTCTTTCTGCAAATGCATTGATAAATATGCTAAAAATGTCTCCGTATGCTAAGTACATGAAGGATATTGTGACTAATAAGAGGAGGATACCTGAGGTTGAGATTTCCACCATGCTTGCTAATTATACCTTCAAGGGTGGAACTCCTAAGAAACTAGGTGATCCCGGAGTGCCCACTATACCTTGCTCCATTAAAGGAAACTACGTTAGAACTGCTTTATGCGACCTTGGAGCCGGTGTTAGTGTTATGCCTCTTTCTCTTTATCGTAGACTTGAACTAGATAAGTTGACACCCACTGAAATCTCTCTGCAAATGGCCGACAAATCAACTGCTTTCCCTATCGGCATTTGCGATGATGTGCCTGTTCTGGTTGCTAATGTTACTATCTTGACGGACTTTGTTATCCTGGATATTCCCGAGGATGATGCCATGGCGGTCATCCTTGGAAGACCCTTTCTAAACACTACAGGGGCTGTTATAGATTGCAACAAAGGCAATGTCACTTTCCATGTTAACGGTAATGAGCATACGGTGCACTTTCCAAAGAAACAATATCGAGTACATTGCGTCAATGCTATCGAAAAAACTTCATCGATTCTTATTGGGAGCTTTGAATGCCCTATACATACTGTTAAGATGAAGTATGATTTGCTTGTTGGGGATATGCACATCCCCATTGAGGTAACCTAGTGACTATTCGAAAATTCTCCGTTCCTTTTTATGCAATTCGAAAAAGTTTGTCAAGGAGACTTGATCAACCTCATTGACGGATTTCTTTCAATGACCATGGGATGGATGAATCGAGGAGTCAGAACCCTGTGTTCCAAGCTTTCACATTCGGTTGCTTAGAAGAAAAATGATAGATTTAGTTTAGTTTTCCCTGTTTTCTGCTTTTAGCGTCCCGTAGAAAAGTATCCCGAAAATAGAAGTTCTCCGAATGCCGTGAAAATCAAGTATGATTTTTTCTTGAATTTTTGAAAAATTCTGAGACGGAGAGCTAGTCAGGGGGATGCAACAGTGGGCTACAAGCCCTGGAGGCGCGGGCACCCCCTGGCCGCACCTACCAGGCTTGTGGGGCCCACGTGTCCCCCCTCCACTTATTCTAGATCCCATCTGCTTCTCCTACCTCCAGAAAAAATCATTTCGCTGCTCAAACCCGTGTTCTTGCTCTTCTTGCTGCGATTTTCGATCTCCTTGTGCAAAGCACCATTCACCAAGCTGTTTTGGGGAAATTGATCCTTGGTATGTGACTCCTCCATTGGTCCAATTAGTTTTTGCTCTGGTGCCTTATACGTCTCATATTTTTGTTGCCTTGGTGACCCTGTTATTGAGCTTTGCATGCTAATTTTAGCTGGTCCCAAGTAGTTTTGATGCGTGATATGGCCTCTAGGCACTTGTGGGAGTAGTTGCTATGAGTTTCGTTGAGCCTTGTTCACTTTTCCTTAGAATCACTAAAAAAATTAGAAATTTTCAGAGATAGAAAAAGGAAAAGATGAGGAGGTTCTTTAGAGGCTCCTCAAGCCGTGACCCCAAGGATGATGAAAGTGAGAAGAAGAAACCCAAGTATCCGGTCCCCCGGGTTGCAGAAGTTCGAGCGTGCGAGTGGCCAAGCGATGTTTTCTTACATGCTGCCAGACTTTACGAGGACTTTTATTACTGGTGGAGAACGCAGGCCTTACCGCCTTCTTAGAAGATAAGTGTCCGCAATACCTCCTCCTTACTAATATTTTCATGCAAAGCTTTAACTTCTACCCAAGGAAGAGTCCTCCTATGGTTGAGTTCAAATTATATGATATCCCCCAGCGCATCTGTGACAGCCCGAGACCGACGCCCCAGAAGATTCCCCTTTTATTCCGTTTTAGTCGTGTGGTTCGTTTGTCTGTCGCATCCATCTTTGCATCATGCACATCATCTGCATTGCATCAGCATCTCCGTTGCCGTCAGTTTTCAAACTTGCATCCGTTGTTAGTTGCCGGTTCTCGTCGTTGTCCGTTCTGAGCCCGACCGCACACGCCCGCGCCCGCAACATCGTCGTAACCCTGTTTTCAAAAGTGTGCGTCAAACTTTCTGTGATCGAGGTGAAACATGGCATGCGGTCGTAATTAGTTATAGGTAGGCCGCCTGTAAAATTTCGTCGCGATCGGAGTCCGTCTGGTACCCGAACGGTCGACCGTAGCTGCACCGTATTAGGTCTACCGTCGGACGGTTGTCGGTGTTTTAAAAATCATTGCCGCGCCGCCCGCTTTCCTTCTCGTCTCCGGATACATACTCTACACGGCCACATACCCTTTCCCGCGTGCGGAATCGTTCGAATCCGACCGCACGGTTGGATCCGGAACGAAATTCCGGTTAACCTAGCCCCTCATTTGTCTATATATAGACCCCCTCCTATTATTTGGACAACAAACCCTAGCTGCCTCGATTTCCGTGCCCCCCAACCAGCCGCCGCCAACTTGTCGTGCCTGTCTCCCACCTCCCGCAGCCCGCAGCAGCCCAGATCGGGGCCCGCCTAGGCCCTCCCAGGCCCGGATTCCCCGTCGCCCGGTCTGGCCGAGTTGCTCGAGGGGAGAAACCCCGAGCCAGATCTCGCCCGCGTCTGCTCCCGCCGGTGCCCCAGCACCGGATCGAGCCGCAGCTCCGGCACCGTACCTCGCGCTGCTTCAGCGCCAGCCTACTCTCGCCGCCAGCCTGCTCCCCGCCGCCAACCTACTGCCGCCTCCCCTGTCAGCCCGCAGGAGAGCCGCGCCATGGGCCTCCTCCTCCCGTGCTCTCCACCCCGCCGGTCTCTGACGCTCAGATCCGGTGGATCCCGACCGGATCCACCCTCCCATGCGCCCCGCCGCCGGTTCCAGTGGCCGCCGCCGCCATTCCCGCGACCTCCCTCCAAGCTCCCGTCGGGAGGAGGACGACGAACGGGAGGAATGAGGCGCTCGCTCCCTGCTCCTGTCGCCCCGTCCTGGGCCGATCTCCTGACCGCGGCCTGCTCCAGCGCGCCCCAGGCCCATCCTCACTTGGCTCCTGGGCCTCGCCAGTCGAGCCGGCCCAGGCCAGCGCCTCCAGCGGCCAGCATCGCCCCAGGCCGCCCTCCTCTCGAATTCGGGCCCAGCCCGCGAGGTAAGCCCCCTGCTGTATCTATCCCCCGCCTAGGAACCCTTTTGGTATATTGCGCCCACAGGATTCGGCCCGTTTGTTTTTTTTAGATTCCTGCGAATTTAATTATTTTCACGAAAAAATGCTAGATACTAAAATGACCGTAGTTTCTATTCCGTAAGTCGGATCACGATGAGTTGTATATGGTTTTGGTGTAGAATTTCGTGTAGAATACGATTATCCAACTTGCATAATTGTTTGACGTCGTTTAGCATGCCTAACGCCTAGTTTTGCGTGCTGTCTAGATAGGATAGTGCCGGTATTTAATTTTCGCGCAAGTTCGGATTGCTCGTATGCCGTAGGTTAAATGCCCATGTTTTAGGAACCATTTTTCCTTGTTTTTTAGAGTAGCCATTGGTATTTTTGCGCGTAGGGATTTCCCGCTAGTTTATTTTCCGTGTATAGGTTATTTTCTCGCATTTACGTGTGGCAATATTTTCGTGTTGCAACCCCACATATTTTATATGTTTTCAGGGTAGAAAAAATCCATGGGATTTTTCTGTGCAATTAGTTTTAGCTTTTGAGTAAGTTAGTTCGCGAGATATTTTGCTATGTTGCCCTCTTGTCTATGTCGTAGGATTTATTCCGTGCTTCGTTTGACGGAGTTGTCAACTAGAGAGTTGATCTTTTATGTTTAGTCTAGCCCCTGGTATTTTTGTTTGCAATAGAAATGCATGTTTAGGTGTGGTTTGCTTGCTCTCAAGTTGCTAGAAATAGTGCTGATTTGGAGGTGCTGAAATATTTCTAAGTCTGGAATCTGTTATATTTTGTTGCTGTTTTGTTTGGCTTCTATCTTGTGATCTGTAGCTCTTTTGAGGTTGGTCGAATGGAGTTAGTTGTAAACCTTGTGTTTCTCTAGCATGCTGTTAATTTTCATGCCATTTGGAGTCCTGTAGCTTATGTTTTTTCTGCTGTCAAAATGGCTTCAGATCGAAAACTGCACTTTCATGAGGTGTAATTTTCACTATGTCTGAAATAGTGTGTGAGATGCCATTTTGTGTCTTCTTTCCCTAGTGATCCATGATGCCATGCTAGTTGTTGTTAGTTGTTTGTAGTAGTGCTTCTTGCCCTCTTTCGTGTCATGCCTTGCTTGAGTTTATCGGAGTTGTGTAGCCCGTAGTTGTGGGGTGTAGAAAATGCTATGTGGCTGATTTTGGCAGATTGTAGTGATTTCTTGTTTTGCTCGTAGTTTTTGATCCGTAGCTCTGATTTGATCGTGTCCTACATGTAACTTGCTTAGAATCTTGTTTTGTTTCATTTTATCTTGCTGGCTGTATGTTTTGAAGTGCTCATAGCCGTCGTAGCACACATATTGCATTCATGCCATCATATCTTGCGGTGCTTGTATCTTTTGATCCGTAGCTCTGTTGGAGATGTTCTCTATGTGTAGATTGCTTTAAGTGACGCGTAGAATCACGTGAACCTATTTGTTTTGCTTTTTAACAACCAATTAAATGTGTTAGTGCAGATCTGGACAGAATTGTAAATTAACATGTGAGGTCGTTTCGGAGGTGCTATATGTCATTTCCGACCTCATTTAAAATGCCTAGATAGGTAGTTTAATTACGCTTCACCTCTTGCCATGTTTAACCACATTTAATATTGCCGTGCATCTAATCGGGATAGAACTAAATAATAAACGTGGAGTTTCGTCAATATGCAACTCGTTGCATATTGAACTTCACTTAATGTGTAGTGTTTGTTTGTCGTGAATTGTCATGCCGTGTCTTGCATGTGTTCAGCTGCTCATGCATCATATGTGTTGTGCATCGTGTGGTGAATTCCGTGTGTTGATTTGTGTTTCGGTTTGCTTCGTCTCGATAGAGTTCCGCAGCGTGCCGGATTGTGAGGACCCGTTCGACTACGTCGGTTCGTCTGCTTCACAAAGGCATTCTTCCTCCAAGTGGGATCTCAGGCAAGATGACCATTTCCCCAGATACCATTACTATCATTGCCATGCTAGTTTTATCGCTTCTATCGATTATGTCTCGTTGCCTACCACATGTTAAATATCAGCCTCTCAACAATGCCATGAAAACCTTCAACCTTTTCAACCTAGCAAACCACTGATTGGCTATGTTACTGCTTGCTTAACCCTGTGTTAGCGTTGCTAGTTGCAGGTGCAGTTGCTTCCATGTGAAAACATGGGTTCCTTGTTATATCACCATATTAAATGCTATCTAAATTTAATGCACCTATATACTTGGTAAAAGGTGGAAGGCTCGGCCTTTCTAGCCTGGTGTTTTGTTCCACCTTTGCCCCCTTAGTTTTCGGCTACCGGTGTTATGTTTCATAAATGAGCGCTCCTAACACGATCGGGGTTGTTATGGGGACCCCTTGATAATTCGTTTTAGATTAAGACTGGTCTGGCAAGGCCCAACTTTGGTACTACATTTGCCTAATAACCTAATAATAATGCATAGGGACCCGCCGGCACCCGAGGAAAATTTAATCAACCCTCGGGCCAGTGCTCCTCATGAGTGTTGGTCCAAACTGGCAGACTACGGGGCCACCGCGGGGCAACCCGAGGTTTGGTTCTCCTAGTGTGACCCATCCGTCGTGTCCTGAGAACGAGATACGCGGCTCCTATCGGGTTCGTCGACACGTCGGGCGGCCTTGCTGGATTAGTTTTACCTTTGACGAAATATCTTGTGCATCGGGATTCCGGTGATGCTTTGGGTAATCTGAGAGTTGAGGTTTTCCAGTAGGGAATCCGACGAGATTGCGAGCTTCGTGGTTGAGGATTTCTATGCGGCTTGAGGTAATTTGTGATGGACTAGTTGGAGCACCCCTGCAGGGTTAAATCTTTCGGAAAGTCATGCCCGCGGTTATGTGGCAACGTGGAAGCTTTGTTTAACACTGGTTCTAGATAACTTGAAGTAACTTAATTAAAATATGCCAACTATATGCGTAACCGTGACTTTCTCTTTCATGAATTCCTTCTCCGATCGAGGACACGGTGGGGTTATGTCTGTCGTAGTAGGTGTTCAGGATCATTCATTTGATCATCAGTAGCTCACGTCCGTTATGCGTAGATCTTCCCCCTCTTATTTCTTGTACTCGTAAGTTTAGCCACCAAATATATGCTAGCCGCTCCTGCAACCTCACCACTTAACCATACCTCACCCATTAAGCTTTGCTAGTCTTGATACCTTTGGAAATGAGATTGCTGAGAACCCTGTGGCTCACAGATTACTACAGCACCGGTTGCAGGTACAGGTAAAGGTTACTTGATGCGAGCGCGTTGATTGTTCATTTGGAGTTGCTTCTTCTTCTTCTTCTTCATTGATTTAGGATGGGTTCCAGGTCGGCAGCCTGGGATAGCAAGGATGGACGTCGTTATTCTTTTCTCGTTTGTTTTGGTCAGTAGTCGGACCCTGCTCTTCCTCTTGATGATTATGTAATGTACTGTTGTGACTCTGATGTAGCTTGTGGCGAGTGTAAGCCAATTCTATTTATATATCTCTTCTTTTCAGTACATGTACTTGTAACGATATCCATTCTTGCGACACGACGAGATGCGCTTCTATCCCTGACGAGGCCCTGTGCCAAATTGAGGATAGGGTCGCATCTTGGGCGTGATAAGTTGGTATCAGAGCAGTACCGACCTAGGAGCCCCCTTGATTGATCGAACTTGGCCGACTCGAGTCTAGTGAAAAACTGCTTTGAGTCTAGTTATATATCGGAGAGTAGGATTCTTTTTTTCTCCTCTTCTATGCTCTGGTGAGGAATCTTGACGTAATAATTTAATTCTATTCCTCTTCTCACTCAAAAAAAAATTAGGATCACGCGGATATTCTTGGAATCTATATGATGCCGATGTGATGGAGTTCTGTCTTGGTGCCTCCTATCTGCTTTGAGTTTCAGGGGAGTTGAGCTCCAGGGGATTCTTGAGCACATCGTTATCATTCAGATTTCTTAGTATCTCAGAACGAAGGATGTTCGTAATTGCTTCAATACTAGTAATGGCGAGATAACCCCGATGTCCCCAGTACTGGTGCAGATTTTTCGGGAGTACTTCCATACTTTGTATCGTTGTGATCACGAGGGTCTGTTGTGGATGAAGGTCTGAGATTCTGGTTGTGTGTTGACAGATGTGATACAGGTGATGGGTTAGTATAGGAGTTGTGTGATATTACTCCTTGTATCCGTGTGCCAGATTGCATGACCAGATATTTCGGGAATTCATAGGTGGGAATTCAAGTAGTTACTTATAGGACAATCTTCCAACAAATGCATGATGTTAGGTTGGGGTTCGACATCTAGTGGATTCGTTTGTTCACGGTCGACTTACAGCGATACACATTGTGTCTTAAAGAGTCCTTGTAGCTTGCTACGACTCGGGGACGCTTCGTATGTCGGGTGCACTGCCTTGCACTTGATGGCTACTGTAAAATCGAGCCCGTGCGATCCTGTCCACGAAAATATCGAACGAAATCTTTATCATGAGTTTGTTCTGGCTAATTGCAAGCCCCATCCTTTGTTTTTTGTTGAATATGGTAATTCGTGTTGCTTCGATGTCAAGTGGTGATTTCAGATCTTTCCTAAGTGGTCTTCTCATATTTTTATGTGGGAATGCAAATTCTTTGTGCGTTCAAATTGTCATATCAATTCTTGTCTACCGGAGTTGTCATATCAATTCTTTTCCAACCGGTGTGTTTCTCTCCAGGTGGATTCAATCCTCTCCAATTTTTGCAAGATCTTTCTCTCATTTTATTCCGGAGTTCATCTCATCTGTCCCAAGTCGTCTTTGTTTTTTCCCGCCCTCCCACCCTTTTTCCTCAGTGATTCTATTTTAATCCAAGAGTTTTCTTTTCATTGTGCTTCCGTTGTCTGTCCTCTCTCTCTTACCCGGTGATTCGTTGTGAAGATTCTCACGAGCTTCGTGTTCTCCTTTACTCATTCTTGTCATCTTTTCCGTTGAATTCAGTTCAAGCTATCTGTGTTCATTATATCCTATTCATCCCTGTAATTCTTTCCCATGTTGGAAATTCTTATGAGCCTATCTTGTTATTTATTCCTCTCTTTTCAATCCAGAGCGTTGAAGCTATCTTAGAAGTTTTTGTTTCCAATCTTTTCAATTATTTCGAGGTGCTCAACCTCATCAAGTTTCATTTGTACGGTGCAATATCTCCCGTTCTAGTAATCTTTTCAACGGTGATTTATTTGAGTGGGCCCATAACCCACAGGTTTTTCCCAGGATCTTATATGTCTCTTCTAATTTTCCAGAGATCTCTAAATCTTTTCAACTATGACGTAAATATGAATTTCATCAGTCATATTCTTTCTCCAAGTTTTATTTGAGTTAATTCTCATATTTGGCTCAACCTTCCATTCTTCTTTATTCCGGAGTGTCTCATTATCCTTGGTGCTGTTTCTCGCCATCATTCTCGGCTTGCAATCTGAAGGAGTGTTTCTCTCAATCTTGGTTCATTCTCTTGGAGATTCATCATTTCAGCTTTGTGCCATCATCTTAATTGTTGTCAATCATGAGAATCCATTTCTCGCTATCCGGTGCTTTTGTGAGTTGTTTTCATTCTCGTTCCTCCGAAGGCCATCATTTTAGAAGATTCTTCGTTCTCAACTTTCAGCTTTCATCCTCGATTCTTCTAAATTGTTGTCTCTTCGTTCGTCTCTCGATTATTCTGGTGCCTTACTCAAGTTTTCTGTTAGGTGGCTCATGATCTTTTCATTCTCTTGTATATCCATTAATTCGTGGTGTTCCCATTCAATTGTGAATTCTTACCGGTACTTCCTTCAATTATGCTTCAAGTGGTACTTATCTATCTCTCTCTTCAAGTTTCTTTCAAGAATAATAAGTTGTATGCTAAATCCGTTGCTTGTCATCAATTAAACTTGATGAAGGATGAGCACAACATAATTCTTATTCTTGTTCATAGTAATCTGAATTGTTCTTCGAGAGTGACTCATGGTTTCAATTCTTTTCTCGTGTGCTTATCTTTTTTCCGGAGTTCCAAGTTCTTTTAAGTATCTCTTTGTGAGGCTTCATCTAAATACTGGCAAGGTCATAATCTTATTCTTTTCTACCTTGATATCTTTGCATCATTCATTCGTATACGGAGGTCCTTCTTGGTGGTTCGTCAAGGTTTCAATCCATTCTCAAGTGTTCTTCAAGATTCTTGTTGGAGAACCTTAAGCATTCTTTCCCTTGCATTTCCAAGTGCATTGTTCTTCCTTTATCCTTTGAGGTGGTTTTATAGCATTCTTGTTAGTGTAGGAGCCTCAAAGAGTTTTCCTTTCAAGAATAAGATAATTAAACCCACCACTTCTATGATCATGAGGTATTTTCAACCCATGGTTTCTTCATTGAGCTATCTTGGTTTGGATTTCACCTAAAGCTTTTCCTATGCATTGTTGCTATTATGGGGCTTGTCATTAATCCAAGTTCTCAATGTATCCTCTTGGTGTAAGAATTGTTCATATCCTGTTTCTCCCAATCAATCCTTGTTTCTGTTAGTGGCTGGTTGTCACTTCATTAGTTTGAAAGATTTCCATAAGCCACAACTATCTTCTTCTTTTCGTTGTTGTTTTCCAACAACTATGTTCATTTCTTCTCGCAAGGGTGCTTGTCAAGTTCATTGAGTTAGTAGTTGTCAGTATCTCTTCATTCTCTTCTTCTGTATGAGCTAGTTCATATTCTATTGTTCCGGAGGCATTGTGATATTGTTCTTCTGGGTCTATTATGTTGTTCTACCAAGATCATGGTGTTCCCTTATTCTACTTATTTGTTTGTTATGAATATTGTCTAATTCTCCTATCTTATCGATTTTTTTGTCCCATTTTCCTACCGAAGTGCTGCCGAAATTTTCCGTGAATTCTTGCTTCTTTCCCATATCATTCCTCATCTCTTTTCAACCTTCAAGGATCGTTGGTTTCACTCGTTTGTCAAAGAAGCGACTAAGTTTTTACCTCTTGTTCTTTCTAATCCTCTCCCCCTTTCATTCTTGGATCTCGGGGGGGATCCTCTTGTAGTGTAGGAGAGATGTGACAGCCCGAGACCGACGCCCCACAAGATTCCCCTTTTATTCCGTTTTCGTCATGTGGTTCGTTTGTCTGTCGCATCCATCTTCGCATCATGCACATCATCTGCATTGCATCGGCATCTCCGTTGCCATCAGTTTTCAAACTTGCATCCGTTGTTAGTTGCCGGTTCTCGTCGTTGTCCGTTCTAAGCCCGACCGCACACGCACGCGCCCGCGGCATCGTCGAAACCCTGTTTTCAAAAGTGTGCGTTAAACTTTCTGTGATCGGGGTGAAACTTGGCATGCGGTCGTAATTAGTTATAGGTAGGCCGCCTGTCAAATTTCGTCGCGATTGGAGTCCATCTAGTACCCGAACAGTCGACCGTACCGGCACCGTATTCGGTGTACCGTCGAACATTTGTCGGTGTTTTAAAAATCATTGTCGCGCCGCCCGCTTTCCCTCTCGTCTCCGGATACATACTCTACACGACCACATACCCGTTCTCGCATACGGAATCGTCCGAATCCGCCCGCACGGTTGGATGCGGAACGAAATTCTGGTTAACCTAGCCCCCCATTTGTCTATATATAGACCCCCTCCTGTTATTTAGACAACAAACCCTAGCTGCCTCAATTTCCGTGCCCCCCAACCAGCCGCCGCCACCTTGTCGTGCCTGTCTCCCACCTCCCGCAGCACGCAGCAGCCCAGATCGGGGCCCGCCTAGGCCCTCCCAGGCCCGGATTCCCCGTCGCCCGCTCTGCCCGAGCTGCTCGAGGGGAAAAACCTCGAGCCAGATCTCGCCCGCGTCTGCTCCCGCCGGCGCCCCAGCACCGGATCGAGTCGCAGCCCCGGCACCGGACCCCGCGCTGCTTCATCGCCACCCTGCTCCCCGCCGCTAACCTACTGCCGCCTCCCCTGTCAGCCCGCAGGAACGCCGCGCCATGGGCCTCCTCCTCCCGTGCTCGCCACCCCGCCGGTCTGTGACGCTCGGATCCGGTGGATCCCGACCGGATCCAGCCTCCCATGCGCCCCGCCGCCGATTCCAGTGGCCGCCGCCGCCATTCCCGCGACCTCCCTCCAAGCTCCCGTCGGGAGGAGGACGACGAACGGGAGGAACGAGGCGCTCGCTCCCTACTCCTGTCGCCCCGTCCTGGGCCGGCCTCCCGACCGCGGCATGCTCCAGCGCGCCCCAGGCCCATCCTTGCTTGGCTCCTAGGCCTCGCCAGCCGAGCCGGCCCAGGCCAGTGCCTCCAGCGGCCAGCATCGCCCCAGGCCGCCCTCCTCTCGAATTCGGGCCCAGCCCGCGAGGTAAGCCCCCTTGCTGTAACTATCCCCCGCCTATGCACCCTTTTGGTATATTACGCCCACACGATTCAGCCCGTTTGTTTTTTTAGATTCCTGCGAATTTAATTATTTTCAGGAAAAAATGCTAGATATTAAAACGACCGTAGTTTCTATTCCGTAAGTCGGATCGCGATGAGTTGTATATGGTTTTGGCGTAGAATTTCGCGTAGAATACGATTATCCAACTTGCATAATTGGTTGTCGTCGTTTAGCGTGCCTAACGCCTAGTTTAGCATGCTATCTAGATAGGATAGTGCCCGTATTTAATTTTCACGCAAGTCCGGATTGCTCGTATGCCGTAGGTTAAATGCCCATGGTTTAGGAAACATTTTTCCTTGTTTTTTAGAGTAGCCATTGGTATTTTTGCGCGTAGGGATTTTCCGCTAGTTTATTTTCCGTCTATAGTTTATTTTCTCGCATTTACGTGTGGCAATATTTTCGTGTTGCAACCCCACATATTTCCGTGTATATGTTTTTTGTGCAATTGGTTTTAGCTTTTGAGTAAGTTAGTTATGAGATATTTTGCTATGTTGCCCTCTTGTCTATTTCGTAGGATTTATTCCGTGCTTCGTTTGACGGAGTTGTCAACTAGAGAGTTGATCTTTGATGTTTAGTCTAGCCCCTGGTATTTTTGTTTGCAATAGAAATGCATGTTTAGGTGTGGTTTGCTTGCTCTCAAGTTGCTAGAAATAGTGCTGATTTGGAGGTGCTGAAATAATTCTAAGTCTGGAATCTGTTATATTTTGTTGCTGTTTTGTTTTGCTTCTATCTTGTGATCTGTAGCTCTTTTGAGGTTGGTCCAATGGAGTTAGTTTTAAACCTTGTGTTTCTCTAGCATGCTGTGAATTTTCATGACATTTGGAGTTCTGTAGCTTATGGTTTTGCTGCTGTCAAAATGGCTTCAGATCGAAAACTGCACTTTCCTGAGGTGTAATTTTCACTAAGTCTGAAATAGTGTGTGAGATGCCATTTTGTGTCTTCTTTCCCTAGTGATCCATGATGCCATGCTAATTGTTGTTAGTTGTTTGTAGTAGTGCTTCTTGCCCTCTTTCGTGTCATGCCTTGCTTGAGTTTATCGGAGTTGTGTAGCCCGTAGTTGTGGGGTGTAGAAAATGCTATGTGACTGATTTTGGCAGATTGTAGTGATTTCTTGTTTTGCTCGTAATTTTTGATCCGTAGCTCCGATTTGATCGTGTCCTACATGTAACTTGCTTAGAATCTTGTTTTGTTTCATTTTATCTTGCCGGCTGTATGTTTTGAAGTGCTCGTAGCCGTCATAGCACACATATTGCATTCATGCCATCATATATTTTGGTGCTTGTATCTTTTGATCCGTAGCTCCGTTGGAGATGTTCTCTATGTGTAGATTGCTTGAAGTGACGCATAGAATCACGTGAACCTATTTGTTTTGCTGTTTAACAACCAATTAAATGTGTTAGTTCAGATCTGGACAGAATTGTAAATTAACATGTGAGGTCGTTTCGGATGTGCTATATGTCATTTTCAACCTCATTTAAAATGCCTACATAGGTAGTTTAATTACGCTTCACCTCTTGCCATGTTTAACCACATTTAATATTGTCGTGCATCTAATCGGGATAGAACTAAATAATAAATGTGGAGTTTCGTCAATATGTAACTCGTTGCATATTGAACTTCACTTAATGTGTAGTGTTTATTTGTCGTGAATTGTCATGCCGTGTCTTGCATGCGTTCAGCTGCTCATGCATCATATGTGTTTTGCATCGTGTGGTGAATTCCGTGTGTTGATTTGTGTTTCGGTTTGCTTCATCTCGATAGAGTTCCGCAGCGTGCCGGATTGTGAGGACCCGTTCGACTACGTCGGTTCCTCTGCTTCACGAAGGCATTCTTCTTCCAAGCGGGATCTCAGCAAGATGACCATTTCCCCAGATACCATTACTATCATTGCCATGCTAGTTTTATCGCTTCTATCGATTATGTCTCGTTGCCTACCACATGTTAAATATCAGCCTCTCAACAATGCCATGAAAACCATCAACCTGTTCAACCTTGCAAACCACTGATTGGCTATGTTACTGCTTGCTTAACCCTGTGTTAGCGTTGCTAGTTGCAGGTGCAGTTGCTTCCATGTGAAAACATGGGTTCCTTGTTATATCACCATATTAAATGCTATCTAAATTTAATGCACGTGTATACTTGGTAAAAGGTGGAAGGCTCGACCTTTCTAGCCTGGTGTTTTGTTCCACCTTTGCCCCCTTAGTTTTCGGCTACCGGTGTTATGTTCCATAAATGAGCGCTCCTAACACGATCGGGGTTGTTATGGGGACCCCCTTGATAATTCGTTTTAGATTAAGACTGGTTTGGCAAGGCCCAACTTTGGTACTACATTTGCCTAATAACCTAATAATAACGCATAGGGACCCGCCGGCACCCGAGGAAAATTTAATCAACCCCCAGGCCAGTGCTCCTCATGAGTGTTGGTCCAAACTGGCAAACTACGGGGCCACCGCGGGGCAACCCGAGGTTTGGTTCTCCTAGTGTGACCCATCCGTCGTGTCCTGAGAACGAGATACGCGGCTCCTATCGGTTCGTCGACACGTCGGGCGGCCTTGCTGGATTAGTTTTACCTTTGATGAAATATCTTGTGCATCGGGATTCCGGTGATGCTTTGGGTAATCTCAGAGTTGAGGTTTTCCAGTAGGGAATCCGAAGAGATGGCGAGCTTCGTGATTGAGGATTTCTATGCGCCTTGTGGTAATTTGTGATGGACTAGTTGGAGCACCCGTGCAGGGTTAAATCTTTCAGAAAGCCGTGCCCGCGGTTATGTGGCAATGTGGAAGCTTTGTTTAACACTGGTTCTAGATAACTTGAAGTAACTTAATTAAAATATGCCAACTGTGTGCGTAACCGTGACTGTCTCTTTCGTGAGTTCCTTCTCCGATCGAGGACACGGTGGGGTTATGTCTGACGTAGGTAGGTGTTCAGGATCATTCATTTGATCATCAGTAGCTCACGTTCGTTATGCGTAGATCTTCCCCCTCTTATTTCTTGTACTCGTAAGTTTAGCCACCAAATATATGCTAGCTGCTGCTGCAACCTCACCACTTATCCATACCTCACCCATTAAGCTTTGCTAGTCTTGATACCTTTGGAAATGAGATTGTTGAGTCCCCTGTGGCTCACAGATTACTACAACACCAGTTGCAGGTATAGGTAAAGGTTACTTGACGCGAGCGCGTTGATTGTTCATTTGGAGTTGCTTCTTCTTCTTCTTCATCGATCTAGGATGGGTTCCAGGTCGGCAGCCTGGGATAGCAAGGATGGACGTCGTTATTCTTTTCTTGTTTGTTTTCGTCCGTAGTCGGACCCTACTCTTCCTCTTGATGATTATGCAATGTACTGCTGTGACTCTGATGTAGCTTGTGGCGAGTGTAAGCCAATTCTATTTATGTATCTCTTCTTTTCAGTACAAGTACTTGTAACGATATCCATTCTTGTGACACGACGAGATGCGCTTCTATCCCTGACGAGGCCCTCGTGCCAAATTGAGGATAGGGTCGCATCTTGGGCGTGACAGCATGTCACTTCAAGATTTTTGCAATGTTTGCAAATTACCTTATGTTGGGGATATTCATGAACCTCGTCCACGGGACTTGGAGGCTTTCATCGATACTATTGATGTAGGACAGGAGAGAGGAGTGTCTTGCGCTAGAGCTGCTAGCATACATTTTCCCGTGCTTCGGTACTTCTCATTATTCGTGGGAAAATGTTTGATTGGCCGTGGGAAAGCTGCGGCCCTTAGCTCCCCAGATCTTGCGGTCTTGCGCGAAGCCCTTTATAATGATAACACTTATAGCTTGGGCGCTATAGTAGCTCAACGGTTGAACACGAACCGTTCTAAAGGCGTTGTCTATGGAGGTATCTATGCTACTCGTCTTGCTAGACATTTTGAGATACCTATTAGACTGGACAAGGAAGAAGAGATTCTTCTTCCCGAGAGATATCTAGATTATGATAGCATGGTTCGCCATGCCTTTCTTGATAGAGATATAAATAGAAGGATGATTTATAACCTGGTATTTAGTCAGGGTACTCGTGAGACTATTACCTTGCCTGCTCCTTCTTTGTTCAATATTCATCTAGGCAGGTACATTATTATGCCCTCAAACATCTACGCATATTGGGGCATAGCCCAACCACAGGCGCCCGTGCCCGAGCTACCAGTCGAGTACCATACGCCAGTTTATCAGTGGGAGCCGGAGGAGCTCACACAGCAGTGGCACCCTCAGTCCACTCCGGAGTACCCCGGAGACGGTTACTTCCCACCTTGGGAGTAGACCAACTTAGGCCAAAAGCCTAAGCTTGGGGGAGTACGTGTTTCTCACCGACTTTATATTCTTGCTTACACTTTCACTTTGATAGTCGGTGTTCACACTTTGCCAGTGTATCATCCATGGTAGTTTATTTCTTTTTCTCACTTTCTTCTCGTGTGTTTGTCTAGATTGAGAAAACCCAAACAGATTTTTCGTTCTTCTTTTGCTTGTTGAGAGATTTCCCGTGTAAATAGTTTTATTTTTATTTGGGTCAAGGTAGAAGACCATGGTTACAATGTTTAGTGGCTCTCGCATGCATATATGTTTATCTGTCAAAGAGCCATATTACTTTGTCTTCTCCTTTGTGTTTGCTTGCAGATTCCAGCTTTGTCCAATGCACGAGCACTCTTATTATTGTTGACATCGTTCGGTCGTGCAAGTGAAAGGCAATAATGACGATATATGACGAAGTGACTGAGCCTGGAAAAGCCGGTATGAACTCGATCTATTTTGTTTTTGTAAATATGACTAGCTCATCGTTCCTGATTCAGCTTTGTTGTGAGAGAAACATGTTTGCAATGACTACTTAGAGATCATAGTTTCTGATGCCATGCTTAATTAGCTAGGAGCTTATAATGGTTTGTCTTGGATGCCAACATGAATCTTGAGATGACTATGATGTAGTATGATAGAATGGTATCCTCCTTTGAATGATTCAAGTGGCTTGACTTGGCGCATGTTTACGCATGTAGTTGAAACAAAATCAGCATAGCCTCTATGATATTCATGTTCATGGTGATTTATGTCCTACTCATGCTTGCACTCAATGTTGGTTAATCTCAATGCATTTTGATGACTGTTGTCGCTCTCTAGTTGGTCGCTTCCCAGTCTTTTGCTAGCCTTCACTTGTATTAAGCGGGAATACTGCTTGTGCATCCACTTCCATAAACCCAAAGTTGTTCCATATGAGTCCACCATACCTACCTATATGCGGTATCTACCTGCCGATCCAAGTAAATTTGCATGTGCCACTCTCTAAACCTTCAAGAAATAATCTGTTTTGCATCCCCGAACCGCTTATGTGGTGACAGGGGGCTATCAGTATCTTCCATGCTAGGCGTGTTATCCTCGATATGTGTTTATTCACTATCACTCATGAGAAAGGGGCCGGTAATTGGAATGCCCAGTTCCACGCTCAAATCGAAAATATAATTTCAAACAAAACTCCCCCTGGATTGATGTTGGTATGGACGGCACGCGAGTATTCTGCTAGTCGTGGAGTGTGATAGATCGGTCCTGGGGGAGTCAAAACTTTACTTTTCTGTTTGGGAACCGCCTATAGCATGTGTAGCGTGGAAGATGGTGAGAACTCTTGGTCATTGCGTTGACAATGAAAGCATGCCACCCAAAATTATTATCTCTGTTTTAAAAGCTTGAGACCTGGCACCTCTACAAATCAATACTTCCCTCCGCGAAGGGCCTATCTATTTATGTTCCTGTTGAGTCATCCTCTTCTTATAAAAGCACCAATTAGAGAGCACCTCGGTCATTTTTATGCTTTGCTTTTGACTGATATTGAGTATGACTGTGACTGGATCTTCTTTGCCATGAATTACAATGTTTAGTCAACGCTTGGTACTTGAAGGTGCTCTCATTTATGTTTTGCAGTCTCAGAAAGAGCTAGCGAGATACCATCTGTTCGTACTGCTTCATGATTGTTTTGATTGAAGTGTTGACGTTTGAAACTTGTCATTATTGCTCGCTAGTTGATTATGCCATTGCTATGAGTTTACCATGAGACCTAGATGTCATTTGCTTATGTGGTTAGCTTGTTATCTTGCTGAAATTCTAGATATGAGTTAGACATAGTTGCAACAACAAGATCAAACAGAGTTCGTAAAAGTTTTTATTTTGTCTCTTTCAGTTTGTCAACTGAATTGCTTGAGGACAAGCAAGGTTTTAAGCTTGGGGGAGTTGATACGTCTCCGTCGTATCTACTTTTCCAAGCTTTTTGCCCTTGTTTTGGACTCTAATTTGCATGATTTGAATGGAACTAACCCGGACTAACGCTGTTTTCAGCAGAATTGCCATGGTGTTGTTTTTGCGCAGAAATAAAAGTTCTCGGAATGACCTAGAAATTTACGGGGATTTTTTGTGGAATATATGAAAAATACTGGCATAAGAATCAACCGAGGAAGTGGAGCATGGATTCCACAAGCCCACCAGGCGCGGGCCCCCTGGCCACGCCTGACAGGCTTGTGGAGCCCACGTTGCTCCACCGCCTCCAATTCCAGCTCTATTTAGTCCCTTCCGTCCGGAAAAAATCAAGGAGAAGAGTTCATCGTGTTTTACGATACGGCGGCGCCGCCACCATCTGTTCTTCCTCTGGAGGGCAGATCTGGAGTCCGTTCTGGGCTCCGGAGAGGGGAGATCGTCGCCATCGTCATCACCAACCTTCCTTCATCGCCAATTCCATGATGCTCTTCACCGTTCGTGAGTAATCTCATCGTAGGCTTGCTGGACGGTGATGGTTTGGATGAGATCTATCATGTAATCGAGTTAGTTTTGACGGGGATTGATCCCTAGTATCCACTATGTTCTGAGATTGATGTTGCTACTACTTTGCCATGCTTAATGCTTGTCACTAGGGCCCGAGTGACATGATTTCATATCTGAACCTATTATGTTCTCGTCAATATATGTGTGTTCTCGATCCTATCTTGCAAGTTGAAGTCACCTACTATGTGTTATGACCCGGCAACCCCGGATTGACAATAGCCGGAACCACTCCCGGAGATGACCATAGTATGAGGAGTTCATGTATTCACCAAGTATTAATGCATTGGTCCAGTTCTTTATTAAAATGAGAACCTTAATATCCCGTAGTTTCCATTAGGACCCCGCTGCCACGGGAGGGATGGACAATAGATGTCATGCAAGTTCTTTTCCCTAAGCACGTATGACTATATACGGAATACATGCCTACATTACATTGACGAACTGGAGCTAGTTACATATCTCTCCGTGTTATAACTGTTGCATGATGAATACCATCCAGCATAATCATCCATCACCGATCTAATGCCTACGATTTTTTCCTACTCGTCCTTGCTATGTTACTTTGCCGCTACTGTTACTCTGCTGCTACTGCTGTCGCTGCTGCTCCTGTTACTCTGCTGCTCCTGTTACTCTGCTGCTACTGCTGTTACTCTACTGCTACTGGTTACTGTTGCTACTGTTTCTATCATACTACTCTGCTACTGATACTTTGCTACAGATACTAAATTTTTCAGGTGTGGTTGAATTGACAACTCAACTGCTAATACTTGAGAATATTCTTTGGCTTCCCCTTGTGTCGAATCAGCAAATTTGGGTTGAATACTCTACCCTCGAATACTGTTGCGATCCCCTATACTTGTGGGTTATCACGTACTAAGCCACCCAACTTTGGTCAAGCCGTGGATCCTATAGAAGCCGATGACTAGCTAAGGACCATTGAAAAGAAGCTAGATATAGCCCGTTGCGATGAAGCAGATAAAGTTCCTTTTGCCACTCACTACTTAGAAGGGCCAACAGCTATATGGTCGGATAACACAAAGGCAACATGGCCCTGTGAAGAAGAGATTACCTGGGAAAGGTTCAAGGAAGCATTCCACAAATATCATATCCCTACTGGCATAATGAAGGTGAATCAAAGAGAATTCCTTGCTCTTACACAAGGCGGTATGACAGTAGCTGAATATCTCAACAAGTTCAACAATCTGGCACAGTACTCCACCCACGACGTATCCACTAAGGAAAGGAAGATAGACCGCTTCTTAGGAGGACTGAATCATACCCTCTATTGTCAGCTCTGTATGCTGGATTTTTCGGTCTTTCAGACTCTAGTGAACAAGGCTTTCATAGCCGAACGGGAGCATAAGACCGAGTATGATGACCGCAAGAGGAAGTTTGAACCCAAGAAGGACAACAAGGAACAAATTGCAGAGAAACCACGTACCTGGCAGCCAAACACATCCGTATACAAGCCTACCTGGAACAATGGCAACAATAACAATAAGACAGTAAGCCAGAACAAGACCTTCGGCAAACAACCAGTGCTAGAGGATTGCCGCTACGACAATACTTGCTTCACTTGCGGCCAAAGTGGACACTACTCCAAGCAATGCCCCGCGAACAACGGGAAAACATCCTCTGACGTTAAGCCGCAGGTCAACACCATTGGATACCGCCCTAATCCCAACTATAACCAAGGACACGTCTACCATGTCTCCTCCGAGGAAGCGTGCGAAGCTCCAGAAGTCGTCCTCGGTATGTTCTTATTAACAACATACCCGCAGTAGTTTTACTTGATTCTGGGGCTTCCCACTCATTTATTTCGCGGAGTTTTGCCACCTTGTACAATCCCCTGGCTCTTTGCTCAGAATAAATCTCATATACAGAGATCTGGAAGTACTGATACAAGGAGTTAAGTTCCCAGCTGCACTTATTGCTATCGAATCTTCGGGATTGGATGTGATACTAGGAATGGACTGGTTGACACCCCATCAAGTGTGTATCAACTATGCCACCAGGACCGTGACGCTGATTAATCCGGCCGGACAAACCGTCTAATTTCTTGCCAATAATATGATGTCAAGAAGGAATGGCATACCAAGCTAATGCCATGGACATGAACTTGATTCCAGTGGTATGTGAATTTCTGGACGTATTCCCCAAGGAATTACCAGGAATGCCACCCGGACGGGAATTGGAGTTTGCAATTGAATTAGTTCCCGGTACTGCCCCAATTTACAAGAAATACTATTGTATGCCAGGTCCAGAGTTGGCAGAGCTAAAGAAGAAGTTGGACGGATTGTTGCAGAAAGGATATATCTGTCCAAGCATCTCACCATGGGGATCACCAGTACTATTTGTCAAGAAGAAGGATGGAAGTTTGCGAATGTGCATAGACCATCGCCAGCTGAATGAGGTCACTATTAAATATTAGTACCCGCTTCCACGCATTGACGATTTATTTGACTAGTAGAATGGAGAACGGGTATTCTCCAAGATTGACCTCAGGACTGGGTATCATCAACTAAAAATAGAAAAGAAGATATACCTAAGACAGCATTCACCACCCGGTATGGCATGTATGAGTTTACGGTCATGTCATTTGGGCTGACAAATGCTCCATCCTATTTCATGAGCATGATGAGAAGGGTTTTCATGGATTTCCTGGGCAAATTTGTGGTGGTGCTCATTGATGATATCCTGATATATTCCAAGAATAAAGAAGAGCACAAGAAACACCTCTGTGCTGTCTTGGAAAGGCTAAGATCCCATCAATTGTATGCCAAGTTCAGTAAGTGCGAATTTTGGCTAAAAGAAGTGGGATTTTTGGGACACATCTTGTCTAAACAAGGTGTGGCCATCGACCCTAGCAAATTAACGGAAGTATTAAACTAGAAGACACCAGTCCCGGTGACCGAAGTCCGTAGCTTCCTGGGGTTGGCAGGCTACTACCGTCGGTTCATAGAAGACTT
This sequence comes from Hordeum vulgare subsp. vulgare, assembly GCF_904849725.1. Taxonomy (NCBI): domain Eukaryota; kingdom Viridiplantae; phylum Streptophyta; class Magnoliopsida; order Poales; family Poaceae; genus Hordeum; species Hordeum vulgare. The sequence goes on along the minus strand of NC_058522.1, from coordinate 423,536,584 downwards.
CTCCAAGATAGCTAAGCCATTTACGGAATTGCTTAAGAAAAATCAGAGATTCGTCTCGACGACATAATGCGACAGCGGTTTTCTGGAACTAAAGACAAGGCTAACGACAGCACCTGTCCTAGTCCTTCCAGACATCCAAAAGAGTTTTGATATTTAGTGTGATGCTTCCCGATGAGGAATCGGGTGTGTACTGATGCAGGAAGGAAGGGTTGTAGCATATGCATCCCGACAGCTACGACCGCATGAAGAGAACTACCCCACACATGACTTGGAACTAGCAGCCGTGGTTCATGCCTTAAAAATTTGGAGGCATTACCTTATTGGACAACAGTGCGAAATATACACGGACCACAAAAGTATCAAGTATATTTTCACCCAGCCTGATCTGAATCTCAGGCAACGATGATGGCTTGAACTAGTCAAGGACTATGACCTTGGAATCAATTATCATCCGGGAAAAGCCAATGTGGTTGCAGACGCTCTCAGTAGAAAGCCAATCCCTTTGAATGCATTAATGTGGAGCATGCATCCGAGGTTAAAAGAAGAATTCACTAGCCTCAACATGGTATTATGCGGTCCAACTACTCCGGATACGCTGGAAATTACCCCCACTCTCATAGAAGAGATCGAGAAGGCCCAAGAGTCAGATGAAGGAATCAAGAAGATCAAGGATTCGATTCTGAAGGGGAAGGCTAAATCCTTCCGAGTGGATGACCAAGGCATCTTATGGTTCGAGAAACGGATATGCGTCCCCAACCAGAATAGCCCTAGATGGCAAATACTCAGGGAGGCTCATGATTCTGCATATTCCATCCATCCAGGAGGTACAAAGATGTACCAGGATCTGAGAGAGACATTTTGGTGGTTAGGAATGCGAAGGGATATATCCTACTATGTCGTTTGTTGTGACATCTGCAATAAGGTTAAGGCGGAACACCAGAAACCCGATGGTTACTACAACCTTTACCGGTTCCCCAGTGGAAGTGGTACGACATATGCATGGACTTCATTGTCGGACTACCCAAGTCGACGAGGGGAAATGATGCTATCTGGGTCATTGTGGATATGCTCACGAAAGTAGCCCACTTTATTCCGGTAAAGACCACTTTCAACGCCAATCAGCTCGCACAACTTTACATGTCCCGGATAGTCAGCCTTCACGGAGTACCCAAGTCTATCACCTCAGGCAGAGGCTCCCTATTCACCTCGGCAGTCTGGCTACGACTACATCAAGCTTTGGGAACCATGCTGATGCACAACACAACATACCATCCGCAGACTGATGGACAGACAGAGAGAGTGAACCAGATATTGGAGGATATGCTTCGGTCATGTGCTCTCGCCCATGGACCCAAATGGGAAGATAGCCTACCCTATGCGGAATTCTCCTACAACAATAGCTATCAGACAAGTGTGAAGATGTCACCGTTTGAGGTATTATGTGGATGAAAGTGCCGCACCCCATTAAACTGGTCCCATACAGGAGATAGTCGCATATTTCGCACAGACTTGATGCTGGAGGCTGAGAAACAGGTCAAAGACATTCAGGAGCGCCTTCGAGGAGCCAAGTCCCATCAAAAGAGTTACTATGACCCAAAGCACCGGGAAGTGACCTTTGAGCCCGGAGAGTATGCTTATCTCCGAGTAACCCCCATGAAAGGAGTAGAAAATTTTTACACACGGGGAAAGATCGCACCAAGATACATCGGGCCCTTTCCAGTGATCACCACAAGAGGCAAAGTGGCATATCAGTTGGAATTACCGTCAGAATTGTTAGATGTACGCGATGTCTTCCATATCTCACAGCTCAGGAAGTGCATTGCACTTCCAATCAAGCAGGCAGATATGAGTGAGCTAGAATTAGCTAAGGACCTAACCTATGAGGACAAACCTGTCAAGATTTTGGATGAGATGGAAAGGACTACCAGGAGTAAGGTACTCAAGTTTTATAAGGTACTATGGGAACATCATACCGAGGAAGAGGCTACTTGGGAAAGAGAAGATTTCTTGACGTCCGCATATCCATACTTGTTCCCTGAGCAACCGAATCTCGAGGACGAGATTCATCCTAAGTGGGGTAGGTTTGTGACACCCTGATTTTTTTTTCAACTTTTTCTTTCCAAAAAACCTTTTGGGTTTTTACTTGCAAACCTGGTGGATTTTCAAATCTTTCCAACCAAGTTGGATTTGTGAGTCTCTAAATTTTTCCAAGCAACCCAAAACCCTCCTCCTCTTGCCAAAACCTTTCTACACCTCTCTTTGATTAATTTTCAAAATTTAATTCTTTTCCATATTTCTTTTCTTTATTTGGGGAATTAGGGCATCACCATGGGTTGTGAAGCAACCTATAGTTTGGATGATCTATAAAACCCCAAACTTTTTCCACATCTTCTCATCATCATATAATTCTAAAATATCCAAAAATATTTCCTTGCCCAATGTAAAATTTTGGCCAGAATAATTATTTCTTTTCTGACTAGAATTGTTCCATTGTGAAGCAACCCTATTTTTCCAATTCTTGAAAATTCCCAATAAATTTCCCAAGTTTCTAGGGATCCTATCTAGCCCCAATATGCAAAAACATCAGATGGTCCAGTACAAATTTTGAGCAGGAAAACTCTGTTAAGTTTCTTGTGAATCTGAACCTTTGTGAATGAAGTACTAGCTAGGGGTGCACAAATGATCTATAAATTTTTGGGCATGTGTGCACTACCAAATAACACTCCTCCACCAAGTTTCACCCTCAGCAGAGCATGCATGTGAGTGCCTCAAGCTCATTTCTATTCTGGACTAGAATGATGGTTTTCAAAGGAACTATGTTCATTTCTTCTTCAAAATCCTTCAAACTTTGCCAGTTATTAGTCCTTTGAAAGCTGATAACCCGAGACATTTCATCTAGCTCCATACCTATCTTATATATGTCTAGAACCTCCTCCAGTTGGCTGGCAGAACCTGTTGCTGATGAGATCCATCAAACCAGAGTGCACCTAGCCGAGCCAATGGTGCACGTAGGCTAGATGGTTGAGGGACTACCCTGTGGACATGGTGCGCCAGTCTTGCGTGGCCCCGTGGTAGATGCACCGGTGGTGATCACGGTGCTGGCATACCATAGCGCGCGCTCTGCACGATGCTAGTGTCGGATGCGCTCGCCCGAGCCGTCCCTCGCTGTCCCCCCTTGTCCCTTGGTGCCGACATCGCTCCTGGGAGCCGCGTGGCACCTCCCGAAGCCTGTTGGTCGTCGGAGAAGGCCGCCGTCTCTCCCAGCCAAGCTCCGCCATGGGAAGAACAGTGGGCTTCGGCCACTGTGATCGTCCGCAAGGCAATAATGGCTCCGGACCCATCCCGTCGCTCCCCTGCCCTCCTCCATCACCTCACCTCCGTGCCACGACAGCCAGCTCGCTGACCTTGCTTCACTGGCCTATAAAAGGCGCTGGCCAACCCCTCCAAGCCCATCGCCCCACCCCTGCACCTCTGACTCGCCCATAGAGACCCTCAACAAGAGCCGGGAGCTCGTCTCCCTCAGCTCCGGCGAAAGGCTCCGCCGCCAAATCCCCTCTGTCGCCAGCCACCTCCGCCCTTCCCCAGCCCAATCTGAGGCCACCATCGAGACCCCCTGGTCTCCCTGGTCCTCCTCGAGCTTTCTGTTAGTCGACCCTCTGCCAAAACTGTCGCCGCCGACGACCACTGTAGCATCCACCCGCCGGAGAAGAAGGGGCGACGTCGTCCGTCCACCTCCAGAGGAGCTACGGGTACAGGGGGAACCGTCATCCAGTGCCCGAGCCATTCCCGCCATATCCTAGCCCCGCCGCTGTCCCTATCGCCGGTGAGCGTCGCCGGTGAGCCGCCCCGTCTCTGTCTCCCTTCTCTCTCTCTGTTTCAAAAGGCAGGCCCCACCTGCCAGCGTCTGGAGCCCGTGCCAAAAGCGGTAAGTGGAGGTGCCTTCTCCACTTTACGCCTCCGACGTGGCCTCTTCTAGGTTTTAGTATTTTTATTTAAATTTCAAATTTGACCACTAACTTTGACCCTTTATGACTTTTTATTCATAAGTCCAAATCAATTGATTCTTTTTGCATTGAGTTGGTATTGAGCCCCTCTAATTTTTGGTAGATTTTGGTATTTTTCCTATACTCACAGAATTTTTGGTTAACAAAAAGGTATTATGTTACATTTTCTTTTTGCAAATTCAAAATATTTTAGAGGGAAACTTTGGTGAATTTGAAGACCAGGAGTGTTTGAACAACCCAACTGAACAAGGCAAGCCATGATACCCATGTGACGTAGTAACTTTGAAAAACCCAACTAAAGTGATCGTTGGGAGGCAAACCAACTGAACAACCCAACTGAACAAGGCAACCCAACTTAACCTTGCAACCACATTTTGCCGGTATGGGACGGTCGTGACTTGAGATGATCGCGTGACCTTTCACCGGTACCTCCAAAAGAGGGAGGGTTATGCACGTGTGCTACCCTGATCAGGTAGGCGGTGATAACCCTGTGAGCCCAGTTGAGTTGTTTTGGGCCCGTCCCCGTTTGGGACAGTTTAGTTTGGCCACGACGGTGGCAGGTGTCATGAGGACATAGGGCCACCTAGGGCAGGACTCTGGGGGGAGGATGATAGCCGGTGGTACGATGGGAGAGTCACGGATCAGGCAGGTACCGTTGGAGCAACATTGGTCCACTCAAATGGGATCACGAAGTCAGTGCTCCATGATGTGGGTATAGTGTGCAACCTCTGCAGAGTATCAAATATATTCAAATAGTCGTGTCTACGGTATTGGACAGCCCATCCAGACCTCAGTAGGTGGTCAACCATATCTATGTTAGTAATGATGGAAGAACTCTTCAAATGATTGGAGATGCTCAATGAGTACTCTGGGTGTCGTGAGACAACCCAGATATGAGTAAGTTGATAACTGCTACAATTAGTAATGTTGCTTAATAATTTACCATATTGATTGCCATGCTATCGTTTGCTGCATTACTTGGTTGTTGTGAGCTTGCGAGTACATTCCAAGTACTCACCTGGTGTATCATGCCAGATGCAGGAGAAGCCGAGGACAGAGCTCCTGATGGTCCGTACTAGGAAGTGTCCACAACAGTATCCCTGTGAATGGAGTTGCCTCTATGTTTCGCTACGCCGTAGAAGTACTTAGTAGTCTCGAGGCCTCGCTATGCTTCATAAATAATGTAGATACTGTTGCAGCACCAAGGGTGCCTTTGGCCTCGCTATCTTTGTAAGATATGTACTTGTACCCGCATGCTATCAATAAAGTCAGTTATGTTCTGTTCCAAGTTGTTGAGTGTTTCCAGAAGACATGATCTCTGGGCTGGAAATACTGGTAATACGGTTCTCTGAACCGGGGTGCCACATAAACCAAGCCGTGAGAATGATGTAGTGGCTCTAGGTTAGGTGCTCAAAAGCATCACATACCAAGCAAGTGCGTTAGCCTCGGAGCAAGCTCGGTGATGGAACGGTCCCTAGCTAGTGGTGTGTCCTGGACCTCAGATTTGAAGGGAAGTTGTAGGTGGCACCAAGGCTGAGACGGGTCGTCGCTTCCAGCCAGATCCAACGTGTGCTAAGAGGGATGACTGAGCAACGAAGATCGCTGATATACAAGCCGCAAAATTTGAGCGGACGATATACTTTGGGCCAGCTAACAAGCTACAACAGTTACCAGCCCTCGCATCCTTGCGTGCGTCCATGCCACGGAAATTTTCGGATGACCCTGGTTACCAACTTGGGAATTGGTCGGTTGATGGCCATCACAAGAATGATGTGAACTGGCATATCGCTTATAGCATATTCAACAAGCGCCCAAAAATTGTCTCACGCTTATAGCATCATGTTTTTAACGCGCGTCTGCATCGGTCGGGCCAGCAAAGACGCTAAACTCATGCACGCTAGATAATAGGTTGCGCGCGCGGAGCGAAATATCATCCCGTGCTGGTTATTTCGGATGTCAGCTCCCGCGTGCATAGCACTCCAGTCTCTCCCTCGAGCTCCCTCTCTCCCGCGCGCATAACACCCGAGTCTCTCCCTCGAGCTCCCTCTCTCCCGCCTCGTCCCATGCCGCCACCTGGATTCTCCCCTCCCCCTTTCTCTGACGCACCGCCGCCGCTTTCCTGGCCCTTCCCCATGCACCGCCGCTGCTTTCTCATCCTCCCCCGCTTGCCGCCACTGCTCAAGTGCACCATCCTTCCGACGAATAGCGCCTGACGGCCGTTTGGAGCTCAGCGCTCACAAGGTGTTCGATGAAACGCTTGGAAGGTATGTATATTTCATCTTTATATTTTGTAGCCGAATTTGATGCATTTAGTTTATAGTTTTAAACTAGTTTCATTATTGTAGATGAGTACATCCTACAATTATTCCGGCTAATAATTTGATATGCAAGAGGAGGAGGACCTCGCAATAATCATAGCTATGCACGTCAATAAAAAACCGAGGCTTGATGGTTCGGTTATGGGCCGTCGGAAATTGTGGAGGGACAAGATCGAAGCCCACAATAGGTTTATAAAGAACTATTTTGCGGAGGATGCCACATACCCCGAGACCTACTTTCAACGTCGTTTCAGGATGAGCATTCCGTTGTTCAAACGCATTGCAGAGAAACTCGCAAGCCATGATCAGTTTTTTCAGCAAAGGAGGAATGCCGCCGGAGAACTTGGGCATAACATATTTCAAAAGGTCATTGCCTCTTTGCGTATGTTGACATACGGTATTCTGACGGGTCTCATTGATGACCACTTGGCCATGGATGAGAGTAAAGTCATCATGTGTGTCAAGCGCTTTGAAGTCGGAATTGTGCAAGTGTTTGGTGAGCAATATTTGGGAGCTTCCAATGCTGAATACACCGCAAGGATTTTGGCGATGAACAAAGATCACGGGTTCTCAGGTATGCTTGGCTCAATAGATTACATGCATTGGAGTTGGAAGAATTGTCCTAAGGCATGGCATGATCAATTCCATGGCTAAAAAAGGTTTTACTATAATCCTCGAAGCAGTGGCCGATTAGGAAACTTGGATTTGGCCTGCTTTTCTTGGAATGCCTCAATATTTGAATGACATCAACATTATTAATAGGTCATCACTCATGAATAATATTGCAAATGGTGAAACTACACCGGTGAAGATTGTAGCAAATGATCATACATATAACTATAGCTACTATTTTGCGGATGGCATGTACCCCAGATGGCAAATATTTGTGAAGCCGTTGACGGCACCGCAAGGTACGAATTTTTTTGATTTCCACGATGCTCAGTCGGCGGCTAGAAAATATGTGGAAAGAGCTTTTGAGATTTTGTAAGCCCAATTTTCTATTGTAAGAGGACCGGCTAGATTTCGGAATCAAAAGACCCTTTGGTACATCATGAACACTTGTCTGATCATGCATAACATGATCATCGAGAATGAACGTGGATGAAATTTGGACTATTCTTAGCAAGATTTGTTGGGACATCCCGCGAGTGCGGAGGACGGCCGCGAGGATAGCCTGACTTATTGTGTCCTATCATGTCATTCGACGTGTCAAAACGCATAATAATCTTCAGAAGGATCTAATAGAGGAGTGGTGGGCATGGCATGACCGTCAAAATTAGTTTAGTTTTTTATGTTTCATGTTATATTGTTGAATTATTTGTTATACTGGAAATAAACTATTTGTTTAAGTTGTAATAATAGTTGAACTATTTATTACTGATTTATTTTATTGTGATAAGAGAAATGTTGTTTGGGCTAGGCGCTGACGCTGTAAATATACAACGTCTGCATTTTGCAACGTTCGCTGGAGCGGCAGCGTCGCGTCTTATTTTATGACGTTCGCTGGAGCGAGCGCCCTCCCACGTACAATTTTATGATGTTCGCTGGAGCGAGCGCCCTCCCACATCCAAAAAATACGCGCTTAAGCACTGCAAAAAAAAGTTAACACATAGTGGAGTTCCTCTTAGGACAATGGCATACTAGATCAAGCTGCTAGTCGCGCGAGAGATGGGATGCCATCCAAGGGGTCTGCTTATCGATGATCTTGTCAACAAGTGGCATTAGAGCAACTCCAACGGGGCGACCCGTTTCGTCCGCTGCCGTCCGTTTGGGTCAGCGCGGACACAAAAGGCGGTCCAATGTGCCGACCCTAATGGACGCGCGTCCGGTTTTCGTCCGCGGGCGACCAATTTTTGAGCCGGATTTGCGTCGGCGCGGACACGCGCACGCTCGCCTTCTCCTCCCCCGGGCTACTCGTCGGGGGCACATTGGCCTCCCCCCATTCAACCCTCGTCCGCCTCCTTCCTCGCCGACACCGCCACCCATTTTTGCCGGCGACTCTGCCAGTTGTCGGCGCCTCCACATCCGCCCAGCAACGCCGCCCACTCCCACGTCGCCCGCCGCCGCCGTGTTGCCGCCGGGGAGTCGACTACTTCCCACTCCCCCCCCCCACCACCACACAGCCCTCCCCAGCCAAGAAGCTGCCTCGCCGCCCGACAAGATCCTCACTAGCACGCTCATCGGACACCGTCCCACTAGTCGGATGCCGGAGGGCAGCTAGCTGGTCCGTGCGCCCCGCGACTCTCCTCGCCGACCGTCTCCTTCGTCGACACCCGCAAGTTGTTCGACAGTTTGGCAAGGTACAAAATGGACTTCGCCGACGAGTTCTTTTTTCACAATTTCCTTTGCAACTCCGAAGATTCGTTGTCCGATGACGAGGAGGAGATAATGGCTGTCATGTTGGTCCATCACCACCTCAACAGCCAGCGGTCATTGTTCCGTGGCTCCATTCTGGGCCACTGATACGTCTCCAACGTATCTATAATTTTTGATGGTTCCATACTATTATCTTGTCAACTTTGGATGTTTTGTATGCATGAATAAGCCAAGTTACATAATGAAGATTCCCACTATCATATGGTGGTGACGAAACAAGAGACTCTCAATCATGAAGAACATGGTGCTATTATGAAGCACAAGTGTGGAAAAAGATAGTAGGATTGTCCCTTCTCTCTTTTTTTGTTTTTTGTTTGGGCTCTTTGGCCTCTTTCCATATCTCTTTTTTTTGTGGGCAACTTTGGCCTCTTTTTTCTCCTCACATGGGACAATGCTCTAATAATGATGATCATCACACTTTAATTTACTCACAGCTCAATGCTTAGAACGATGAGGACTGTATAGGAAATGCCTCCGGCAGTGTTCCGGGATGTGCAACGATATAGCTTGGCGTATGACGTTGAAACATCTCGCTAGCTATCTTACGATCATGCGACGACAATATGAAAGTGATGGCACATGTCATGAGACGGAACGGTGGGAGTTGCATGTCAATATATCTCGGAATGGCTATGAAAAAGCCATAGTAGGTAGGTATGGTGGCTGTTTTTAGGAAGGCATATGGTGGGTTTGTGAACCGGCAAAAGTTTCACGGCACTAGAGAGGCTAGCAGTGCTAAAAGGTGAAAGTGCATCTATATCATGGATTCACATTAGTCATGAAGAACTCACATACTTATTGTGAAAGTTTTTATTAGTAATCGAAACAAAGTGCTAAACGCATACTCCTAGTGTAAGGCTTGGTAGGTGTTAACCATTGCGCGATCCCGACCGCAACACAAAGGATGACAATCAATAAATCAATCATGCTCCGACTTCTTAACATAGCGGTTCACCATACGTGCATGTTACAGCAATCACTAACTTCAACACAAGTATTTCTAGATTCACAACACCCTACTAACATACTCTTAATATTACCAAATCCATGTCTCAAAACTATTTGAGAGGAATCAAACTTCTCTTTCTAATCAATGCACATGAAGATGGAAGTTTTATTGTATCCTATTTGGGTACCTATCACCTTTGGGACTACTTTCATAGCATAAACCAACTACCAAGTTACTCAGAGAGATCAGTCTCAAAAAGATATAAGTGAAGATCGAGAGTTCTTATTTCTCCAAAATATGACACTGGCGTGCTCTAAAAGATCTAAGTTAAGAACTTAGAGCAAAGTTATCTAGCTCAAAAGATATAAGTGAAGCACATGTGAGCTAAATTGCCTAACTCAAAAGATATAAGCAAAGCTCAAAGAGTATTCTAGCAAATTCACGATGAGTGCATGTCTCCCTCAAAAGGTGTGCAGCAAGGATGATTGTGACACAAAAAAAGAAAAGACTCCTACGAAACAAGACGCTCCAAGCAAAGCACATATCATGTGGTGAATAAAAATATAGCTCCAAGTAATGTTACCGATGGATTGAAGACGAAAGAGGGGATGCCTTCTCGGGGCATCCCCAAGCTTAGGCTTTTTGGTGTCCTTGAATTTGGCTTGGGATGCCTTGGGCATCCCCAAGCTTGACCTCTTTCCACTCTTTATCCCTTTGTCCATGAGAACATCACCCAAAACATGAAAACTTCACAACACAAAACTTAAACAGAAACTCGTGATATCTTTAGCACACAAGAAAACAAGCTACCACCTATTTAGGTACTGTTTTAAACTTGATTTCTATTTATATTGGTGTTAGATTACTGTATTCTCACTTTTCCATGGCTAATAACCCCCGATACTATCCATAGTTTCATCAAAATAAGCAACCAACACAACAAAAGCAGAATATGTCAAAAACAGACTAGTCTGTAGCAATCTGTATACTTCTGATATCTCCAAAATTCTGAAACATTGCGAAAGTTTGGGAAATTGGCATATAAACCAGCAGCAAAAAGAATCAACTCAAAATCTCTTTTTGGATAAAAATGAAAAATAATTTCGTGGGAGAAAAGTTTCTGTCTTTTTCCAGCAGGATCAAACAACCATCACCAAACTAGTCAGAAAGGTTTTACTTGGCTCAAACACAAAAAGAAACACAAAAAACACAATCATAACAGAATTATGATGATATAGACGCAACAAAACAGAAAGCAAAAAGCAAAGATAAATTCATTGGGTTGCCTCCCAACAAGCGCTATTGTTTAACGCCCTTAGCTAGGCATTGATAATTCAATGATGCTCACATAAAAGATAGCAATCGGACACGAAGAGAGCATCATGAAACATGTGACAAACATAACTAAGTCTAACATACTTCCTATGCATATGCATTTTATAGGAAAACAAATTGGCAAGACAACCAATAGTTACCGAATGCAGGGAAGAAGAAAGAGACAATAGCAATCTCAACATGACGAGAGGTATTTGGTAACATGAAAGTTTCTACCACAATATTTTCCTCTCTCATAGAAATTACATGTGGGATCATAATCAAATTCAACAATATAGCTATCACAAAGGATATTCTTTTCATGATCCACATGCATGCAAAGTTGACGCTCTTCAAAAATAGTGGGATTATCATCAACTAAAGTCATGACTTCTCCAATCCCAGTTTCAATATTATTGCAAATATCATAATCATCAAGAGGCTTAAAAAAATTTCAACATCATAAGAAAAATCATTACCCCAATCCTGATCATTGCAACAAGTAGTGGACATAGCAAAACTAGTATCCCCAAGCTTAGGGTTTTGCATATTTTTAGCATGATTGTCATTAATAGAATTTATAATGAAATCATTGCAATCATGCTTTTCATTCAAGGATCCCTTGTGAATAACTTCATAAATTTCTTCAACACGATTTTCAGATTCACGCATCTCAAGCAAAACTCCATAGAGAAAGTCAAGTGCACTCAACTCACTAGCAAATGGTTCAACATAATTGGATCTCTTAAAGAGATTAGCAAGTGGATGAGGATCCATATCAATAGATTTTCAGCAAGTGAAGATGCAAGCATATTGAAGGCACATAGCCCACAAGCAAAGGAAAGGCAAACGAAAAAGGCAAATATTTTTTGTATTTTTTGTTTTTCAGAAGTGGGGAAGAGGAAAACGAGAGGCAAAAAAAGTAAATGCAAGAGATGAGTTTGCGACGGTTACTTGGATAAGCTTCACTTGATGCTTCCCAGCAACGGTGCCAAAAATTGGCACGTTGACGGGAGACTATTCTTGACTTGATCCTCCCTGGCAACGGCGCTAGAAATTCTTCTTGCTACCTCTTGAGCTTGCGTTGGATTTTTTCCTTGAAGAGGAAAGGGTGATGCAGCATAGTAGCAGTAAGTATTTCCCTCAGTTTTGAGAACCAAGGTATTAATCCTGCAGGAGTATCAAGATGAAGCACCGATGTACCTGCGCAAAAACAGCAAACTTGCACCCAACGCTACAAAGGGGTTGTCAATCCCTTCACGATTGTTTGCAAGGTGAGATCTGAAGGCGGAAAGTGCAACGAAGTAAAGGTGTAGGGCTGAAAATAAGATGTGAAGTAGCCCTGGGGGCCATAGTGTTCACTAGAGGCTTCTCTTAACATAGCAAATATTACGGTGGGTGAACGAATTACTGTCGAGCAATTGATAGAACCGCGCAAAGTCATGACAATATCTAAGGCAATGATCATACATATAGGCATCACGTGCGAGACAAGTAGACCGATACTTTCTGCATCTACTACTATTACTCCACACATTGACCACTATCCAGCATGCATCTAGTGTATTGAGTTCATGACAAACAGAGTAACACCTTAAGCAAGATGACATGATGTAGAGGGATAAATTCATGCAATAGATATAAATCCCATCTTTTTACCCTTGATGGCAACAACATGATGCGTGCCTCGCTACCCCTTCTGTCACTGGGTGAGGTCACCGCAGGGTATGAACCCAAAACCAAGCAGTTCTCCCATTGCAAGAATCATAGATCAAGTTGGCCAAACAAAACCCACAACTCGGAGAGAATTACAAGGATATGAAATCATGCATATAAGAGATCAGAAGAAACTCAAATAAGATTCATAGATAATCTGATCATATATCCACAATTCATCGGATCTCGACAAACACACCACAAAAGAAGATTACATCGGATAGATCTCCATGAAGATCATGGAGAACTTTGTATTGGAGATCCAAGAGAGAGAATAAGCCATCTAGCTACTAGCTATGGACCCGAAGGTCTATGGTGAACTACTCACGCATCATCGGAGAGGCAATGGTGTTGACGAAGAAGCCAGCCATATCTGAATCCCCCTCCAACAGGGCACCAGAACGTGTCCCGGATGAGATCTTGCGGATACAGAAGCTTGCGGCGGCGGAAAAGTATTTTCGTGGATCTCCCCCGTGGTTTTTGATTTTTCAGGGATTTATAGTCGGAAGAACTAGGGCAGACGAGCCACGGGGGGCCCACAAGCCTGGTAGGCGTGCCCCCTGGCCGTGCCTAGGGGCCTTGTGGCCTCCCCTGGTGGCCTCTGCCTTGGTTCTCACGCTCCCTGCGTATCTTCTGTTCCGGAAAAAAAATCTTTTCGGAGGTTTTATTCCGTTTGGACTCCGTTTAATATTCTCCTCTGAAAAGGGTCAAAACACGGAAAAAACAGGAACTGGCACTTGGCACTGAGTTAATAAGTTAGTCCCAAAAAAGATATAAAAGGCATACAAAACATCCAAAGTTTGACAAGATAATAGCATGGAACCATCAAAAATTGTAGATTCGTTGGAGACGTATCAGTGTCCTCACCCGACGACAGAAGGGGTAGCGAGGCACCCATCATGTTGTTGCCATCAAGGGTAAAAAGATGGGTTTTATATCTATTGCATGAATTTATCCCTCTACATCATGTCATCTTGCTTAAGGCATTACTCCGTTTGTTATGAACTTAATACACTAGATGCATGTTGGATAGCGTTCGATGTGTGGAGTAATAGTAGTAGATGCAAACAGTATCGGTTTACTTGTCTCGGACGTGATGCCTATATGTATGATCATTGCCTTAGATATCATCATGACTTTGCGTGATTCTATCAATTGCTCGATAGTAATTCGTTCACCCACCGTAATACTTGCTATCATGAGAGAAGCCTCTAGTGAACACTATGGCCCCCGGGTCTACTTCACATCGTATTTTCAGCTCTACACTTTTACTTTGTTGCACTTTACACCTTCAGATCTCACCTTGCAATTAATCGTAAAGGGATTGGAAACCCCTTTATAGCGTTGGGTGCAAGTTTGTTTGTTTTTGCGCAGGAACTTTGGAGACTTGTCTTGATACTCCTACTGGATTGATACATTGGTTCTCAAACTGACGGAAATACTTACTTGTACTGTGATGCATCACCCTTTCCTCTTCAAGGGAGAAAATCAACGCAAGCTCAAGAGGTAGCAAGAAGGATTTCTGGCGCCGTTGCCGGGGAGTATCATGTCAAGAATAGTCTCCCTTCAACGTGTCAATTTCTCGCACCAGGGACTACTCTAAGTGAAGCTTACCAAAGTAACTATCGCAAAATCATCTGTTGCATTTACTTTTTTGCCTTTTGCCTCTCGTTTTCCTCTCCCCCACTTCTGAAAAACAAAAATTTACAAAAATATTTGCCTTTTTCGTTCGCCCTTTTCTTTCGCTTGCTTTCAGTTCGCTTGTGTGCTTGTCTGCTTGCTGAGTCACCATGACTGAAAACACCAAATTGTGTGACTTCTCGAATACTAATAATAATGATTTTATTAGTACTCCGATTGCTCCCGCCACTAGTGTGGAATCATATGAAACCAATGCTGTTTTGCTGAATCTTGTTATGAAACAGCAATTTTCCGGCCTTCCTAGTGAAGATGCCGCATCCCATCTTAATACCTTCATTGAGTTATGCGACATGCAAAAGAAGACAGATGTGGATAATGATGTGATTAAATTGAAGCTATTTCCGTTCTCATTACGAGATCGAGCGAAAACTTGGTTTTCATCTTTACCCAAAAATAGCATTGATTCTTGCAACAAGTGTAAAGATGCTTATATATCCAAGTATTTTCCACCGGCTAAGATTATCTCTCTCCGTAATGATATCATGAATTTTAAGCAAGTAGATCATGAATCTGTTCACAATCTTGGGAGAGAATGAAATTGATGATTAGAAATTGTCCCGCTCATGGCTTGAGTCTTTGGATGATTATACAAATCTTCTATGCTGGTTTGAATTTTACTTCTAGAAATATCTTGGATTCCGGCTCCGGTGGAACTTTCATGGAAATCACATTAGGAGAAGCCACAAAACTCCTAGATAATATCATGACAAACTATTCTCAATGGCACACTGAAAGGTCACCTACTAGTAAAAAAGTGCATGCTATAGAAGAAATTAACTCTTTGAGTGCTAAGATGGATGAGTTAACGAAATTGTTTGCTAGTAAAGGTGCTCCTCTAGATCCAAATGATATGTCTTTGTCTTCCTTGATTGATAATAGCAATGAGATCTTGGATGTTAATTTTTTTGGTAGGAATAATTTTGGCAACAACAATGCTTATAGAGGTAACTTTATTCCTAGGCCTTTTCCTAGTAATCCCTCTAATAACTTTGGCAATTCCCACAACAATTCTCATGGAAATTACAATAAATTACCCTGTGATCTTGAGAGTACTATTAAATAGTTTATCAACTCGCAAAAGATTTTCAATGCATGCACAGAAGAAAAACTGCTCAAAAATGATGACTTGGCTAGGACCGTTGATAGAATGTCTCTTGATATTGATGCTTCGAAATTGAGATGTGCTCCTCCTAAGATTAATATGGACAAAACTTTGAAAGCTATGCGTGTTTCCATGAATGAGAGTAAAGAAAGAACCGCCCAAATTCGTGACATGAATGGCTTAAAAAGGCGTGTTCTCGTGATGAGAGTCACGAAGATCTTAATTAAAGTGCTTTGTGTGACTCCCATTGAATCCTTGTTTTCTAATGTCAAACCTAATGATGATGGGGCTGGATATGAATCCACTTTGGTTGAGAAATGCCCCAATGATTTGGAGTCTATTTGTCTTGATGCTAAAAGCATTGGAAGTGGAGTAGAGGATATCAAAACTTTGAGTACTAATGAAATTACTACTTTGGATTTCAAGGAATTCAATTATGATAGTTGATCTTTGATTGAATGTATTTCCTTGATGCAATCCATGCTAAACTCTCCACACGCTTATAGCCAAAATAAGGCCTTTACCGATCATATCGTTGATGCTATGATGAAATCTCTTGAAGAGAAACTTGAGTTGGAGATATCTATTGCTAGAAAACTTCATGATGAGTGGGAACCTACTATCAAAATCTAGATTAAAAACTATGAATGCAATGCTTTGTGTGATTTGGGTGCTAGTGTTTCCGCTATTCCGAAGTCTTTATGTGATGTTCTAGGCTTCAACGAGATTTATGAGTGCTCTCTTAATTTGTATCTTGCGGATTGTACTGTTAAGAAACCTATGGGAAGGATCAATGATGTTCTTATTATTGCAAATAGGAACTATGTACCCGTAGATTTCATTGTGCTTGATATTGATTGCAATCCGACATGTCCCATCATTCTTGGTAGACCTTTCCTTAGGACTATTGGTGCTATCATCGATATGAAGGCAGGGAATATTAGATTTCAATTTCCATTAAATAAGGGCATGGAACGCTTTCCTAGAAAGAAAATAAGATTGCCTTATGAATCCATGATGAGGGCTACTTATGGTTTGAGCACCAAAGACGACGATACTTGATTCTATCGCCTTATGCCTAGCTAAGGGCGTTAAACAATAGCGCTTGTTGGGAGGCAACCCAATGAATTTATCTTTGCTTTTTTGCTTTCTGTTTTGTTGTGTCCACACCATCATAATTCTGTTATGACTGTGTTTCTTTTTGTGTTTGTACCAAGTAAAACCTTTATGACTAGTTTTGGTGATGGTTGTTTGATCTTGCTGAAAAAGATAGAAACTTTGCGCTTACGAAATTATTTTTAATTCCTATGAAGAAAGAGATTTTGAGTTGATTATTTTTGCTTCTCGTTGATGTGCCAATTTCCCTAATTGTCATAAGTTTTCAGAATTTTTGAGATACCAGAAGTATACGAAGTATACAGATTGCTAGAGAATGGTCTGTTTTTTACAGATTCTGTTTTTTCTGTGTTGATTGCTTATTATGATGAAACTATGGATAGCATCGGGGGGTACTAGCCATGGAAAAGTGAGAATACAATAATCTAACATCAATCTAAATAGAAATCAAGTTTGCTACAGTACCTAAAGAGTTGGTAGTTTGTTTTCTTATGCTAATGATATCACATTTTCTGTTTAAGTTTTGTGTTGTGAAAGTTTCAAGTTGTGGGTGATGTTCTCATGGACAATGGAATAAAGAGTGGAAAGATCTTAAGCTTGGGGATGCCCAAGACATCCCAAGATAATTTCAAGGACACCAAAAAGCCTAAGCTTGGGGATGCCCCGGGAAGGCATCCCCTCTTTAGTCTTCAATCTTTCGGCAACGTTACTTGGAGCTATATTTTTATTCACTAGATGATATGTGTTTTGCTTGGAGCGTCGTGTATTATAGGAGCCTTTTCTTTTTTTTGTCACAATCATCCTTGTTTCACACCTTTTTGAGAGACATGCACTCATCGTGAATTTGCTAGAATACTCATTGAGCTTCACTTATATCTTTTGAGTTAGGCAATTTAGCTCGCATGTGCTTCAGTTATATCTTTTGAGCTAGATAATTTTGCTCTGGTGCTTCACTTAAATCTTTTTACAGCACGTGGTGTCACATTTTGAAGAAATAAAAACTCTCGATCTTCACTTATATCTTTTTGAGAGTGCTCTCTCTAAGTAACTTGGTAATTGGCTTGTGCTATGAAAGTAGTCCTAAAGATGATAAACATCCAAAGAGGATATAATAAAAACTTCCATATTCAAGTGCATTGATTAGTAACAGAAGTTTGATTCCTAACAATTAAGTTTTGAGATATGGATTTGGTGATATTAGAGTTATGTTAGTAGGGTGTTGTGAATCTAGAAATACTTGTGTTGAAGTTAGGGATTCCCGTAGCATGCACGTATGGTGAACCGCTATGTTAGGAAGTCGGAGCATAATTGATTTATTGATTGTCATCCTTTGTGTGGCGGTTGGGATCGCGCGATGGTTAACACCTACCAACCCTTCCCCTAGGAGTATGCGTTTAGCACTTTCTTTTGATTACTAATAAAACTTTCGCAATAAGTATATGAGTTCTTCATGACTAATGTGAGTCCATGGTATATATGCACTTTCACCTTCCACCACTGCTAGCCTCTCTAGTGTCGTGCAAATTTTGCCGGTGCACAAACCCACCATATACCTTTGTCAAAACAGCCACCATACCTACCTATTATGGCATTTTCATAGCCATTCCGAGATATATTGCCATGCAACTCCCACCGTTCCATCTCATGACTTGTGTCGTCACTTACATATTGCCATTGCAAGATCGTAAGATAGCTAGCGAGATGTTTCAACATCATACGCTAAGCTAGATCGTTGCACATCCCGGTACACTGCCGGAGGCATTTCCTATAGAGTCATCATTGTTCTAAGCATTGAGCTCTGAGTAAATAAAAGTGTGATGATCATAATTATTAGAGCATTTTCCCATGTGAGCAAATAAAAAAAGAGCAAAGATGCCCACCAAAAAAATGAAAAGAGGCCAAAGATCCCAAACAAAAAAAAGAGAGAGAAAAAGAGAGAAGGGACGATGCTACTATCTTTTTCCACACTTGTGCTTCAAAATAGCACCATGTTCTTCATGATAGAGAGTCTCTTGTTTTGAAACTTCCTTATACTAGTGGGAATCTTCATTATATAAGTTGGCTTGTATATTCCAATGATGGGCTTCCTCAAAATTGCCCTAGGTCTTCGTGAGCAAGCAAGTTGGGTGCACATCCACAAGTTCTCCTTTTGAGCTTTCACACACTTATAGCTTTATGTGCATCCGTTGCATGGTAATTCGTACTCATTCACATTGATATCTATTGATGGGCATCTCCATAGCCCGTTGATACGCCGAGTCGATGTGACCATCTCCTCCTTTTTGCCTCACAACCTCCACCACACTCTATTGCAACTATAGTGCTATATACATGGCTCACGCTCATGTATTGCGTGAGAGTTAAAAAAGTTTGAGAAAGTAAGAGTGCGAAAACAATTACTTGGCCAATACCGGGGTTGTGCATGATTTAAATTCGTTGTGTGGGGATGATGGAGCATAGCCAGACTATATGATTTTGTAGGGATAACTTTCTTTGGCCTTGTTATTTCAGAAGTTCATGATTGCCTTGCTAGTTTGCTTGAAGTATTATTGTTTTCATGTCAATAGCAAACTATTGTTTTGAATCTTATGGATTTGAACATTCATGTCACAAGAAAGAAGTTACAAAGGACAAATATGGTAGGTAGCATTCCACATCAAAAATTCAGTCTTTATCACTTTCCTACTGGAGGACGAGCATGAGTTATGCTTGGGGATGCTTGATACATCTCCAACGTATCTATAATTTTTTATGGTTCCATACTATTGTCTTGTCAACTTTGGATGTTTTTTATACATGAATATTCTATTTTATATCTTTTGGGACTAACCTATTAACTCAGTGCCAAGTGCCAGTTTTTGTTTTTTCCGTGTTTTTGACCTTTTTCAGAGGAGAATATTAAACGGAGTCCAAACGGAATAAAACATGTGGAATGATTTTTTCCATAACAGAAGATATGCATGGGGACTTGAGAACCAAGGCAAAGGACCCCGGGGGAGGTCACAAGCCCCCTAGGCGCGGCCTGGGGGCGCGCCTAGCAGGCTTGTGGGCCCCCCGTGGCTCCTTTTCCCTACTTCTTCCGCCTATAAATTCTCCAAAAATCTGAAACTGCCAGAGAGAGCCACGAAAATACTTTTCCGCCGCCGCAAGCTTCTGTCTCCGCAAGATCCCATCTGGGGCACGTTTTGGTGCCCTGCCGGAGGGGGATTCGGACACGGAGGGCTTCTTCATCAACATCATTGCCTCTTCGATGATGCGTGAGTAGTTCACCACAGACCTTCGAGTCCATAGCTAGTAGCTAGATGGCTTCTTCTCTCTCTTGGATCTTCAATACAAAGTTCTCCATGATCTTCATGGAGATATATCCAATGTAATCTTCTTTTGCGGTGTGTTTGTCGAGATTTGATGAATTGTGGATTTATGATCAGATTATCTATGAATATTATTTGAGTCTCCTCTGATCTCTTATATGCATGATTTCGTATCCTTGTAATTCTCTTCGAGTTGTGGGTTTCGTTTGACCAACTTGATCTATAATTCTTGCAATGGGAGAAGTGCTTGGTTTTGGGTTCATACCGTGCGGTGTCCTCACCCAGTGACAGAAGGGTTAGCGAGGCACGTATCGTGTTGTTGCCATCAAGGGTAAAAAGATGGGGTTTATATCTATTGCATGAATTTATCCCTCTACATCATGTCATCTTGCTTAAGGCGTTACTCCGTTTGTGATGAACTTAATACACCATGTGCATGTTGGATAGCGGTCGATGTGTGCAGTAATAGTAGTAGATGCAGACAGTATCGGTCTACTTGACTCGGATGTGATGCCTATATGTATGATCATTGCCTTAGATATCATCATGACTTTGCATGATTCTATCAATTGCTCGATAGTAATTCGTTCACCCACGGTAATACTTGCTATCATGAGAGAAGCCTCTAGTGAACACTATGGCCCCCGGGTCTACTTCACATCATATTTTCAGCTCTACACTTTTACTTTGTTGCACTTTCCACCTTCAGATCTCACCTTGCAATTAATCGTGAAGGGATTGACAACCCCTTTATAGCGTTGGGTGCAAGTTTGTTTGTTTTTGCGCAGGAACTTTGGAGACTTGTCTTGATACTCCTACTGGATTGATACCTTGGTTCTCAAACTAAGGGAAATACTTACTTCTACTGTGCTCCATCACCCTTTCCTCTTCAAGGGAAAAAACCAACGCAGGCTCAAGAGGTAGCAGCCACCTTCCGTCGTTGAATCGCAACCGAGAGAGCGGTCATTTTTTATTTGGAAGGACTACTTTGATACAACAAACCCGTTGTTCAAACATCAGAAATTCCACCTCCATTTCCGTATGAGTAGGCATCTTTTCAACCGTATTAGAGAGGGGTTGGTCGGCCATGATGACTATTTGGAGTGCAAAGAGGATGCCGTTGGCAAGATAGGTTTTTCATCTTATCAAAAATGCACCGCCATCATCCGAATGCTTGCATACGGAGTGCCCGGTGATCTCATTGACGAGTACGTCTATATGAGCGAGTCTACTTGCCTAGAGTCTGTGTATAAGTTCTGCAAGGTTTTTACTGCTGTGTTTGGCCCTCAGTACTTGAGAGAGCCGACTACTGAAGATACAGACCGTTTGTTGGTGATGAATGCCAGCAGGGGCTTCCCAGGGATGCTTGGTAGCATAGACTGCATGCACTAGGAGTGGAAGAATTGCCCTTTTGCTTGGCAAGGGCATTATAAGGGCCATGTCAAGGCTTGCACTATCATACTAGAGGCCATGGCGTCTGAAGATCTCTGGATCGGACACTCTTTCTTTGGCATGGCCGGATCACACAATGATATTAACGTGCTTCAGCGCTCGCCAGTATTTGCTAGGCTTGCCAAAGGAAACAGCCCACCGATGAACTTTACTATTAACGGCCACAACTACGACACAGGATACTACCTGGGTGATGGTATCTATCCTCATTGGACCACTATTGTCAAGACAATACCCAACCCTGTCGGAGAGAAGAGGAAAATATTTTCCCAAGAGCAAGAGGGTGCTAGGACGGATGTCGAGTGTGCCTTTGGTGTTTTGCAATCTCGATGGGGCTTCGTTCGATATACTGCTAATACATGGAGCATGCAGAAAACGTGGGAGGTGATGACTGCTTGTGTGATCATGCATAATATGATCGTAGAAGACGAGCGCCCAGAACGTCTGTACGATCAAGGGTTTCAGTATCAGGGTGAGAATGTTGTGCCTGAGCATGGAGGAGCAGCAACGTTTGAACAGTTCACCCAATTTCATCAAGACATGCGTGATTGGGAAACTCACGTGCAAGTGTAAAATGATTTGATTGAGTATGTGCGGGGTCATGTTGACAACCAATAGATTTATCTTCTTATTTGTTTGCAAAACTATGTGAGAACTATGTTATTTTTATTCGGCTTGTAATAACTATGCTATTTTATTCGGTCCAAATTATGTTATTTGATTCAAACTATGCAAATTCATGCAAAATAGGGCGGCCAGCCGGCCAAGCCGGCACATATGGGTCGGCGCGTTGGGCACGGTGCCGGACATTTTTAAAACAGGGCGAACGCTGGGCGGGTGGCCGACCCAAACGGACAAAAAGCAGACAAAATCGCTGTCCGTTTGGGTCGCTTCATTGGAGTTGCTCTTAGTGCCCGAGGAGGGAACCGTGCTCATCGAGAGGGAAGCCCAATGTATTGAATGAGAAAGGCGGTAACCGGGCAATTAAGCAGCACTGCAATGGCATCGGAGATTGTCAGGGTGCACTGGATTGGCATGCCAAACATTTGCTGACGTTTGTGTAGAGGCCTGAAGCACCACCGAACACACTCAAAATCTCACGGATGATCGTCAGTTAGGAAAGATAAAGATAGCCAAAATGACAACGTGGTTGGTGAAGTGCGAGATGCTGGATACCTCGTGGTGGGTGGTAAGGCGGTGGAGGACCCTCATGTGAAAAGCATGCTGCATCAAGGAATTAAGTGTGTGGTGGACAATGGCAAAGAGCATCAGCGAGAGGGGGTCTCCTTGACACATGCCATGAGTGTGTGGCACTAGGGGGGCTCCAATTGACAAGTATGCGAGTAGAAATGGTGGTGATGAGGATGGACACCCACTCACATCATCAGTGACCAAAATCCAAGTGTTGCAGGGTTTAGAGAAGAAAGGACTATGACACCGAACCGAAAGCACACTGATATGCTGCAAGTGCACAGGATTGTTGTAGCACTTTTACGATAAGTATACTGTTAAACCCATGGAAAGACAAAAAGAAAGGCATCATAAATACGTAACTACGCTGTCACTTCACGCGGCCACATACCCACCTAAATGGGAGTTTGGAAATAATATACTCTATTGTTGCTAGGGAAACTAGATAAAAAGGGTGTTTACTAAAGTAAGAACAAGAATGTAAAAACAGGAATAGAAATAGACTAAGTTAGTGCTGAACATGATTGAGTAGTGAAATGTTTTCTAAGACTCCAAAGTCATTACCCCAAGTATGACCCACACATCTAGTGGAGAGCAAACGCTCTCTATTGTATCTTCTATCAATTCTTCATATGCATAATTGGTGGTCCCTGATACAATTTACACATCCTACTCAAGGTACACTTCATGCCACGCACGCCACTATCATGGTCTCCCCCATAGGGTTACAACACATGATAATTAAGGATCATCCCGTGGACCTGACCATATATGGGTTAACCCAAACTCCCCTATCAACTTTGCAAAGACTATCTAATGAGGTTAAATCATAGATCATAGCGACTAAGTGGGTGGTGGGTGGGATGTGTTGAAACAAACTCTCCAGGAGGCTCGCTACTTGGGGCTTCCAACCGGTATAGCTCCTGCCTTGGCGGGCAAGCTAAGCCTTGCATGCAGCTGCACCCATGCCTTGCATGCAGCCGCGTCCACTCCCTGCATGCAGAGCCGGTACTTCCCACGACGCGGCCCACGCTGCACTCCGATCGCCAGGGATCCCAACGTCTCGCCCACGCTATTCTCCTGCGAAGACCTGCTCTCTAGGGGATCGGTTAGGATAGATAAGTCCTGCCGCATGTATATAAACTATTGGTTGTTGATTGAATAAAGCGTGGATCAACATATCTCTCTCTCTCTATTCTTACATGGTATCAGATACCCTCTGATCTTCTCCTCGCTTCCGCTCCGTGCTGCCGGCATGGCCTCTCCTCCCTCCCCTCGCTGCCACCTCTCCGGCGATGTTAACCTGTTTGCCGTCCTCGAGCCCGCCTCCGCCGCCAGCATCCGCCTCATCCACATTCAGGACCATGTTCCCGTTGTGCTCGACCTCCACACCCCCTCCTTCTCCACCTGGCGCACCTACTTCTCGTTGACGTTCCGCGAATTCCAGATTCGGGATCACGTCGACGGCTCGCTCGACGCTCGCACTATGCACGACGACGCCAACTGGATGGGGGTTGATGCCACCATCATCAAGTGGCTCTACCGCACCATCAGCACAGAGATTCTGTCTCACGTCATCCGCGACGACGACTCGGCTCTCGGCGTCTGGACGTCCATCTGCCAGCTCTTCCTCGACAACCAACTCCAGCGCCAAGTCCTTCTCACCACGGAGTTCTACAGCCTCTCCCAGGAGGGCATGGGGCTCTTCGACTATTGCCTTCGCCCCAAGGTCCTCGCCGACGAGCTCCGCGACGTCGGCGCCCCAGTCTCCAACGCCACCATGCTCACGAACCTCATCCGTGGGCTCGGACCGGACTACGCCAACGCCGCCTCCAACCTCAACCTCCTCACCGAACCCACGTTCGCTCGCGCCGTCAACTATATGCGCCTGGAGGAACGGCGACCCTGCAGCGCTCCCAGGCCGCCCTCGCCGCGCGCACCACCACTCCAGCGGCGCCTCCCGTGGCGCCCACCGCGCCGTCTCCTGCGACCGGCTCCTCTCCACCAGGCCACGCTTGCAAGAAGAAGAGGGGCCCTGACGACCGCCCCCGTGCCGCCGGCACCGCTCCTGCCGGGCGCCCTGCTGCCTCTCCCGGACCTGCGCCTGCCCCATGGTTCGGTGGGGTCAACCCATGGACTGGAGTAGTCCATGCATGGGCTCTTCCTCCCACGCATGCCCTGCACCCTAGCATACTGGGCTCCCGTCCAGCCAGCCACCTGGCGCTGCTGGCCGCGCTTGCGCCCGGCGGCTACCCCTCGCCGCCTCCCAACACCTGGCCCCGAGCGCATGGGGCGCACTGGCTCGGCCACTCCGGCGGTCCGTCTACTTCGCCGGATCCCGCCCTCCTGGCGGCCCTGCACCAGGCCCCCTCGCCGGCCACCTACTCCGGCAACGGGGACTGGTTCATGGACACCGGCGCGTCCTCTCACATGGCCTCCCACCCCGGTATCCTTTCTCACTCTCAACCCTTCCCTACATCCACCTGCATCATGGTCGGGGATGGCTCCTCTCTTCCCATCACCCACCGCGGTGTTCTCTCCCTCCCCTCTGACTCCCCCCATTAAGCTTTATGACGTGCTTGTCTCTCCTCATCTCGTTACTAATCTCGTTTCCGTTCGTGCTCTTAGTCGCCAAAATTCCGTTTCCGTTGAATTTGACCCCTTTGGTTTCTCTATTAAGGACCTGCAGACCAAGACGGTGCTCCTCCGATGTGATAGCCCCGGCAATCTCTACCCGCTCCGGCCGTCGCTCCCCAACCGTGCTCCTGTCGCCCTTCTCGCCGGCATTGATCTCTGGCATGCTTGGCTCGGGCACCCCGGCACCTCAACCATGGATCGCCTTCTTCGTAGTGGCTCTTTCATTTGTAATAAAAGTGCTCCCCACTCTTGTTCTGCTTGTCGCTTGGGCAAGAGCACCCTCCTTCCTTTTTCTTCTTCTACTCATGTCTCTAGCTTTCCCTTTGAATTGTTACACTCTGATGTATGGACCTCTCCGATAATAAGAAACTCCGGTTTTCAATACTACCTCGTTCTTCTCGATGATTTTTCGCACTTTGTCTGGACGTTCCCACTTCGCAACAAATCGGACGTGCTTTCTACGCTCACCTCCTTCTTTGCGTTCATCCGTACACAGTTTTCTCGCCCCATTCTCGGTCTTCAAACCAACAACGGGCGCGAATTCGGCAACCACGGTGTTCACTCTCTGCTCTCCGCACACGGCGCCATACTCCGCCTCACCTGCCCCTATACCTCCCAGCAGAATGGGCGCGCTGAGCACGTTCTTCCCACACTCAACAACGCGGTCCGCGCTCTCCTCGTGCACGATGCCGTCCCCGCCCGCTACTGGCCTGAGGCCCTCAACACCGCCACCCAGACTCTCAACATACGCCCCTGTCGCACTAGCGGCAACTTCACTCCCCACCACCCCTTCTTCGGTCACCCTCCCTCCTACGACAACCTCCGGGTTTTCGGCTGCCTCTGCTACCCCAATCTCCTTGCCACCACCCCACACAAGCTCGCTCCCCGATCCGTTCCCTGCGTCTTCTTCGGCTACCCTCCCAACACCAAGGGCTACCGTTGCTTCGACCCGGCTTCTGGGCGCGTCTTCATCTCTCGCCATGTGCACTTTGACGAGTTCGTTTTCCCGTTTCAGCAGGCTCTCGTTTCGTCATCGGCGCCTGCACCTTCGTCGACTGCACCCCGGCGCTATTCGGTGCTTCTACTACCAGCACCCACGGCCGCCCCCGCGCGCGCACGTCTACTCCAGCGCATGCAGCTGCCGCCTCTTCTCACGTGGCTTGGTCTGCTCCAGCGCATGCAGACGCCACCGCCTCGACCCCGCCTGCGGCGCCTCCATCGACTGCTGGTGGCGCGGCCCAGGCTACTCCACCATCTGGGCCGCCCTTTTCGGTTGCTACTCCATCCACTACGGCTCCAGCGATGGTGACCACTCCCTCGCCTTCTCCAGGGGCGGTCGCCCCGTCCCCTGCACCGCCAGGCGTCGTCACCCGCGCCCGTGCCGGGGTTCACCGTCCCAGCCAGCGGTACTCCTCCGACGAGTACGTCTGCGCCGCCACCACTGCCTCTTCTTCGCTGGTTCCTACGTCCGTCCACTCGGCGCTCCGGGACCCCCACTGGCGCGCCGCCATGCAGGAGGAATACGATGCGCTTCTCCGGAACCGCACCTGGCAGCTCGTTCCACGCCCGCCTCGTTCCCACATCATCAGCGGCAAGTGGGTTTTTCGGCATAAGCTCCGCCCCGACGGCTCTTTGGACCGCTACAAGGCTCGATGGGTCGTCCGGGGCTTTCGACAACGTGCGGGGCTCGACTTCACCGACACCTTCGCCCCGGTTGTGAAACCCGGCACGATTCGTGCATCCTCCAGCTCGCCGTCTCGCGCCGTTGGGGCGTCCACCAGCTTGACGTCTCCAACGCGTTCCTGCATGGCCACCTGACGGAGCAGGTGTTTTGTCAGCAGCCAGCCGGTTTCGTCGACTCCGCCCGCCCTGACGATGTCTGCCTGCTTTCTCGCTCCCTCTACGGGCTCAAACAGGCCCCTCGCGCCTGGTACCAACGCATCGTTGCGTTCCTGGTCGGCATCGGCTTCGTCATCGCCAGGTCCGACGCGTCGCTGTTCGTCTATCACCGCGGCGACGCCATGGCCTACCTCTTGTTGTACGTCGACGACATCGTCCTGACCGCCTCCACCGATGCTCTCCTCCGTCATCTCGTCGGGCTTCTTCATAGCGAGTTTGCCTTGAAAGATCTCGGGCCTCTCCACTACTTCCTGGGCGTGGAGGTCGTGCGCCGCCCCGACAGGTTTTTCCTTTGCCAGAGGAAATATGCCCTCGAGCTACTGGAGCGCGCTGGCATATCCGACTGCAAGCCGGCGTCTACACCCATCGACACCACCAGCAAGGTCTCCGGACAGGCCGGCGTGCCCTTCTCCGATGCCTCCTTCTACCACAGCATCGTCGGCGCTCTCCAATACTTCACGCTGACCCGTCCGGACCTTCAGTACGCCGTCCAGCAGGTCTGTCTCCATATGCACGCCCCGCGCGACATGCACTGGACCTTGGTGAAGCGGATCCTTCGCTATATCCGCGGCTCCCCTTCGCTCGGCCTAACTCTCACCGCCTCCTCGTCGCTCGACATCGTGGCCTATTCTGACGCCGACTGGGCCGGCTGCCCGGACACTCGTCGCTCTACCTCCGGCTACTGCATCTACATGGGACCTTCGTTGGTGTCGTGGTCGTCTAAAAGACAACCCACGGTGTCTCGCTCTAGCGCGGAGGCCGAGTATCGCGCCGTCGCCAATGCAGTCGCCGAGTGCTCCTGGCTACGACAACTCCTCACCGAGCTCCACTGCGGCGTCGCCAAAGCGATGGTGGTTTACTGCGACAATGTCTCGCGGTGTACCTCTCCGCCAACCCTGTTCATCATCATAGAACCAAGCACATCGAGCTCGACATCCACTTCGTCCGCGAGAAGGTGGCACTCGGGCATGTTCGTGTTCTCCATGTTCCCACGGCTCAACAGTTCGCCGACGTTATGACCAAGGGCCTTCCACCGACGGTGTTCCGGGAGTTTCGCTCCAGTCTCTGCATCTCCGACGGCGAGGCTTCGACTGCGGGGGGGAGGGGGGTTGAAACAAACTCTCCAGGAGGCTCGCTACTGGGGCTTCCAGCCGGTATAGCTCCTGCCTTGGCGGGCAAGCTAAGCCTTGCATGCAGCCGCGTCCACTCCCTGCATGCAGAGCCGGTACTTCCCACGACGCGGCCCACGCTGCACTCCGATCGCCAGGGATCCCAATGTCTCGCCCACGCTATTCTCCTGCGAAGACCTGCTCTCTAGGGGATCGGTTAGGATAGATAAGTCATGCTGCATGTATATAAACTACTGGTTGTTGATTGAATAAAGCGTGGATCAACATATCTCTCTCTCTCTATTCTTACAGGATGAAACTTTCCAGATCATCGGCTTTACATCTGATCTAATCATACACCG
Source organism: Hordeum vulgare subsp. vulgare (assembly GCF_904849725.1). Taxonomy (NCBI): domain Eukaryota; kingdom Viridiplantae; phylum Streptophyta; class Magnoliopsida; order Poales; family Poaceae; genus Hordeum; species Hordeum vulgare. The sequence continues at coordinate 423,508,027 of NC_058522.1, read as the reverse complement.
CGAACGAGAGTGCCAAACCGTGGATTTGATCGATCATCTTGTTCAACTGCGAGAACTCTTCAACATGCAGTGCATGTTGGTAGGTCGGGCTGATTAAGATCGGCTGCCAGGGTGGCTTCTCAGGAGACCACGGCCTGGTATGAAGACAAGGCTGGATCTGTGCCATCTTTCGAAGAGGCATTGACCAAGTTGACTATAGCAGTTGCCTCCGGTGATCATGTCGTAGACCAGATCTTAAGTGGCCATGCTCGAGGGATCCTTAGATTGATCTATGGCCCGTTACGATAGAACTAGGTCACCTCGGGTATCAACGACGTACTTGATACTCCCGAACATGATGACATGATACGGGGCGAAGGACTCAATGTGTCCGAGAAGGCCGATCGAATTGGTGTGTGACACTACACTGCCAAAGGCGAAGAGTTGGCCAGGGGCAAAGATCCCCTCGCAGCCTATGTTGCTATCAAACTGAAGGAGAGCCATCGATCCTCGATGATCCAACAACTGGCTCTTAATGAAAGCACCAATTTTAATGTCAAAACTGACAGACCTCGGGTAGGGAAGCTGAGCTGTGAGACCGGATCGATGGGTGACATAAGACTAGAAACACATGCGGTAAAACCAGGTTCAACCCCTCTCTATGGAGGTAAAACCCTATGTCGTGCTCTTGTTGTATTATTGGTATAATAAAGTACATAGTTGATGTAGCTCGCAATCGGATGTGGTGATCTAAACCTAGGGGTGGTGATGAGTATGTATCGATGCGTTTTATGGGCTAAACCCTACGGCTTATATAGGCACCAGGTCATGGTTACATGAATGTCAGTTGTCATCTAAAGATTACATGCCGAACAAATCATCCTTTCTTGAAGTACACGCCGAGTCTTCGGTGAAGTATGACGTGCTCACACCTCTGCTAAAGGCCTCTGGAGTCTTCCCCCCTTGCCAAGCCCCCAGTCTAGCCCAGGACTAGTCGAGCTCGGCTAGGACCCCTAGTCGAGGACACCGTCACCAAGTTTGGGCGCGGGGGGTGCCAATTTGTGTTTGTGGGTTCGCGGCTGGCGTCAGCACCATGGATCCATCCCGGAGCTTGGCGCGTGGCCTTTTAGCCGGTGGATCTGGTTTATTCCGGCGTAGGGGAGCCTCGAAATTGGTCGGGGTTTCCCACACACGTCGGAGGATGGGATTCCAACCGGATTTGCTTCGATTGACGGGGAAGAAGAAAGGGTTGCCGAATTTTCTTCGGTCGATGGGGAAGAAGAAAGTGACGGTCAATTATGCTTCGGGGAATGTATATTCAACGCCCGTCGATGCATTTCCTCGCAATTTTCATTCAAATTTCATAGGTGAGGTTCGAGCGAAATTCACGTGCATGCCTTTTTTAGATGGATTGGGGTTCATCCTCACCGTCTTCATCCCATGATTTGGACATAGAATAGAAAGACTTGTGTTGTCGCATCTCATGGAGATATTTGAGAAAGGGCGGAAGAAAAAGCGTCGCGGATCCACTATCGGCTGGCTATGCATTCCCTGGAACCGAGCTCTCGGCGGCAAGTTGCTCCTAAAGGACTACTTCGCTGCGACACCCTCGATTTAGTGCTAAAGTGACCCATGTAATTAAGCTACGGTGATCACATGTTTTACCTAATCCCTTTTGCTAAATAGTGCTTGATCACATTAGGGACCGACTCTATTTTCAAATTCCCTTGCAATTCAATTCCTTTTGATAAATGGTTTAAACAGTTTTGCAAACTTAAAAACAAAAATCATGGATGGGTTACAAATATTTCATAAGCAATTATAAAATTGCTACCCATATTTTATAAAATGGTTTGGAGCCTCAAAATAAATAAAACAGAGGCCAATTCATTTTCTAAATGCCCTTTTGAATTATATGGTTTTCGAATAACTTCAAAAAGCCCCGTCTAAGCCGGCCGTCTTCACCACCGCCGGCACCGCCGTCATAGCCTCCCCGCCTCATTCCCCACTGCCTCAAGCCGAGTGCCAACCCCCCCCCCCCCCCCCCCCCCCCCGCCCCCCATCCCTGCACTATTGTGAGCCTCCTCTCCTCTCTCTTTACTTCTCGGTGCGGCGAGCTCTCGCCTCGCGGCTCCAGCCGCCACGTCACCACGCCCAACCGCTCGCCCCTCGCCCCAGGCCGCTCCCGCATGCCGTCCTCGGTCGTGCTCACCCCGCACACCCATGTGCCCTTGGCCGCGTTGGCCGCGCACTAGTCACGCCGCCTCCTGTGCGTGGCCTTGCCTTGGCCGCTCCGCACCACCCCGATCGCGTCGTGCGTGCCCCGCCCCTCCCTGCTCTGCCGGTCACTGGTCGCCTACCCACCGCTTGCCCCAGAGCCGCGACCCCGTACGGCCACCGCCTGATGCGCCGCTCCCCTCTGTCCATCGGCAGCCCCCGCTCGCCTCGACCACGACCTCGCGCCCGCGCCACACCACTGGCCGCCGTCGCCGCCGGTCATCGTCGCCTATGGCCTCGGTCCCAGTTGCCCCCCTTCATGTATTTTGGCAGTGGGCTTCCCCGTGTGTTAGTTAATTTGGGGTAAATCCACCCCCCCCCCCCCATCACAGTGAATGACAGCATGGGCCCACGCCCCTGTTTATTAGAACGAAATTTAATAAGAAAATAAATACATAAAATTATTATAATATTAATAATTTAATTAGTTAAGGACTTAAGTAACTCTTGATTAAACTCCTTAATTAATTAGATTAATTAATTGTGATTTTATTACATGTGGGGCCCCTTTGTTTTTTCATCTATTTGAATTAAATTTAACTGATTTAAATCTATTTATTAATTATTAAACCTGTTTTAAAATTTTGAGTGTGACAATGGGTCCCACTGGTCAGTCTGACCATTCAACTAAGACTTTTGACTCTTGATGTTAGCATGACATCATGCTGATGTCATATATATTTGTTAAATTAAAATAAATCTATTTAATTTCTAATTATTAATAAAACTTTAAAAATAATATAAAATAATTCGTAATTCGGATGAAAATAATTTATACATGAAAGTTGATGAGAAAAACGAGATGAACCCGCGTACACTATCCGTTTGTCCTTCGTGAGTTCGGTAGTAGTGAGAGACCCAGAAAATATCGTCACATATTATTCCACTCTGTCTGCGACGTGTAATACTACGTTAGTGCATGCCTAGCCTTGCATATTGCCATGACATGCATCATGTTGCATTTGTGCTTTATATTTATTGTTTCTTCCCCTTCTTCTCTCCGGTAGACGCTGACGATGACGCTGCTATCGGGTACGACGACCCTCCTGACAACCAGCCCTTTGCCGCAGAGCAATAAGGCAAGCAAACCCCCCTTGATCATTCCTATATCGCCTATTATTTCTCCCGCATTCTTGCATTTGATTTTGCTATAGTGATAGATATCTCCTATTCTCATGCATAGCCTAATTTAATGAACTGCTACTTTACTCTACCGCACTTTAGACTGTTTAGTATAGGTGGAGCACTGATCCCCTTTGATCCCCCTTAGTCCAGTTGCCCATGCTTTTTCATCAAGTCTTGATCACCTAATTGACGAGCCAAGACCCGTCATATCACTCTCACCCCCTTAGTTGTACGGCGCTGCAAAGCTACTATCGAGTACCGAGGGTGACACCTTGATACGTACTCTTGATGTTAGGTCTGTAGTGTAGTTAAACCGACGGTGGTTCACGTAGGATGATTCCTCCTTCACCACCTCCGATAACGACTTTGTCGTACAACCCATCAAGCGTGGTCCATCGAGGGTAATTCCTCCCTAGCCACCTTCACATTACATCGTTCGGAATCCATCGAGGGTGATACCTCGGATCCCTCTGATGATACAACCACACAATTACTTGCCTTGCTACTAGGAACATGATGAGGTGTGTTGCGGGTGGATTCCCGCATGGTTGTGCGGGGGCGTAGCCGGGAATTCTGGGCCCTTGCCACACATCCTCGAGACGGGGAGACGGGCCCATTTATCGTGGTTTTGCTCGTCACCCCAATTAATAAAATGCTAAGAATATGAGTATTTGATCTGAGTTCGTCGGGAGACCTTTTCGCACTAACCTTCACGTGGGAGAAGTTATGGGTACTCGACGTCATGGTATCACCCGAAGCTCTTCAGATGTCAGCAATGGAGCGGTGCGCTCTCGAGTGGTCCCCGTAAGCATCGTTTTGTATAAGAGGTACCAGGACTGACATCGGCCGCACACGCATCATGCAGGAGCGCAAAGGGTGATGGGCCCATGACCCCTGCGCACTTAGGATTTAGACCAACGGGTTGGCCTCTCTATTGAGCCTAGGTAGGGCTGCAACATGTTGATGTTCTGAGGCCGGGCATGACCTAGAAAAGTGTGTGCGGTTAGAGTTTATCAAGCATGTTGGGTACTATGGTGCCCCCCTGCACGGATAAAAATTAACTTTTCGAATAGACGTGTCCATGGTTACAGGACGACTTGGAGTTGTGCCTTGATCTTATACAACTTCAACTGTTACTTAACAGGAATGTTTGCATCGGGATTGCTTTCTTGCAGGGAGTCGAGGAAGAATATCTGGGAGTGACTTTAATTAATATTGCTGCAACAATATGACTATTTAATTATGTTACTTGCTCTACACTCTTCTAATGCTGCAAGACACTAAAGATGCTAGTCTTCGATAGGACTAGTCCCCTCTCTCTATTCTCACATTGCTGCAGTCAGTCCACATATAACCCCTACCTTTGATACTGGTGCATAACTTAGTAAAGTTTTGATGTTAGTCTTGCGAGTACTTTCGATGAGTACTCACCCCTTTTTCCCTTGATACGTTGCTGCGACCAGATGATGGAGCCCACGAGATGGTGTATCCCGTCGATGATGTCTACTACCCCGACGGTACCTACTGCTACGTGGAGACCGCTAACGACCAAGAATAGTTTAGGAGGTTCCGAGGCAGGAGGCCTCGTCTCGTTCGATTGATGTATCTTTTGTTCTAGCCTTCTCTAAGGCACCCCCTTGTTTTATGTTTGTACTTAGATATTTGTTACTTCTGCTGACTCGTGTGTTTCTTGAGCTTGTGTATTCGAGCCCACGAGGCCCCTGGCTTGTAATATAAAGCTTGTATGTTTTTCTTTGTGTCTAGAATTATGTTGTGATATCTTCCCGTGAGTACTTGAGCTTGGTCGTACGCAATTGCGTGTATGATTAGCTTACGATCAATTCGAGGGTGTCACATTCGCATAGGTACTGACATATCCGACTGGCCTATTTCGTAGGACATACCGAATGCATAGGTCTATTTTCGCACGCACCGTTGAAACTCGTGAGCAAAATTCTCGGTTTTTTACTCGACGTAGGAATACCGCCGGTTTGATTGGCTTTAGTTCAAATATCGGTGGCGATGAAAGTAATGGCATATGGTGTTCCCACCGACTACGCGTATGAATATCTTCACATTGGAGAAGATACCACCATCAAATGCGTTTGTGTCTTTGCGAAGACAATTATTCGGGTTTTTCGCCCGGAGTACCTTCGAGCTCTCAACGAGGAAGATATGAAGCGGCTCATGGCAATGAATGGAGAAAGGGGATGACCGTGATGCTAGGTAGTATTGATTGCATGCATTGGAGATGGAAGAACTACTCGGTGGCTTGGGCAGGGCAATACACCGTCCACAACCGAAAACCCACCATTGTACTTGAAGTCGTGGATTCACATGATCTATGGATTTGGCATTGATTATTTGATTTGTCGGGGTCTCTCAATGATATCAATGTCCTACAACAATCTCATCTATTTTCTCGGTTGGCTAGTGGCAAAACTCCGGCTTGCAACTATAATATCAATGGCCACGAGTATACCATGGGGTACTGTTGGGGAATGTCGCAAGGGAAACAAAAAATTTCCTACGCACATGCAATACCTATCATGGTGATGTTCATCTACGAGAGGAGATTTCTGATCTACGTACCCTTGTAGATCGCACAGCGGTAAGCGTTAAGAAACACAGACGGTGTAGTGGAACAGCTTGTGTGATTCAAATCACCGTAGTCGTACACTCCATCCCAAGATCTCATCACGATCCATCCCGCCAACTTCATCATGATCCGTCCCGCGATCTCATCATGATCCTTCCCGATCTAGTGCCGCACGGACGACACCTCCGCGTTCAGCACACGTACAGCGCGACGATGATCTCGGCCTTCTTGATCCAGCAAGAGAGACGGAGAGGTAGATGAGTTCTCCGGCAGCGTGACGGTGCTCTGGAGGTTGGTGGTGATCTATTCCAGCAGGGCTCCGCCCGAGCTCCGCAGAAATACGATCTAGAGGAAAAACCGTGGAGGTATGTGGTCGGGCTGCCGTGGCAAAGTTGTCTCAAATCAGCCCTAATACCCCAGTATATATAGGAGGGAGGGGAGGGACCTTGCCTTGAGGCTCAAGGGAGCCTCAAGGGTTCGGTCGAAGGGGGAGGAGGAGTCCCTCTCCAATTCGGTTTGGAGGGGGAGGAGTCCTCCTCTTTTGTCCCATCTCCTCTCCTTTTTTTTCTTTCTTTTCTCCCTTCTTGGTTTTTTTTTCTTCCTGCGCAAGGTCCCTCTCGGGCTTGCCCACCATCCCACAAAGGGCTTGTGTGCCCCCACAAAGACTTTGGGCTTCTTCCCGGGTGGGTGCCCCCCCCCCGGTAGAACTCCGGAACCCATTCGTCATTCCCGATACGATGCCGGTAATGCCCGAAAACCTTCTGGTAACCAAATGAGACAAACCTATATATCAATCTTCGTTTCCGGACCATTCCGGAAACCCTCGTGACGACCGTGATCCCATGCGGGACTCCGAACAACATTCGGTAACCAACAATATAACTCAGATACGCATAAAACATCGTCGAACCTTAAGTGTGCAGACCCTGCGGGTTCGAGAACTATGTAGACATGACCCGAGAGACTCCTCAGTCAATATCCAATAGCGGGACCTGGATGCCCATATTGGATCCTACATATTCTCCGAAGATCTTATCGGTTGAACCTCAGTGTCAAGGATTCATATAATCCCGTATGTCATTCCCTTTGTCCTTCGATATGTTACTTGCCCGAGATTCGATCGTCGGTATCCGCATACCTATTTCAATCTCGTTTACCGGCAAGTCTCTTTACTCGTTCCGTAATACAAGATCCCGTGACATACACTAAATCACATTGCTTGCAAGGCTTGTGTGTGATGTTGTCTTACCGAGTGGGCCCCGAGATACCTCTCCGTCACACGGAGTGACAAATCCCAGTCTTGATCCATACTAACTCAATGGACACCTTCGGAGATACCTGTAGAGCATCTTTATAGTCACCCAGTTACGTTGTGACGTTTGATACACACAAGGTATTCCTCCGGTGCTAGTGAGTTATATGATCTCATGGTCATAGGAATAAATACTTGACACGCAGAAAATAGTAGCAATAAAATGACACGATCAACATGCTACGTTCATTAGTTTGGGTCTAGTCCATCACATGATTCTCCTAATGATGTGATCCCGTTATCAAGAGACAACACTTGCCTATGGTCAGGAAACCTTGACCATCTTTGATCAACGAGCTAGTCAACTAGAGGCTTACTAGGGATAGTGTTTTGTCTATGTATCCACACATGTATTGTGTTTCCAATCAATACAATTATAGCATGGATAATAAACGATTATCATGAACAAACAAATATAATAATAACTAATTTATTATTGTCTCTAGGGCATATTTCCAAGAGTCTCCCACTTGCACTAGAGTCAATAATCTAGTTCACATCACCATGTGATTCTAACGAATCCAACACCCATATAGTTATGGGGTCTGATCACGTCTTGCTTGTGAGAGAGGTTTTAGTCAACGGTTCTGAAACTTTCAGATCCGTGTGTTCTTTACAAATCTTTATGTCATCTTATAGACGCTGCTACTACGTGCTATTCAGAAATACTCCAAATATCTACTCTACTATATGAATCCGTTTCACTACTCATAGTTATTCGAATTAGTGTCAAAGCTTGCATCAACGTAACCCTTTACGATGAACTCTTTAACCACCTCCATAATCGAGAAAAATTCCTTAGTCCATTAGTTACTAAGGATAACTTTGACCGCTGATCAGTGATTCAATCCTGGATCACTCTGTGTACCTCTTAACAGACTTGTAGCAAGGCACACATCAGGTGCGGTACTCAGCATGGCATACTTTAGAGTCTACGGCTAAGGTATAGAAGACGACCTTCGCCTATTCACTTTATTCTGCCGGGGTCGGGTTTTGAGTCTTACTCAAATTCACACCTTACAACACAACCAAGAACTCCTTATTTGCTGATCTATTTTGAACTCCTTCAAAAACTTGTCAAGGCATGCATCTTGTTGAAACTTCTATTAAGCGTTTCGATCTATCTCCATAAATCTTGATGCTCAACGTTCAAGTAGCGCAATCCAGGTATTCCTTTGAAAAACTCCTTTCAAACAACCTTTTATGCTTTACAGACTTTCTACATTACTTCTGATCCACAATATGTCAACCACATATACTTATCAGAAATTCTATAGTGCTCCCACTCACTTCTTTGGAAATACAAGTTTCTCACAAACCTTGTATAAACCCAAAAGCTTCGATCAACTCATCAAAGCATATATTCCAACACCGAGATGCTTGCACCAGTCCATAGAAGGATCGCTGGAGCTTCATACTTGTTAGCATCCTTAGGATCGACAAAACTTTCCGGTTGTATCACATACAACCTTTCCGTCGAGGAAAACAATGTTTTGACATCCTATGTGCTATGTTTCATAAATCCAACAGACCTTTTTGCATCGCTATGAGTGAGAAAGTCTCATCACAGTCAACTCCTTGAACTTGTCGGAAAACATCCTTGCGACAAGTCGAGCTTTTCTTAATGGTGACGATTCACCATCATCGTTTGTCTTCCTTATAAAGATCCATCTTTACTTAATAGTCCTACGACCATCAAGTAGTTCTTACAAATTCTATACTTTGTTCTCACATATGGATTCTCTCTCGAATTTCATGTCCTCCAGCCATTTGTCAGAATTCGGGCCCACCATTGCTTCTCCATAACTCGTAGGTTCATTGTTGTTCAACGACATGACCTCCAAGACAGGGTTACCGTACCACTCTGTAGTAGTATGCGACCTTGTCGACCTACGAGGTTTGTAGTAACTTGATCCAATGCTTAATGATAACCATCATCAGCTTCCACTTCAATTGGTTTAGGCGCCACAGGAACAACTTCCTGCACCCTGCTACACACTGGTTGAAGTGATGGTTCAATAACCTCATCAAGTTCTACCACCCTCCCACTCAATTCTTTCGAGAGAAACCTTTCCTCGAGAAAGGACCCGTTTTCTAGAAACAAACACTTTGCTTCCGGATCTGAGATAGGAGATGCACCTAACTATTTTGGATATCCTATGAAGATGCATTTATCCGCTTTGGGTTCGAGCTTATCAAACTGAAACTTTTTCATATAAGCGTCGCAACCCTAAACTTTCAAGAAATGACAGCTTAGATTTCTCTAAACCTCAGTCTATATTGTGTCATCTCAACGGAATTACGCGGTGCCCTATTTAAAGTGAATGCGGTTGTCTCTAATGCATAACCCATAAATGATAGTGGTAATTCGATAAGAGACATCATAGTATGCACCATATCAAATAGGTCGTGGCTATAACACCATCACACCATGGTGTTCTTGGTGGCATGAATTGTGAAACAACTTCCACATTGTCTTAACTGTGTACCAAAACTCGCAACTCAGATATTCATCTCTATGATCATATCGTAGACAGTTTATCCTCTTGTTACGACGAACTTCACTCTGAAACAGAATTGAACTTTTTCAATATTTCAGACTTGTGATTCATTAAGTAAATACTCATGTATCTACTCAAATCGTCATTGAAGTAAGAACATAATGATATCCACTGCGTGCCTCAGCACCCATTGGACTGCATACATCAAAATGTATTACTTCCAACAAATTACTTTCTTGTTTCATCTCAATGAAAATAAGGCCTTGCTCATGTGGTATGATTTGCATGTCTCAAGTGATTCAAAATCAAGTGAGATTTAAATATCCATCAACATGGAGCCTTTCATGCAATTTACACCAATATGACTCAAGCGGCAGTGCCACAAGTAGGTGGTACTATCATCATTACCTTGTATCTTTTGGCACCAATATCATGAACATGTGTAACACTACGATCGAGATTCAATAAACCATTGAAGGTGATTATTCAAGCAAATAGAATAACCATTATTATCTTTAAATGAATAATCGTATTGCAATAAACATGATCCAGTCATGTTCATGCTTAACGCGAGCACCAAATAACAATTATTTAGGTTTAACACCAATCCTGATGGTAGAGGGAGCGTGCGACGTTTGATCATATCAACCTTGGAAACACTTCCAACATGTATCGTCACCTCGCCTTTAGCTAGTCTCCGTTTATTCCGTAGCTTTCATTTCGTGTTACTAATCACTTAGCAACCGATCCGGTATCCAATACCCTCATGCTACTAGGAGTACTAGTAAAGTACACATCAATATCATGTATATCAAATATACTTTTGTCGACTTTGCCAGCCTTCTTATCTACCAAGTATCTAGGGTAGCTCCGCCTCAGTGACCGTTCCCCTCATAACATAAGCACTTAGTCTCGGGTTTGGGTTCAACTTTGGGTTTCTTCATTAGAGCAGCAACTGGTTTGCCGTTTCATGAAGTATCCCTTCTAGCCCATGCCCTTCTTGAAACTAGTGGTTTTACTAACCATCAACAATTGATGCCCCTTCTTGATTTCTAGTTTCGCAATGTCAAACGTTGCGAATCACTCAAGGATCATCATATCTATCCTTGATTTGTTTATAGTTCATCACTAAGCTCTAGCATCTTAGTGGCAGTGACTTTGGAGAATCATCACTATCTTATCTGGAAGATTAACTCCCACTTGATTCAAGCGATTGCTGTACTCAGACAATCTAAGAACATGCTCAACGATTTGAGATTTTCTCCTTTACTTTGTAGGCAAAGAATCCTGTCGGAGGTCTTATACCTCTCAACAAGGGCACGAGCATGAAACCTCAATTTCATCTCTTAGAACATCTCCTATGCTCCGCGACGTTTTCAAAACGTCTTCGGCGCCTTGCTTCTAAGCCATTAAGTATTGCGCACTGAACTATCACGTAGTCATAAAAAACGTGTATGTTAGATGTTTGCAACATCCACAGACGACGCTCGAGGTGCAGCACACCGAGTGGTGCATTAAGGACATAAGCCTTCTGCGTAGCAATGAGGACAATCCTCAGTTTTACGGACTCGGTCTGCAAAGTTGCTACTATCAACTTTCAACTAAATTTTCTCTAGGAACATATAAAACAATAGAGCTATAGCGCAAGCTACATTGCAAAGACCATTAGACTATGTTCATGATAATTAGTTCAATTAATCATATTACTTAAGAACTGCCACTCAAAAAGTACATCTCTCTAGTCATTTGAGTGGTACATGATCCAAATCCACTATCTCAAGTCCGATCATCACGTGAGTCGAGAATAGTTTCAGTGGTAATCATCTCTATGCTAATCATATCAACTATATGATTCATGCTCGACCTTTTGATCTCATGTGTTCCGAGGCCATGTCTGCACATGCTAGGCTCGTCAAGCTTAACCCGAATGTTCCGCGTGTGCAACTGTTTTGCACCCGTTGTATGTGAACGTTGAGTCTATCACACCCGATCATCACGTGGTGTCTCGAAACAACGAACTGTCGCAACGGTGCACAGTCGGGGAGAACACAATTTCGTCTTGAAATTTTAGTGAGATATCACCTCATAATGCTACCTTCATTCTAAGAAAAATAAGGTGCATAAAAGGATTAACATCACATGCAATTCATAAGTGACATGATATGGCCATCATCAAGTGCTCCTTGATCTCCATCACCAAAGCACCGGTATGATTTTCTTGTCACCGGCGCCACACCATGATCCCCATCATCATGATCTCCATCATCGTGTCGCCATCGAGGTTGTCGTGTATGCTATGCTATTACTACTAAAGCTACGTCCTAGCAATATAGTAAACGCATCTACAAACACAAACGTTAGTTTAAAGACAACCCTATGGCTCCTGCCGGTTGTCGTAGCATCGACGTGCAAGTCGATATTAACTATTACAACATGATCATCTCATACATCCAATATATCACATCATGTCGTTGGCCATATCACATCACAAGCATACCCTGCAAAAACAAGTTAGACGTCCTCTAATTGTTGTTGCATGTTTTACGTGGTTGCCATGGGTATATAGTATGATTGCATCTTACTTACGCAAACACCACAACGGAGATGTATGAATTGCTATTTAACCTCTGTCCAAGGACCTCCTCGGTCAAATATGATTCAACTAATGTTGGATAAACCGACACTCGCCAGTCATCTTTGAGCAACGGGGTTGCTCGTAGCGATGAAACCAGTCTCTCGTAAGCGTACGAGTAATGTCGGTCCGAGCCGCTTCGATCCAACTATACCGCGGAATCAAGAAAAGACTAAGGAGGGCAGCAAATCGCACATCACCGCCCACAAAAACTTTTGTGTTCTACTCGAGATAACATCTACGCATGAACCTAGCTCATGATGCCACTGTTGTGGAACTTCGCAAGGGAAACAAAAAAATTCCTACGCACACGCAATACCTATCATGGTGATGTTCATCTACGAGAGGAGATTTTCGATCTACGTACCCTTGTAGATTGCACAATGGTAAGCGTTAAGAAACGCGGAAGATGTAGTGGAACAGCTTGCGTGATTCAAATCACCGTAATCGTACACTCCATCCCACGATCTCATCACGATCCTTCCCTTGAACTTCATCACGATCTGTCCCGCGATCTCATCATGATCCTTACCGATCTAGTGTCGCACGAATGGCACCTCCACGTTCAGCACACGTACAGCGCGATGATGATCTCGGCCTTCTTGATCCAGCAAGAGAGATAGAGAGGTAGATGAGTTTTCCGGCAGCGTGACAGCGCTCCGGAGGTTGGTCGTGATCTATTCCAGCAGGGCTCCGCCCGAGCTCCGCAGAAATACGATCTAGAGGAAAAACCGTGGAGGTATGTGGTCGGGCTGCCGTGGCAAAGTTGTCACAAATCGACCCTAATACCCAATTATATATAAGAGGGAGGGGAGGGACCTTGCCTTGAGGCTCAAGGGAGCCTCAAGGGTTCGGCCGAAGGGGGAGGAGGAGTCCCTCTCCAATTCAGTTTGGAGGGGGAGGAGTCCTCCTCTTTTGTCCCACCTCCTCTCCTTTTTTTCTTTCTTTTCTCCCATGATGGTTTTTCTTCTTCTTCCTGCGCAAGGGCCCGCTTGGGCTTGCCCACCAGCCCACTAAGGGCTAGTGTGCCCCCACAAAGCCTTTGGGCTTCTTCCCAGGTGGGTGGGCCCCTCCCGGTAGAACTCCGAAACCCATTCGTCATTCCCGGTACGATGTCGGTAATGTCCGAAAACCTTCCGGTAACCAAATGAGACAAACATATATATCAATCTTTGTTTCCGGACTATTCAGGAAACCCTCGTGACGTCCGTGATCCCATCCGGGACTCCGAACAACATTCGGTAACCAACCATATAACTCAAATACGCATAAAACATCGTCGAACCTTAAGTGTGCACACCCTGCGGGTTCGAGAACTATGTAGACATGACCCAAGACAGACTCCTTGGTCAATATCGAATAGCGGGACCTGGATGCCCATATTGGATCCTACATATTCTCCGAAGATCTTATCGATTGAACCTCAGTGTCAAGGATTCATATAATCCCGTATGTCATTCCCTTTGTCCTTCGATATGTTACTTGCCCGAGATTCGATCGTCGGTATCCGCATACCTATTTCAATCTCGTTTACCGGCAAGTCTCTTTACTCGTTCCGTAATACAATATCCCATGACATGCACTAAATCACATTGCTTGCAAGGCTTCTGTGTGTTGTTGTATTACCGAGTGGGCCCCGAGATACCTCTCCGTCACACGGAGTGACAAATCCCAGTCTTGATCCATACTAACTCAACGGACACCTTCGGAGATACCTGTAGAGCATCTTTATACTCACCCAGTTACGTTGTGACGTTTGATACACACAAGGTATTCCTCCGGTGCCAGTGAGTTATATGATCTCATGGTCATAGGAATAAATACTTGACACGCAGAAAACAATAGCAATAAAATGACACGATCAACATGCTACGTTCATTAGTTTGGGTCTAGTCCATCGCATGATTCTCCTAATGATGTGATCCCGTTATCAAGCGACAACACTTGCCTATGGTCAGGAAACCTTGACCATCTTTGATCAACGAGCTAGTCAACTAGAGGCTTACTAGGGATAGTGTTTTGTCTATGTATCCACACATGTATTGTGTTTCCAATCAATACAATTATAGCATGGATAATAAACGATTATCATGAACAAAGAAATATAATAATAACTAATTTATTATTGTCTCTAGGGCATATTTCCAACACGTACTATCTTGCTGACGATATTTATCATTCCCGGTCAACATTTTTGAAAACCGTTAGTGACCCCAAAATCTAGGAACATAAAAAATTGTCGAAGCACAAAAAGCTCGCCGAAAGGATATCCATAGGGCATTTTATGTGTTGCAAGCTCGGGTTGCCATTATGCGAGGTCCTCCTCGTTTCTGGGATAAAAAAATCTGAAAAACATTATGATTGCTTGTGTAGTTTTACACAATACGATCATCAAGAATGGAAGGGATTTGGACTTGAGTGTAACTATGACAATATTGGTAGCCGTGTCAAGCCTGCGAGGGACGCACATGAGATCACTATATTGTTTGAGATCTTCCGAAAGATCGAGAACCGTGATTCACACAAGTAACTCAAGCTTGATCTTATTGAGCATCGTTTGCAACTCTATGAGGAAAATAGATTTCCAATTTTAATCATATGTATTTGTGTGTGATTTGAATAGTTTGGTGTTGTAATAATTATTCGAATTTGGGTTGTAATGAAAACGATTGTGGTGTTGTGAATTGATTTTTGGACCATTATTCATATGTTCATTTATATTATGATTCCATTCAGTTTTCTTTGTTGAATTCTTTAATTTGTGAAGTTATGCAAAATTTGCGGTACCGCGAGCCCTTCGACATGAAATAGATCCCGTAAACGTGTATCGTAAAATATTTACTGTATCTGTTTCGCGAGAGGGTTCATGGTACTGTAAAGAAAGTTTTGTCGACGTTCCTAAACAATTTTTGCAGCCATCTGCTAGAGATGCTATTATAGCGCAAAATCACGCGCAATCCTCCCGCATGCTATCACAAAATCAATGTTTTTTAGAGAGGTAAATATACTAGTAGTGCTTGAACTTGCCATAAATGTTCAATTTAGTGTCTAAACTTAAAAAATACGTTGAACTGGTCCTAGAACTTGGCACGAACGTGTAAATACGGTACTAATTCCATTCGTATACGTAGAGTGAGTCGAGTATATGGCTGACTTGGCAATGACATGGCATGGGGCCCACTTATAGCAACGAAACATGATTATTTGAATCTTGTATATCTATATGACTAGTGGGCCCGGCCTGTCAGGGAAATAAAAATAAAAATGGTGTAGAGAGAATTCGAAGCCGAAGCGTAGAGTTAACGTGCAGCATGGGCTGGCCACCAGGCACACCTTGTATTACTCTCAACTATAGCTCCAGATGTTTAATGTAGTGTACACACTGCGATTTTTTTGAAAAGAAAAACGTATGCAAGTAATAATCATAATAATAAAAGTTAGATTCGAGTATTCATGTCCTATAATATTTACCTTGTGGTCAAAAAATATCCATGCGCACATATTATTTGAAAAAATATCCGTGCGCAGGGCTTCATGCCAAGTTGTCGGTTAAGAATATTTGTGGTGCATAAATAATAACTGCATGCACATGCACACAAAATAAATATATAATGGTTGCAATAAAATATCTTAGTAAAAATGTTTCTGTAACTCTTTGAATTATTCCCTATTTATTTACGAAATACCATTTTAAATACAATACATGAGTCTTCAATTTTGTTACTTAATACAAAAATTTCAAATATATGTATGATTTTCTGAAAATACGTGAATATTTTTAGAAATACATGAACTTTCTGAAAAGGGCTCTGCACAAAACTAAAATAACTAGCAATTATTATTTTAATGAAAATGTATGTGTAACTAAAAATAAATTCAATTTAAAAGGTTTATATGAATACTTGTAATATAGTTCATATATTTGAAAATTTTGTATTAAACAAAAAAATTACATTCGTGTATTATATTGAAAATAATATTTCATAAATAAATAGGTAATAATCCAAATGCAATTGCAAGAACATTTTTAGTAAGATGATTTTGTGCAAACCATTATATATTTATTTTGGGTGCACATGAATATTTGCGTACCATGAGGTTATTATTTATGTACCACAAATATTCGTAATCAACAACTTGGCATGCAGCTAAACGTGAGAATGGTTATTAAAAAACCGGGTGTAACGGTTCGGTTCTTACTTTGGGTTTGATTGGTTTAGGTTTTATTGGGCTGAGATTTTTTAGTTTGGTTTTGGTTTGGGTATGTGGAGAAACCAGTTTGGGTATAGTTGGTTATGGGTTTAAACAATTTGGCTATTAACGGTTATAAACTATGGGTCTAAACTGGTTTCCACGCATTGGTTATATGCAATAATCAACTACGGTCGAGAACAAGTATTTTTGATCCGCGTGCATGTTGTAATGCACTATGTAATTATGTATTATGGGAAAACAATAGATGAAAATCGGAAGGGTTGTCTTGTGCTTTCGCTAAGCAATTTGGTTTTAATACACTTGTTAGTGAGCTTGTCAGCCATGGACATGTTCTTTTTGCCTCTTACTGTGTGTTGACTGTATCTCAAGGATTACTTTGTTTCTAAACAGTTGTAGATGCACTTATGTCTTTTTCTATCTTATTTGTTTCTAACATGTCAATTTTTGCAATCATATGTACACTAAAGCAAACCCATGGTTATGTACTGGGTTTAAGCCCATGGTTATGTTTTGGGTTTAAATTGGTTTGGGTGGAAAAAATAGTGGGTTTGGTTTTGGTTGGGCTAAAAATGACACTAAATGGGTATGGTTCAAGTATGGTTTTGAGAGATAAATGAATGGGTATGGTTCAAGTATGGTTCAAGTATGAAACCATTCTCAGGTTTGCATGCAGCCCTGTTTATGATTTTTTAAATAATATGTGTGTATGGATTTTTTTTGACCACGAGATACTTCTTAATAACACATGAATATTGGTATCTAACTTTTATTATTATCATCATTATTTGCATATATGTTTTTTTAAGAAATCGCATTGTGTACACCACATTAATATTTTTTTTGAGACAGACACTACACTAAGGGAGCTTTAGAATACATCATTACAAAGTGGGCGTGGTGGCCGGCCCATGCTGTTATTTTATTCTAGTCGTGTTTTTGAATTTTGTCTGCATCATTTTTCATTTTAATTTCTTGTCAGGTGGGGCCAACTAATCATGTACACATATAGTATTCAAATAATCCTATTTTGTTTTCTACCAATGGGCCCCATGCCATGTCATTGCCAAGTCGGACATATACAGTGCCACGTTGGCGCTTACCTCTTTTTTAGGGGACAAAATCAATGTTTTGGATTGTGCCTTTCTTTGTACATTGCTCTCTACAAGGACACGTTTGGAAGCAAAACCATGTGATCTTTTCTAGCTTTTCAGACATGGAAGTTCTACTGCTAAATGCTAATCATGGTTGGAACAATCTGAATTTCGCATCTATCATAGGTGCCGATGGAAGGTGCTAGGCCTTGTGTGTCGCCACTCTTGTATGGCGGCGCGGAGTGCGTGGTTGGGCATGAGCTCGTCGGTGGGCAGCTTGAGGTTGGTCATAGGGGATGTGTCGTGCCCGCTCCCGAGCCACTCCTTCATCGCCCCCGCTTCGTAGGTGAACCCGTCGCCGGCGATCTGCGGATCCCTCATCACCTCCTGCCAACGCACATCAGCTATTCATCACTGCGCATCATTTCGGAAAGCCGCGCACATGTAAATTGATCGAGCGCGCATGTGCATACCTTGAGTATCGGGCAGAGGAAGTAGGACGGAGCGCCGCCGCTGTCGGACGCCGTCGACGCCGAGAGCGACGACCACGTCCTCCCCGGCGTGGCGTTCGTCGCGGCCTCCAGCACGCCCAGCGCCTCATCCAGAAGCTCGCCCGCGCGGCGTGGTCCTCCGGTTTCAACCGCGTCGCAGCATTTCAGCCCGAGGAGCGCAACCTCCGTGGCGCGCTCCATCGGCCACCCCCCGGCACTCGCGTCCACCACCTCGTGCCAGGGCGTGCTCCCCTCGGCGGCCTTCTGCGCCGCCTTCTTCGCCGCGAACGCCGGCATGCCCGTGACAAGGCGGAGGAGGACCACGCCCAGCGCATGCACGTCGCACTGCGGTGTCAGCTCCCCCGTTGCCAGGTACCGCGGATCCACATACGCCAGCGCCACCCCGCTGGGGAGCTGTGGCGGCACCACGAGACCAGGCATGCCGAGGCCGGCGAGCTTGCTGGAGGAGCACCGCTCGTCATCCAGGAGGATATTCGCTGGCCGGACGTCGCCATGCACTGTTGCCGTCGAGTGGAGGTAGGCCAGGGCGGAGCAGGTTCGGTACGCGACGCCGCATCGTGCGTGCCACGGCAGTGGCGGCGCCTTCCCTGCAAGACGGTCCTCCAAGCTCCCGCCCGGCACGAGCTCGTGCACCACGGCGCGCGCCTCCGGGCACGCGCCGACGAGCGAGACGATGTGCGGGTGCCTCGCCCTGGCGATGGCGTCCACTGCACGACCGAACCGCGCCTCGTCGACGGCGACGTCGGGGCAGATCATCTTGACGGCGACGCTCATGCCGCGGAGGCTCCCCCTGTACACGCGGCCGCGGCTGCCGGCACCGGCGCCTCCTATCATGGCGGACTCGTGGAAACGATCGGTCGCCTCCTCCAGCTCCGACAAACCAAGCCGCAAGAAACTCACATCTTGATTACCACCATCCACCGCAGGCATGGATTCTTCGTCAGCTGCAGGGTCTTCTCCTCGGCGCCCCCGCCTGAGCGCGTCGAGGACAGAGCACGACTCCGACATCCTGACATCGAGCTCGCTCATCACGCGCCCTGAGTCGGTGATCTGGAGCTCGAGCTCGGCGCTGCGGTCATCAACCGCCCGTATCTTCTCGAGAATGGCGTCGAGCTCCCGCCTTTCCTGCTCCATGGCCGCGCGCTCCCTCGTCAGACTCTCCTCCATCTCCTTCCGGCGCCTCGCCTCGCCATGGTACGAGCTCTCCGCCTCCCTGGCCTGCACCCATCAGAATCAAGACGAAGATCAAGAATCTGACGCGCTGATCGAAGCAAACCAGTTTCATCCCTTGTATCTAGAAACTTACCATCCTAGACGCGTCGGCCAGGTCTCGGTCAGCCTTCTGCCGCCGGCGAGTCTCTTCGTACGCCTCGTGCCTGAGGCTCCCGGCCTCCGTAATCGCGTCTTTGAGCTTCTCGTACAGAGCATCTTCCATGTCGCCAGCCTCCTCCTCCTGACAACAAAACCATCATACAAGAATGTCTCATACCATGCCGACACGATCACACGACCGTACCGTAGGCCGTAGCGCATGAAAATTTGTTGTTCAGATTTTTTTTTTAATCTTCTTTGAAATGCCTGCACATACCGAACCATCGTGCGAAGGTGTGGGTGGGTCTTCGTCGACATCTTGCAGTGAATGCACGACAGCCGACGACCCACCTTCAGCAGCTCCCTCATGGCCGAAATCCTCGACGCTGTGATCCTCGGCATTGTCGCTGTCGTCCCTGCTCGGAGTTCGGCGGAGCGACGCCGCCATCATCGGATCGCGCGAGTCGTGCTGCAGTCCGAACAGCTCGCCGTCACCGTCACAGTCACCGTGGAGCGTTAGGCGCGGCGGGGACGATTTCGATCTCGAGTAATCGGAGGCGACAGATCTTGGGCTGGTGCTAGCCGTGGATGGTTCTCCTCTGTTCAGCTCCTCGCTGACCTCCCTGAGTAAAGGCCAGATAAATGGCATTAACGACATGAACTTTAGATGTTTTATTTCCTAATAATATAATTTTTATATTAAACAATAGAATTTTTATATGTTAAATTAATGATCTAGGTACACGTGCGTGTCTTTTAAACTGTAACGGAGGTAGTACTTTCTATTATTAACGCTTTAGTATATGTAGTTGTCAGCTTTTCAAATTCGAGATTGCTATTTTTCATACATCCGGTATTTAACGACCGCACTAGTCCGACGATGTTTATTTTCAATCCAATGACGAGGGGTTGCATGGGATGTTTTAGGAGTAAATAAAAAAGTAAATTGCTAATTGATCTTAAGTGTGCATGCATGTATATAGAGACAAAAATGTTGTTGTCATCAAAGATTTCAACAAAATTTAAACTTCAAAATGTTGTGGAGCTCAAACCATTGCCTCGATTCAAAATCCGTTTTCACATAAAAAATCGTCTCGGCGAGACCTTCAAAACTAGCTCTCATGTTGATATGTTCCGACGATATTTTTTCTCGTCAAAAGTTACCACATCTCGGATACCTAAGTTATCACATCGGTGCTACATAAGTTATCATCGTGGTTGCACTGAAGTTAACGAGACATGAAATTTTTTCCTCCAACCTTTTTTATTAGTGACGAGATCTTGGAAACAAGATCTATTGTTGATGACCCACGTACATAGCATGTAATACATGCACAACATAGTTGATAACCCACGTACAAACAACACCGGGATTATTTTGACCTGATTTTTTTGTTGAAACATCTTCCAATAATGTTGTGTGAATAACATGGTAATTAAAGCATCGTGGACCTAATAACTTACATATAAACACCCTGATAACTCACACATCACAGACCTAATAATTTAGGTACCCGGTCCTGATAACTTTGGTGTGTGTGTGAGGGGGGGGGTGATCAAGTATCCCTAGGTAAACTTTGTGGCAATAGCATGATAACTCACATATCGAAGATCCGATAACTTATGCACCTCGGTTCTCGTACTTTTCGCGAGGGAAGGGTGATGAAATATACCCCGGTAACTTTTATGTGAATAGCATGGTAACTCACAAATTGTAGACCTGATAACTAATGTAACCTAGTCTTGATAAAATTGGTGACCGGGTGGGGTTGGCTGATGAAATGTATCCCCGGTAACTTTGTGTGTGAATAGCAAGATAACTCACACATCGCAGACTTGATAACTTATGTACGACAATCCTAGTAACTTTGGCGACGGTGGTGAGGAGGGGGGTTGTTGATGAAATATACCCCGACAAATATTTGTGTAAATAGCATGATAACTTACACATCGCAAACATGATAACTTATGTACCCCAGTCCTGGTAACTTTTGGCGGCGATGGTGATGGGTGGGGGAGGGCTGTTGGTGAAATATAACCCCCCGTACCCGGTCCTGATAACTTTGGCGTGTGTGTGTGATATGTCTCCATCGTATCTACTTTTCCAAACTCTTTTGCCCTTGTTTTGGACTCTAGTTTGCATGATTTGAATGGAACTAATCCGGACTGACGCTGTTTTCACCAGAATTGTCATGGTGCTGTTTTTGCGCAGAAATAAAATTTTCGGAATGACCTGGAATTTTACGAGGATTTTTTGTGGAATATATAAAAAATACTGGCGCAAGAATTACCTGGAGGGACGGAGCCAGGGGCCACAAGCCCAGGAGGCGCGGGCCACCCCCCTGGTCGCGCCTGGCAGGCTTGTGAGGCACTCGTGGCCTAGCCGCCTCCAACTCCAGCTCTATTAGTCTCTCTCACCCAAAAAAAATTAGGAGAGAAGAGTTCATCGCGTTTTACGACACGGAGCCGCCGCCACCACCAATTCTTCCTCTAGAGGGCAGATCTGGAGTCCGTTCCGGGCTCCGGAGAGGGGAAATCATCGCCGTCGTCATCACCAACCATCCTTCATCGCCTATTCCATGATGCTCTTCACCATTCGTGAGTAATCTCATCGTAGCCTTGCTAGACGGTGATGGGTTGGATGAGATCTATCATGTAATCGAGTTAGTTCTAAGATTGATGTTGCTACTACTTTGCTATGCTTCATGCTTGTCACTAGGGCCCGAGTGCCATGATTTCAGATCTGAACCTATTATGTTTTTATCAATATATGTGTGTTATTGATCCTATCTTGCAAGTTGTAGTCACCTACTATGTGTTATGACCCGGCAACCCCGGAGTGACAATAGCCGGAACCACTCCCGGAGATGACCATAGTATGAGGAGTTCATGTATTCACTAAGTGCTAATGCTTTGTTCCGCTTCTCTATTAAAAGGAGACCTTAATATCCCTTAGTTTCCATTAGGACCCCGCTGCCACGGGAGGGATGGACAATAGATGTCATGCAAGTTGTTTTCCATAAGCACGTATGACTATATACGGAATGCATGCCTACATTACATTGACGAACTGGAGCTAGTTACAAATCACCCCCTGTTATAACTGTTACATGATGAATGTCATCCAATATAATTATCCATCACCGATCCAATGCCTACGAGCTTTTCCTATTGGTCCTTGCTACGTTACTTTACCGCAGCTGCTGTTATCGCTACTGTTGTCACTGCTGCTACTGTTACTATCACACTACTCTGCTACATAAACTTTGCTACAGATACTAAGTCTTTCAGGTGTGGTTGAATTGACAACTCAACTGCTAATACTCGAGAATATTCTTTGGCTTCCCCTTGTGTCGAATCAACAAATTTGGGTTGAATACTCTACCCTCGAAAACTGTTGCGATCCCCTATACTTGTGGGTTATCAAGACTATTTTCTAGCGCCATTGCCGGGGAGGCCTAGCTCTATTCTCTGAGTCACTTGGGATTTACGTCTGTTGATCACTATGAGGAATCCGAGAGATCCAAAAACTAAAGTCTTGCCCTCAACTACGAGGACAGGTAAGGAACTGCCATCTAGCTCTGCACTTGATTCACCTTCAGTTATGAGTAAGTTTGCGACACCACCACCTACTAGAAATTCTGATGTGTCGCCTATGCTTGATGATGCTACTTCTGCTATCCATGATGCTTTGCTTGATACTGCTTCACCACTAGGTGCATTTCTTGATGCACAAATTGCTAGAGTTACTGCTGAATGTGATGATACTTCTAAAACTGCTGAAATTATTGAAGTAGAACCTGTTGTTTCACCTGTTAGAACTAGCTCTCCTAGATATGAATTGCCTGATATACCTGAGGGTTATGTTATGGAGGGAGAGGTAGCTGAAGACTTTCTTGCTTGTAAGGATAGCTATGATCTTGTTTATTACGCAAGTGGGAATAAAAATCTCTGAATGCTAGAATGAAATACGATCCTAAGTTTGCTACTTCACCCATCTTTGTGACTGATAAGGATTATGAATTCTCTGTCGATCCTGAGTTAATCACTTTGGTCGAAACTGATCATTTTCATGGTTATGAGCCTGAAACGGTTGTAGCACATCTTACTAAGCTGAATGATATAGCAACCCTATTCATGAATGAGGAAAAGATTCGCCATTACTATATCCTTAAGTTGTTTCCTTTCTCGCTAAAGGGTGATGCTAAGACTTGGTTTACTTCTCTTGCTCCTGGTTGTGTGCGTAGTCCCCAGGATATGATTTACCACTTCTCTGAGAAATATTTTCCTGCCCATAAGAAACAAGCTGCCTTGCAGGATATATATAACTTTGTGCAAGTTGAAGAAGAGAGTATCCCACAAGCTTGGGGGAGGCTTGTCCAGCTACTGAATGTTTTGCCTGATCACCCTCTTGAGAAGAATGAAATACTTGATATCTTTTATAATGGACTAATCCATGCTTCTAGGGACCACCTAGATAGTTGTGCTGGTTGTGTTTTCAGGGAACGAACTGTGGAACAAGCTGAAATTCTATTGAATAATATCTTGAGCAATGATAATGCTTGGTCTATTCCCGAACCACCTCCGAAGCCAACTCCGAAGAAAAGAGGTATTCTATTCCTTAGTCCTGAAGATATGCAAGAAGCCAAGAAAGCTATGCAAGAGAAAGGTATTAAATCTAAAGATGTTAAGAATCTACCACCTATTGAAGAAATACATGGTCTTGATAACCCGACACAGGTAGTAGAGGTAAATTCTCTTCGTAGATTCAATGAGAGTGATATTCCTTTTGATAAACCTGCTAGCTTATGCTTAGATGAATTTGATAACTTTGTTGTCAAACAACAAAGTTTCAATGATTATGTTAGCAGACAATTGGAACAAAATGCTCGCATGATTAATCGTGTAAGTGCTTGTGTGGATAGAAATGTCAATGATCTTAAGCTTTTGAGTAAACATGCCTCTATGGTCACTACTCAAGTAGAACAAGTACTTAAGGCTCAAAATGACTTGCTCAATGAGTTGAATGACAATTCTGTTAGAGTCGTCACTAGAGGTGGCAGAATGACTCAGGAACCTTTGTATCGTGAGGGCCATCCTAAGAGAATTGAACAAGATTCTCAAGGAGTTAGCACTGAGGCACCTAGTCATCCTAGTAATAGGAAGAAAAAGAAAGATGATAGGAACTTGCATGCCAGCAAACCTGCTGCTGTTACACTTGAGAATCCAAATGATATCTCTATTTTTGATACTGAAACGCAATCTGGTGATGAACATGAGCCTACTGATAATATCGATAGTGGTGTTCGTGATGATGCTCAACCTAGTAATGATAAGGATGTGAAGATTGAACCTAGTGTTGATCTTGATAACCCACAACCTAAGAACAAGAGATACGATAAGAACGACTTCATTGTTAGGAAGCATGGTAAAGAAAGAGAACCATGGGTTCAGAAACCCATGCCCTTTCCTCCCAAACCATCGAAGAAAAAGGATGATGAGGATTTTGAGCGCTTTGTTGAAATGATTAGAGTTGTCTTTCTGCAAATGCGTTTGACAGATATGCTCAAAATGTCTCCTTATGCTAAGTACATGAAAGATATTGTTACTAACAAAAGGAAGATACCTGAGGTTGAGATTTCCACCATGCTTGCTAATTACACCTTCAAGGGTGGAACTCCTAAGAAACTAGGTGATCCCGGAGTGCCTACTATACCTTGCTCCATTAAAGGAAATTATGTTAGAACTGCTTTATGCGATCTTGGAGTTGGTGTTAGTGTTATGCCTCTCTCTCTTTATCGGGGACTTGAATTGGATAAGTTGACACCCACTGAAATGTCTTTGCAAATGGCTGACAAATCAATTGCTTTTCCTATAGGCATTTGCAAGGATGTGCCTGTTGTGGTTGCTAACATTACTATATTAACGGACTTTGTTATTTAGGATATTCCCGAGGATGATGCCATGGCGGTCATCCATGGAAGACACTTTTTAAACACTGTAGGGGCTGTTATTGATTGCAACAAAGGCAATGTCACTTTCCATGTTAATGGTAATGAGCACACGGTGCACTTTCCAAAGAAACAATATCGAGTACATTGCATCAATGCTATTGAAAAAACTTCATTAATTCTTATTGGAAGCTTTGAATGCCCTATATATACCTACTGTCAAGATGAAGTATGATTTACTTGTTGGGGATATGCACATCCCCATTGAGGTAACCTAGTGATTATTCGAAAATTCTCCGGTTCTATGTGATTCGAAAAAAGCTTTTCAAGGAGACTTGATAAACCTCATTGACGGATTTCTTTTGATGACCATGAGATGGATGAATCTAGGAGTCACAACCTTCTCTTCCGAACTTTTACTTTCCGTTGTTTAGAGGAAAAATGATAAATTTAGCTTTATTTTCCTGTTATCTACTTTTTCCGTCCCTCAAAAAAGTGTCCCGAAAATAAAAGTTCTTCAATTGCCTTGAAAATCAAGTATGATTTTTTCTGGAATTTTTGAAAAATTCTGAGATAGAGAGCTAGTCAGGGGGATGCACCAGTGGGCCACAGGCCCAAGAGGCGCGGGCACCCCCCCTGGCCGCACCTGGCGGGCTTGTGGGTCCCACGTGGCCCCCCTCAACTTATTCCAGCTCCCATCTCCTTCTCCCACCTCCAAAAAAAATCATTCCATAGTTCAAACCCATGTTCTTGCTCTTCTTGCAGCATTTTTCGATCTCCTTGTGCAAAGCCCCATTTACCAAACTGTTTTGGGGAAATTGTTCCTTGGTATGTGACTCCTCCATTGGTCCAATTAGTTTTTTCTCTAGTGCTTTATTCGTTGCATATTTTTGCTGCCTTGGTGACCCTGTTCTTGAGCTTTGCATGTTAATTCTAGTTGGTCCCAAGTAGTTTTGATGCATGATATGGCCTCTAGGCACTTGTAGGAGTAGTTGCTATGAGTTTTGTTGAGCATTGTTCACTTTTCTTTTGAGTAGCTAAAAATTTCAGAAATTTTCAGAGAAAGAAAAATTAAAAGATGAGGAGGTTCCTAAGAGGCTCTTCAAGTCGTGACCCCAAGGAAGATGAAAATGAGAAGAAGAAACCCAAGTATCCGGTCCCCCGAGTTGCATAAGTTCGAGCATGCGAGTGGCCAAGCGATGTGTTCTTACGTGCCGCCGGTCTTTATGAGGATTTTTATTACATGGTGGAGAACACATGCCTTACCGCATTTGTTGAAGATAAGTGTCCACAATACCTCCTCCTCACTAATACTTTCGTGCAAAGCTTTAATTTCTATCCAAGGAAGAGTCCTCCTATGGTTGAGTTCAAGTTATATCATATCCCCCAGCGCATGTCACTTCAGGATTTTTGCAATGTTTGCAAATTACCTTATGTTGGGGATATTCATGAACCTCGTCCACGGGACTTGGAGGCTTTCATTGATACTATTGATGTAGGAGAGGAGAGAGGAGTATCTTGCGCTAGAGTTGCTAGTGTACATTTTTCCCGTGCTTCGGTATCTCTCATTATTTGTGGAAAAATGTTTGATTGGCCGTGGGAAAGATGGGGCTCTTAGCTCCCCAGATCTTGCGGTTTTGCGCGAAGCTCTTTATAATGATAAAACTTATAGCTTGGGCGCTATAGTGGCTCAACGGTTGAACACGAACCGTACTAAAGGCGCTGTTTATGAAGGTATCTATGCTACCCGTCTTGCTAAACATTTTGAGATACCTATTAGGCTGTACGAGGAAGAAGAGATGCTTCTTCCTGAGAGATATCTAGATTATGATAGCATGGTTCGCCATGACTTTCTTGATAAAGATATAAATAAGAGGATGATTTATAACCTCATATTTAGCCAGGGTACTCGTGAGACTATTACTTTGCCTGCTCCTTCTCTGTTCAATCTTCATATAGGCAAGTACATTATTATGCCCTCGGACATCTTTGCATATTGGAGCATAGCGCCACCACAGGCGCCCGTGCCCGAGCTACCAGTCGAGTACCAGGCGCTAGTTTATCAGTGGGAGCCAGAGGAGCTCACCCAACAGTGGCACGCTCAGTACACTCCGGAGTACCCCGAAGACGGTTATTTCCCTCCATGGGAGTAGACCAACTTAGGCCAAAAGCCTAAGCTTGGGGGAGTACGTGTTTCTCACTGACTTTATATTCATGCTCACACTTTCACTTTGATAGTCGGTGTTCACACCTTGCCATTGTATCATCCATGCTAGTTTATTTATTTTTCTCGCTTTCTTCTCGTGTGTTTGTCTAGTTTGAGAAAAAAAAAATTAGTTGTAAGTTTACTTTCCAGCTTGCTTAGTGGTGTTTAAAAAGAAAACCAAAAAAGATTTCCCGTTTTTCTTTTGCTTGTTGGGAGCTTTCCCGTGTAAATAGTTTTCTTTTTGTTTGGGTCAAGGTAGAAGACCATGGTTAAAATGTTTAGTGGCTCTCACATGCATAATTGTTTATCCGTCAAAGAGCCATATTACTTTGTCTTCTCCTCTGTGTTTGCTTCAGATTCCAGCTTAGTCCAATGCACGGACACTCTCATTATTATTCACATCATTCGGTCGTGCAAGTGAAAGGCAATAATGATGATATATGATGAAGTGACTGAGCCTGGAAAAGCTGGTACGAACTCGATCTATTTTGTTTTTGTAAATATGACTAGCTCATCCTTCCTAATTCAGCTTTGTTATGAGAGAAACATATTTGCAATGACAACTTAGAGATCATAGTTTCTGATGCCATGCTTAATTAGCTAGGAGCTTATAATTGTTTGTGTTGGATGCCAACATGAATTTCAAGATGATTATGATGTAGTATGATAGGATGGTATCCTCCTTTGAATGATTTAAGTGGCTTGACTTGGCGCATGTTTACGCATGTAGTTGAAACAAAATCAACATAGCCTCTATGATATTCATGTTTATGGTGATTTATGTCCTACTCATGCTTGCACTCAATGTTGGTTAATTTCAATGCATATTGATGACTGTTGTCGCTCTCTAGTTGGTCGCTTTCCAGTCTTTTGCTAGCCTTCACTTTTACTAAGCGGGAATACTGCTTGTGCATCCACTTCCATAAACCCAAAGTTGTTCCATATGAGTCCACCATACCTACCTATATGCGGTATCTACCTGCCATTCCAAGTAAATTTGCATGTACCACTCTCTAAACCTTCAAGTAATAATCTGCTTTGTATGCCCGAACCGCTCATGTGGTGACAAGGGGCGGTCAGTATCTTCCATGCTAGGCGTGTTATCCTCGATATGTGTTTATTCACTATCACTCACGAGAAAGGGGCCGGTAATTGGAATGCCCAGTTCCATGCTCAAATCGAAAAGATAATTGCAAACAAAACTCCCCCTGGATTGTTGTTGGTATGGACGGCACCCGAGGATTCGGCTAGTCGTGGAGTGTGATTGATCGGTGGTGGGGGAGTCAAAACTTTACTTTTCTATTTGGGAACCGCCTATAATATGTGTAGCATGGAAGATGGTGAAAACTCTTGGTCATTGCGTTGACAATGAGAGCATACCACTCAAAATTATTTGTCTCTGTTTTAAAAGCTTGAGTTCTGGCACCTCTGCAAATCAATGCTTCCCTCTGCGAAGGGCCTATCTATTTATGTTTCTGTTGAGTCATCCTCTCCTTATAAAGGCACCAATTAGAGAGCACCTCCGTCATTTTTATGCTTTTCTATTAATTAATATTGAGTATGACTGTGACTGGATCTTCTTTGCCACGAATTACAATGTTGAGTCAGCCCTTGGTCTTTGAAGGTGCTCTGCATTTATGTTTTGCGGTCTCAGAAAGAGCAAGCGAGATACCATCTGTTCATATTGCTTCATGATTATTTTGATTGAAGTGTTGACGTCTGAAACTTATTATTATTGCTCGCTAGTTGTTTTTGCCATTGATATGAGTTTACCATGAGACCTAAATGTCATTGCTTATGTGGTTAGCTTATGATCTTGCTGAAAATCTGAAAATGAGTTAGACATAATTACAACAACAAGATCAAACAGAGTTCATAAAGGTTTTTCTTTTGTCTCTTTCAGTTTGTCAACTGAATTGCTTGAGGACAAGCAAGACTTTAAGCTTGGGGGAGTTGATACGTCTCCATCGTATCTACTTTTCCAAACTCTTTTTCCCTTGTTTTGGACTCTAATTTGCATGATTTGAATGGAACTAACCCGGAGTGACGCTGTTTTCAGCAGAATTGCTCTGGTGTTGTTTTTGCGCAGAAATAAAAGTTCTCGGAATGACCTGGAAATTTACGAAGATTTTTTGTGGAATATATGAAAAATACTGGTGCAAGAATTACCTGGAGGGACGGAGCCAAGAGCAAACAAGCCCATGAGGCGTGGCCCCCCTAGCCATGCGTAGCAGGCTTGTGAGGCCCTCGTGGCTCCGCCGCCTCCAACTCCAGCTCTATATAGTCTCTCTCGCCCAGAAAAAATTAGGAGAGAAGAGTTCATCGTGTTTTACGACACGGAGCTGCCGCCACCACCTGTTCTTCCTCTGGAGGGCAGATCTGGAGTCCGTTCTGACCTCCGGAGAGGGGAAATCGTCGCCGTCATCATCACCAACCATCCTTCATCGCCAATTCCATGATGCTCTTCACCGTTCGTGAGTAATCTCATCATAGGCTTGCTGGACGGTGATGGGTTGGATGAGATCTATCATGTAATCGAGTTAGTTTTGATGTGGTTTAATCCCAAGTATCCACTATGTTCTAAGATTGATGTTGCTACTACTTTGCTATGCTTAATGCTTGTCACTAGGGCCCGAGTGCCATGATTTCAGATCTGAACCTATTATGTTTTCATCAATATATGTGTGCTCTTGATCCTATCTTGCAAGTTGTAGTCACCTACT
Source organism: Hordeum vulgare subsp. vulgare (assembly GCF_904849725.1). Classification (NCBI taxonomy): domain Eukaryota; kingdom Viridiplantae; phylum Streptophyta; class Magnoliopsida; order Poales; family Poaceae; genus Hordeum; species Hordeum vulgare. The sequence goes on along the minus strand of NC_058522.1, from coordinate 423,477,593 downwards.
ATGTGTTATGACCCGGCAACCCCGGAGTGACAATAGCCGGAACCACTCCCGGAGATGACCATAGTATGAGGAGTTCATGTATTCACTAAGTGCTAATGCTTTGTTCCGCTTCTCTATTAAAAGGAGACCTTAATATCCCTTAGTTTCCATTAGGACCCCGCTGCCATGGGAGGGATGGACAATAGATGTCATGCAAGTTCTTTTCCATAAGCACGTATGACTATATATACGGAATATATGCCTACATTACATTGACGAACTGGAGCTAGTTACAAATCACCCCATGTTATAACTGTTACATGATGAATGTCATCCGACATAATTATCCATCACCGATCCAATGCCTACGAGCTTTTCCTACTGGTCCTTGCTACGTTACTCTACCGCTGATGCTGTTACCGCTACTGCTGTCACTACTGCTACTGTTACTGCTACTACTGTTACTATCACACTACTTTGCTACTGAAACTTTGCTGCAGATACTAAGTCTTTCAGGTGTGGTTAAATTGACAACTCAACTGCTAATACTCAAGAATATTTTTTGGCTTCCCCTTATGTCGAATCAACAAATTTGGGTTGAATACTTTACCCTCGAAAACTGTTGCGATCCCCTATACTTGTGGATTATCAGTGTGTGAGGGGGGGTGATCAAGTACCCTCAGGTAAACTTTATGTGAATAGCATGATAACTCACATATCGAAGACCCGATAACTTATGCACCTCGGTCCTCGTACTTTTTGCGAGGGAAGGGTGATGAAATATACCCCGGTAACTTTTATGTGAATAGCATGGTAACTCACACTTTGTAGACCTGATAACTAATGTCACCCAGTCTTGGTAAATTTTGTGACCGGGTGGGGTTGGTTGATGAAATGTACCCCCGGTAACTTTGTGTGTGAATAGCAAGATAACTCACACATCGCAGACTTGATAACTTATGTACGACAATCCTAGTAACTTTGGTGACGGTGGTGAGGTGGGGGGATGTTGATGAAATATACCTCGATAACTATTTGTGTAAATAGCATGATAACTTACACATCGCAAACATGATAACTTATGTACCCCAGTCCTGGTAACTTTTGGCGGCGATGGTGATGGGTGGGGGAGGGCTGTTGGTGAAATATAACCCCCCAACCCCCTGGTAACTTTTGCGGGAAAAGCATGGTAATTCACACGTCGCAGACCTGATAACTTAGGTACAAACACCGTTGTAAATTTAGACCTGAATAAAAAGTTGTTGAAACATATCCCAATTACTTCTATGCAAATAGCACGGTACTATATGCATCACGGACCATCATTTTTTCCTGTAACGCATGCATGCATGTGCATGCGAAAAAGAATGTTGAAGGAATCATTTTTATGCTCCCGCAAATTATGTGTAGTCAACATGATAACTTATCTCAACTCGCATGATAACTTGCGTAGCACACACATGGTAACTTTTTGCCCGAAAAAAAAGTCAACGAAACATGCCAACCTGGAATCTAGTTTTGAAGGTCTCGTCGCAATGAATTTTTTATGTCATAACATTTTTTTAATCGGAGCGATGGTTTAAGCTACAAAGTATTTTAAAATTTTAAAATAAAGAGAATATTTTGCTCACATCCTCTATTTTGTCTACTACTCCCTCCGTTTCTAAATATAACTTTTTCAAGATATTTCATTAAAGGACTACATACGAAGCAAAATGAGTGAATCTACACTTTAAAATATATCTATATACATCCGTATGTAGTCCTTTAGTGAAACCTCTAGAAAGACTTATATTTAGGAACGGAGGGAGTAATGTGCATGCATGCATGAATCAGAATGAACGTGGGTTGCATGCTTTTCCTCCGCCATAAACACAATTAGTTTAGTGGTTAGAATTAGAAAAAATGAAATTAGACAAATGATTGGTTAGGAAGAAATGATTAGTTGAGGTGTGTGGATCTGTTGCTTAACGTCCAGTCGACTGGACGTTTGCACAATCCTTTTAAATTTGATTGATTTTATTGATTCTTTTGTCAACGTTCGTGTTGATTTTTCCCTTCTGTTATTTTATGGTTTTTAGGCTGATTTTTGACTTTCCCTATTTGAGTTAAGTCGATTTTTTCTTAAGTTGCTTTTTTTGTTTACCCTTATCTCAGGTAAGTCGACTTTTTTAGGCTGATTTTCTACCTGTCTTTGTTTGGGATGAGTCAATTTTCCTATTAGGCTTGAAGCCCATTCATAACAGCTTTTTATGTGTTTTTCCCCGTTTCTTTTATTTTAATTTTAGTCGGCTTTCATTTTCCAACATGGGTATTTTGGGCATGTTGGATGAGTGAAAATATATACACACAAGTACTATATAGTATGTGTGTAAATTATAATATAGTGAAAAATGCACTATTATATGCTTATTTCTTCATAATAAAAATACAATTTCAGCGCAGAGTTGTGACACTTTTTTATAATTTTCTATTTGATTTTCTTTCATCTTCAATGATATACTGTCATTAATTCCTTCTTCCTTAGAAAATGTTATTATTTCCTTTTTGTTTCATTTTCATTTTCTTTCTTATTTAAGGGTAATAACAGTACCAAAATTCGTTCCTTTTTACCAAGCTTGTTTTTGTGAAATTTCACTATTTATATATTTATACTTGCATGCTATAGAAAAGCATAATTTCTGTGCAAATGTTTTCCTTTTTTATTTTTATTCATTTTAATTTCGTTACTTATAAAATGAGCATCAATTTAATTAATAATTATTTCTTGGAAAAAATATTTGTTTAGGTTTTTAGGTCTTTTAGGGTAATACCAATGGCACTAACTCATTCCTTCTTACGAATTTTTTTATTCGTGAAATTTGTACTATTATATGCTTGTTCTTGAATATGCTTAAAAGCGTAAATTCTTTCTAAATTGTATGCAATTTTGTCTTTGTTTTTATATATTTTTTAAAGCGTAATGCCAATGCCACTATTTTTTTATTTGTATTTTTAGTTTTGTTCTATTTTGTTTATTTTTTAAGAGTAAAAATACCAATACACCATTTTTTCCTTTCTTATAAATCTTTTTTTGTGAAAAAACACAATTATATTCTTATTCTTCATATTATGAGGAAACACAATTTCTATGTAAAAAATGTCATTACTTGTTCCATTTTCTTCTTTTTAGAGGGTAATACGATTGCCACTAATTCAGTCTTGACTAAAAAACCTTTTTATGTAAATTTTGTCATTATTTGTTTCATTTTCTTATTTTTGGAGTGTAATATGAATGCCACTAGTTCTGTTTTCCTTTAAAACTTTTTTTCTTTGTTTAGTAAACTACGGATATTATAGGCATGATTATGCCCTTGATTATCATCCTCATGTGAAGATTAATTAAACTCTAGCTTTTTATATACACAGACCTAGTACCGTAGTTAAGTTCTGTGAGATCGATTATTGAAAACTTACACATAGAAGAAATATCTATGAACTGCAACAACATTCGTGTGTAGTTTCCGAGATCTGCTCAACAAAATATAATACTATAGCTAGTTAGATTGTGCTGTGAGGCAAGGAAGACCTATGTTTGCCTTCTAACTAAAGCCCATTCGAACATTTTTGTGGTGTTGCTGTTTTCGGTCTCCATCTGTTACTCGGTCCTCTATGTGAAAAAGCTTCTTGGCAATCACTATACGAAACAGTGAACTAAAATGCGTCAAGATGTTCAAACACATATGCGTACCTAGTGCAGATGAGGTTTCCTTTGCAGACGAACCAGATCCTGCAGGAGGGGTTGGCCTTCCGCTGCACCGTCACCGCCTTCTTGGACTTCGGCGTCCGCAACTTCCTAGCAACCACACACACACCATATCCATCACAATCACAATCACAAAAGTATCTTGTATCACACCATATCTGGCTAGGAAATGTTATCTTGTACGTATCGATCATCTCTACATCCACACGCGCGCGCACACCGACACCAGACGTATGAACCTACTGCGGGGCCAAGAGAGTGTTAGGTAGGCGGGTACCTGGTGTATCCCCGGTCAGCGGCGGCGCCCATGACGAGCTCGGCGACGGCATGGTCGTCGACGAGCTGGACCAGGCCCCTCGCCGCGTCGTCTCCGGACACGACGACCTTGCGCGCCTGGACCTGCTCCGATCGAATGCGACCGTTTCGTTCAGCTCAGCGTCCCGGCGGCGGCGGGGATCGAAATGATGATCGCCTCATATCATGAGAAGAAACGAAGGGGGGAGGAGTTCGTGTGGACGAAGGAAGGAAGGAAGGCACGAACGAACCCGTTGACTAGCGCAGATGTCGATGAGGACGTCGAGGGCCTTGCTGGCCCTGTCCTCCTCCAGCTTGCTGTAGGCGGCCACCTCGTGCTCCGCAAGTTGGCTCACTGGGACCCACGCCCCCACTGCACAAACCAAGCGGCAAGGTCGTCGTCAGCCAGCCCGTACGTGCGTGCGTGCACCCGGCGATGCCAGCCACACACGAGATTCCTCGTCGACACACAAAAAGTGTAAAACCCAAAAGGTGGCTCCTAAAAAACGCACTCCCAAAAATGGACAGAACAGAAATTAACCCCCCAAAAAATGCTGTGCGTGTAATTTTGCAGTGCAGGGAGTTTGGAACTTTTGGTCGGAGCTCGAGCTAGCGCACTGCGCTTGGCGAAACGAGGATGGTATTGTTGCGGTATTTTGAGAGCAGAGGGTGAAGAGGTCGTGTGCTTACTCATGTTGATGCGGTGCGGCGGGCGGTGGACGTGGGCGAGGACGAGGCGGTGGCGGCTCCGGGGGAAGTTGGCCAGCACCCACCGCAGGTTGGCCCTCCACTCCCGCCCCGCCTCCTTCCCCACCGCGCAGTACACTTGCACCTCCGCCGCTCCCCCTCCGCGCTCCCCCTCCCCGTCCTCGTCCTCGCCGCTGCGGCCAACGCCGCCTGCCCCCGCCATATATATGGACCCTCCTTCCGAGCTATACCTAGCTAGCTGCTCACTTGATCGATCCTCCTTCTCTTGATCTCCGGCGGTGATACGGATACGACGTGGGAGAGAGAGAGAGAGAGAGAGAGAGGGAGGGACACGGAGGTAGGCTAGTTTCTACGTCTTCCTCGAGTGCGACTGGAAGTAGTTATTACTTGCTGCCTGCACCTAAAAGCTGAAGGTAGCTGCAGGAGGTAGAGGAGACAAGAGACAAGGACAAGACGGATCGGAAGCAGTTGGAAGGTGGTCGCGTCTCTGGCAGGCGGGCCCGTGCGGAGGGATATTCCCGGCACCTTTATCTCGGGGCTAGCTAGCTGGACTGGATGCATCGTGTTGACCAGACCTACTCCTCCTCCTCACGAGCAGCCCGGCCGGCACTGCTTAGGAGTTAGGCCTGACGATCGACCGACCCCGGCCGTCTTGCGTTCATTCCATGATTCCAAACTGCGCAACAGAGAGCCAACGTCGGCACACCGTAGACACATGTATGTATCTCCAAGTTCTGCCAAGGAAATCATGCATCGAATGCACCGCATACATCTTGGGTTTGGAACGCATGAACTCCACATAACATCATACGAGACACATCATATGGGAAATTAGCATGCCACTGTCATGGCGCGTCATGAACCCCGTTGACTGTTATGTACTAAGGGATATGCTACGAACCTAATATGAATATGCTTCGACTTGCCTCATATACTAAGCATCGAAGGTGTGGCAATTAAGGCTCTTGCCAATCAGACGTTCTTAATGACATGTATCCCTGCATGATCGATGGATGAGCAAGGACCGGAAGGGCAGTCGAGTTTTCAAACCGTGGCGCTTCATGATGGTCACATTGGACGAAGTTAAGTACACTGTGAAATAAATACATGATACTCCAATCTAGCAGCACACCAAATTAATAATCTGAGCTTAGTTTCTGGGACACCAACATTCCATAGATAAAAGCTAGCTACACCAGCTCTGATGTCAGCAATGACGTGCCTCATCGAATTAGTACTCCTTCCGTATGATCTATACGATCTTATATTTCTTTACCAAGGGAGTATTATATAGATCCGAATTCTAATTGATTTGTTAAGAGGATCGATCGCCATAATAACTGCTCTTAGACCATTTCTAACTAATCCCTTAAGAAATAGCAGAGCATCTGGTCGAGTAAACCTTAGTCAAGTATATTTATTCCACTATTTTTTGACCGCTCAGTCCCTTAAATTTAGCTAAGTAAAAATTGAGTTTGGTTGAGACATTTCGTTGAACACCTATTATACGCCTCGGCAACGATGGTGAGCTCACAACGCTGGTGAGCACATAGGACGCCGCACACGTCATGCGTCACTTGTTTGTATACACTAATTGAGGCTCGCGTCGGTGTCCTCCGACGTGTTTGTGCTTGAGCTGGACGTGGAGTTCGACCATGCCGTTGCTCCAGTCGATGAGGAGGACACGGTCTCGGAGCAACACATAGAAGAAGCACTTGGATGCTCATGTACTTGAACGTGCGCTTGTTGAAGGACTTGCACCGGAGCAAGGCATCATGTGGTATGGCAACTGTTGCTGGCCGTCGTTGTAGTAGCCGGAGTTACCTAGGTTTAGCGACATGGCGGGACGACCCGCGTTCAAGTAGTCCTCGAGCGTCGGCAATGCCAACATTTCAGCCCCTGCACCGCCGCACCAACATCATAATACTGCAAGAGGATGCATTGTTCATGACAAGGTCGTTGTCGGTGTCAAAACCGACAGATCTCGAGTAGGGGCTCCCGAAGTGTGGATCTTGGATCGACGGATAACAGGAGACACGGAAGACGATATTTACCCAGGTTTGGGCCCTCTTGATGGAGGTAATACCCTACGTCATACTTTGTTTCTATTGGTGATGATGTATCAAGTATAGAGTTGATCTACCTCGAGATCATATGGTGTGGTCTAAAACCCTAGGAGTATTGATCTTAATCAGCCCAACACACTAAAACCCTCTGTTTATATAGATACTAGGGATACCTAGGGTTACACAATGTCGGTTATTGTCAAGGAGTAAACATGCCGATATGATCATCTTGACTTGGGGCATACACCAAGGCTTCAGAAGATTCCATTCTGGACACGACGTCATCTTGTAGTTTGGCCCTTCAATGATAACCATTGGCCGGACCATGAGCCTGGTCCGTGAAGATAGGTCAGCGGCCCGACGACACCTTAGTCCCGGACTCCCTCAGTAGCCCCCGAACTGGCCTCCAATGTCGTAGTCTTGATTCCTAATTGCTTCTTGCGTCCAAGGTCTTCGGATTGTGGGGCGAATTCCTCTCCACGTTTATATTCGGTCGGTAATAGTTCGGCCACCGATGATTTCCCTATTTCCAAACAATATATTTTACTTAGCCTCGAAGGACAACTGTTCGACTATGAACAGTGCTTCTGTCTGACAACCTTTTAGCGAAAGGTCGCGACCGGTCATGACCACTGACCAGATACAAAAAATTGATACACGGTACGAGACAGTTCTTTCATTGGCACGTTTCATCAATATGGAGATTGTGCCTCGCTTTTAAGGGATACATTTTATCATTTGGGCTATCCCACGCGCACATAACTACGTGATATATCATGAAGTGGCGAGGTCTGCCGCATAGTAAAGGGGCTCTTGGTATTACATCGGATTATAAAAAGGAAGGTGTCAACATAGCCTCCAGACGCTTCTTAGATCTCACATCTCCATCGCCTTCCCTAATCCTCTGAGCTCCAAGATCCCAAGCTCCATCCCCACCCCAATCTCTTCAAACCTTTCCCCAATTCGGCCATGGCCGACATGAGTTCTAAAGGCAAGTGAGAGGCCTCCTGCGTCACCAACAACGACATTTTGGAGCTGAAGCGCGTTGGCTACCTATCGGCGAACATTGTTCGCCGCGCTCGGGTGAAGGGCCAAGTCATCCCCATGCCAAAAGAAGGCGAGCGAGTGGTGTTCAGACCCCACTTCCTTCGATGCCTCGGCTTCCCACTCCACCCCTTTGTAAGGGGTTTGATGTTTTGCTACGGTTGGATTTCCATGACCCCCCGGGGAACTCTTCTATGCATATTTCGGCGTTTATCATTGTCTGTTAGGCCTTTCAGCGGGTCCAACCCCACTTTGGCTTGTGGTTGAAAGTTTTCAATGTCAAGCCAAAGGTAGTTAGCGGAGAGCAAGCATACTGTGAGGGAGTGATGGTTAGCAAGCTCCCCCTGGTACAATGGTCAGATGGTTCTTTCATAGACACCGTCAAGATCTGGCAGCAGGAGTGGTTCTGGATCACCAAACCACGTGACGCATAGTGGACAACACGCCCCGAATTTAGATCCGGACCTCCCACAAGACTGGTGTCATGGACGAAGAAGGGGCTCAATTGGGGACTAGCCATGGAGGTGGAGTCGTGATATTTCTCCAACATATCGATAATTTATGAAGTATTCATGCCATGTTTGCCTATGTTTATATTACTTTTATATGGTTATGCTCACTTTATTTGATTTATTTAGAACTAACCTGGAGTGACGTTGTTTTCAGCAGAACTACCGTGGTGTTTTTTTGTGCAAAAATAAAAGTTCTTGAAATTGGACGAATCTTTTTGATGATTTTTTTTGGAAGAAAGGAGAAATACTTGAGCAAAGAACCACGAGAGGGGGGCCCTCGTGCACACTAGGCACAAGGGCACGCCAACCCCCTAGCTCACCGTGGTACCTAGTGGGCCACTCGTGGCCCATCTTGGCGGGATTCCTATGCCCAAAAATCCTATAAGTATAGAAACCTCCAAAAGTAACCGTGGATGAGAAGTTCCGCCTCCGCAAGCCTCTATAGTCAAGAAAACCCAATCGAGAGCCCGTTCCAGCACCCTGTTGGAAGGGGAGATCATCTCCGGTGGCCATCTTCATCATCCCGACAGAGGCCATGACGAGGAGGGAGTAGTCACCCACGGGGCTGAGGGTTTGTACCAGTAGCTATGTGTTTAGTCTCTCCCTCCCCCCTCTCTCTCTCCCTCTCCCTCTCTCTCTCTCTCTCTCTCTCTCTCTCGTGTTCTTGAGATGTCATGATCTTGATATATCACGGGCCTTGTCATTATAGTTGGATCATATGGTGTTTGTCCCATGCTATTATTGTGATGAATTGAATCTTTCACTTTAAGATATCGTTACGTTGGATTGAATATTCAGGTTTGAGAACACATGATATATGTCTTGCATGCGGATACCCATAGTTACATTGGGGTATTCAAGTGCTTCACTTGATATATGTTGTGGCATCAACTCGCGGATCCCGAGGTGACATTGGGGTAATCTAGGCACACGGGTTGATTGCACGTTTTCATACTATGTTCTCCGATAGAAATCGTGGTGTGCTCCTTGAAGTTCTTTGTGTTGGATTGAGTATTATGAATTTGAATTTTTTATGGTGTTATTTTAGTATGAACTCTTGACAGATCGATTTGAAAAGATAACTTGTTATCTTAGTACGAACTCTTGGAAAGATTGATCGAAAAGAATAATTTTGAGGTGGTTTCGTACCCTACAAACAATTTCTTCTTATGTTCTCCGCTAGATAGGAACTTTGGAGTGATTCTTTATCGCACGTTGAGGGATTGTTATGTGATCCAATTATATTAGAATTGTTGAGAGATTGCACTAGCGAAAGTACGAAGCCTAGGCCTCCTTTTCAAGCATTGCAATAGCGTTTATGATCATTTTTGTTACTTGCTACCTTGTTGTTTTCTATTGTTCCTATTACAAAAATAAATATGTACTATCATTACTACAGTTGTATCACCATCTCTTCGCCGAACTAGTGCACCTATACAAATTACCATTGTATTTGGTGCGTTGGGGACACAAGCGACTTTTTATTATTTGGTTGCATGGTTGTTTGAGAGAGACCATCTTCATCCTACGCCTCCCATGGATTGATAAACCTTAGGTCATCCACTTGAGGGAAATTTGCTACTGTCCTACAAAACTCTGCGTTTGGAGGCCCAACACGAGTCTACAAGAACAAGTTATGTAGTAGACATCAAGTTCTTTTCTCGCGTCGTTGCCTGGGAGGTGAGTGCTTGAAGGTATATATTTAGATCTTGCAATTAAATCTTTTAGTTTCTTGTTTTTCACTAGTTTAGTTTACAAAAATAAAACTACAAAAAGTGGAATTGAGGTGGTATCATATTGTTCATATCTATCATGTCTTTCTTGAAAATGATGGAAAGGAAAATTGTGCTCAATTGCTAGAGGAAAAATGTATGAAAATCCTTAATGTGAATTCCTTGAATGATGAGCATGATGGTAATATTGTTAGTATGAATTCTCTGAATATCCATGATGCTAATGATATGCAAATCCACAAGCTTGGGGGTGCTATGTTTTATGAAGATTATATTTTTAGTCCCCAAGCTTTGATGAGCAAATTTATTATGATGAAAGCATGCCTCTTATTTATGATGATTATATTGTTGAAACTGGGTTTGGAAGAGTGTCAACTCTAGGTACTAATGATCCCACTATTTTGGAGGGTGTTGAATCTTTCCATAATGATAAAAGTGGATTTGGAGAGGTCGTGACTTTATTTAATGACGTGTCCACTATTTTGGAAGAGGTTTCAATTGACTATGACAACAAAGTTGCTACCTATGATGATTATTGTGATGGCATGTATGCTACAGAGAGTAATAATAACCATGAAACTTGTCATCATGATTTTAATTTTCAATTGGATTATGCCACTCAAGTATCACATGATAGTTATTTTGTATAGTTTGCTCCCACTACTATGAATCAGAAGAATTTTGCTTATGTGGGTAGTAATAAAAATTATATGCTTGTGCATCATGAATAGAATGTTTTATGTGATACTTATATTGTTGGATTCCTTCATGATGCTGCTGAAATATATTCTGGGGGAGGAACATATGCATGTAGCAGTTGCAACAATATCAAGTTGTCTCCCTATGCGTTCGAAGTTTTGATGTTTGTTTTGCCTTCCTATGCAAGTTGATTCTTGTTCCCGTAAATTGCTTGCTTGCAAAATCGCTATGCATAGGAAGTGGGTTAGACTTAAATGTTCTTGTCATGTGATTCATGATGCTCTTTTTGCATGTTTCAGTTACTATTCCTATGTGGGCATCATTGAAATCATCATGCATAGCTAAAAGGTATTAAAGAAAATCGCTTGTTGGGAGACAACCCAATATTTAACCTTTCTGTTTTTTGTGTGTTAACATGATTAAGCTAATGTATTAATCATGTTCTATAGCTATTATTTCAATAAAGTGCCAAGTAAAGCCTTTGGGATAGTGTGGATACTTGGTTGTTTGATTTTGTGCAAAAACATAAACTTTTATGTCAAGTGCAAAATTCCTCTGATTTTACTGGAGCATCAAAAACATTTGAAATTTATACAATATTTTGGTACGCAAATTATCTACATTGTCCTTATTTTTCAGAATTGTTAGAGCCAGGTAAGTATGGTTTTCATTCAGATCTTCACACACTATTCTGTTTTTGATCGATTTTGTTTTTCGTGCATAGTTTGCTTGTTTTAGTGTTTCCATAGCTTATACTGAGTGATATAAATTATGGGAAGGATAAAATACAGTTGGTATTATGTGATAAACATTATGAATCTTGTCTTGGCAGTGCCTAAGTGAATGATCTATATTTATCATACCAACCCATCTCACGAAGTTCCGTTAAGTTTTGTGTGATGGAAGTTTTCAAGTTTTGGGTGAGATACCAATATGAGGAGAATAAGGCGCAACAAGAACCTAAGATTGGGGATGCAAGGCACCTCCAAGGTAATATCCAAGGAATACTGAAGCGTCTAAGCTTGGGGATGCCCCGGGAGGCATCCCCTCTTTCATCTCCAACATTATCGGTATATCTTACTTGGAGCTATATTTTTATTCGTCACACAATATGTGTTTTTCTTGGTGCCGGTGTCAAAACCGGCGTATCTCGAGTAGGGGGTCCGAATTGTGGATCTTGGATCGATGGTTAACAAGGGACGAAGGAGATGATGTTTTACCGAGGTTCGGGCCCTCTTGATGGAGGTAAAACTCTACGTCCTGCTCTTGTTTATATTCATGATGGAGTATCGAATACAGAGTTGATCTACCTCAAGATTGTATGTTGTGGTATAAAACCCTATGAGTAATGATCGTAATCTATGATCATATGAGATTGTCTATCGACTAGCCTAGCCTCGGTTTATATAATGCACCATAGGCCTAGGATAACAAGAGTCCTAGTCGGGTACGTCGGTGTAGAGGAGTCCTTGTCTTGATCACCAAGTCTTGTGGAATATTCCTAGTATATGTCGTCGGCTACCTAAAGTAGCCCACGAGTCCAGCTCGTAGATATAGGCCGACGACCCAGGGACCCATTAGTCCCAGACTCCCTTAGTAGCCCCCGAACAATGTCGTAGTCTTGACCCTCAACATATTCACGCGTCCAAAGTCTTTGGCTTGCGGGGCGAGTTATTATCCCCATTTATGTTAGGCCAACACCAGTTCGGCCGCCAGTGACTTCCGGATTTCCGATCATAGGGCTTCAAGTTGGGGAATCTCCACGGTTCAAACAAACTATCCTTCGTCTTTGGTCGGCATTCTTGAAAACTAGTTCAATAAATCTTCCCATCGCTGATCTTGAGGATAGACTGGGTGTATCCGAAGAGCTCATAGTTGGGCATCCGAGGAGCCCCTTTAAGTTATCGGCCTTTATTAATGCTGTTGGAGAACGTCGCATGGGAAACAAAAATTTTCCTACGCGCACGAAGACCTATCATGGTGATGTCCATCTACGAGAGGGGATGAGTGATCTACGTACCCTTGTAGATCGTACAGCAGAAGCGTTAGTGAACGCAGTTGATGTAGTGGAACGTCCTCACGTCCCTCGATCTGCCCCGCGAACAATCCCGCGATCAGTCCCACGATCTAGTACCAAACGGACGGCACCTCCGCGTTCAGCACACGTACAGCTCGACGATGATCTCGGCCTTCTTGATCCAGCAAGAGAGACAGACAGGTAGAAGAGTTCTCCGGCAGCATGACGGCGCTCCGGAGGTTGGTGATGACCTTGTCTCAGCAGGGCTCCGCCCGAGCTCCGCAGAAACGCGATCTAGAGGAAAAACCGTGGAGGTATGTGGTCGGGCTGCCGTGGAAAAGTCGTCTCAAATCAGCCCTAAAACCTCCGTATATATAGGTGGGAGGGAGGGGACCTTGCCTTGGGGCTCAAGGAGCCCCAAGGGGGTCGGCCGAGTCCAAGGGGGGAAGGCTCCCCCCCCAAACCGAGTTGGACTTGGTTTGGTGGGTGGGAGTCCTTCCCTTCCTCCCCACCTCCTTTTTTTTCTTTCTCTTTGATTTTTCTTTGTATGGCGCATAGGGCCCTTTTGGGCTGTCCCACCAGCACACTAAGGGCTGGTGCGCCACCCTTATGGCCTATGGGCTTCCCCGGGGTGTGCCCCCCCCGGTGAACTCCCGGAACCCATTCGTCATTCCCGGTACATTCCCGGTAACTCCGAAAACCTTCCGGTAATCAAATGAGGTCATCCTATATATCAATCTTCGTTTCCGGACTATTCCGGAAACCCTCGTGACGTCCGTCATCTCATCCGGGACTCCGAACAACATTCAGTAACCAACCATATAACTCAAATACACATAAAACAACGTCGAACCTTAAGTGTGCAGACCCTGCGGGTTCGAGAACTATGTAGACATGACCCGAGAGACTTCTGGGTCAATATCCAATAGCGGGACCTGGATGCCCATATTGGATCCTACATATTCTACGAAGATCTTATCGTTTGAACCTCAGTGCCAAGGATTCATATAATCCCGTATGTCATTCCCTTTATCCTTCGGTATGTTACTTGCCCGAGATTCGATCGTCAGTATCCGCATACCTATTTCAATCTCGTTCACCGGCAAGTCTCTTTACTCGTTCCGTAATACAAGATCCCGCAACTTACACTAAGTTACATTGCTTGCAAGCTTGTGTGTGATGTTGTATTATCGAGTGGGCCCCGAGATACCTCTCCGTCACACGGAGTGACAAATCCCAGTCTTGATCCATACTAACTCAACTAACACCTTCGGAGATACCTGTAGAGCATCTTTATAGTCACCTAGTTACATTGCGACGTTTGATACACACAAAGCATTCCTCCGGTGTCAGTGAGTTATATGATCTCATGATCATAGGAATAAATACTTGACACGCAGAAAACAGTAGCAACAAAATGACACGATCAACATGCTACGTCTATTAGTTTGGGTCTAGTCCATCACGTGATTCTCCTAATGACGCGATCCAGTTATCAAGCAACAACACCTTGTTCATAATCAGAAGACACTAACTATCTTTGATCAACTGGCTAGCCAACTAGAGGCTTGCTAGGGACGGTGTTTTGTCTATGTATCCACACATGTAAATGAGTCTTCATTCAATACAATTATAGCATGGATAATAAACGATTATCTTGATACAGGAATTATAATAATAACTATATTTATTATTTCCTCTAGGGCATAATTCCAACAGTCTCCCACTTGCACTAGAGTCAATAATCTAGCCCTCACATCATCATGTGAATTACATTGTAATAAATCTAACACCCATACAGTTCTGGTGTTGATCATGCTTTGGCCGTGGAAGAGGTTTAGTCAGCGGGTCTGCTACATTCAGATCCGTGTGCACTTTGCATATATTTACGTCCTCTCCCTCGACGTAGTCGCGGATGAGGTTGAAGCGTCGTTTGATGTGTCTGGTCTTCTTGTGAAACCGTGGTTCCTTTGCTAAGGCAATGGCACCCGTGTTATCACAGAACAAGGTTATTGGATTCAGTGCGCTTGGCACCACTCCAAGATCCGTCATGAACTGCTTCATCCAGACACCCTCCTTAGCCGCCTCCGAGGCAGCCATGTACTCCGCTTCACATGTAGAATCTGCTACGACGCTTTGCTTGGAACTGCACCAGCTTACCGCACCCCCATTAAGAATAAATACGTATCCGGTTTGCGACTTAGAGTCGTCCGGATCTGTGTCAAAGCTTGCATCGACGTAACCTTTTACGGCGAGCTCTTCGTCACCTCCATACACGAGAAACATCTCCTTAGTCCTTTTCAGGTACTTCAGGATATTCTTGACCGCTGTCCAGTGATCCACTCCTGGATTACTCTGGAACCTACCTGCCATACTTATGGCCAGGCTAACATCCGGTCTAGTGCACATCATCGCATACATGATAGAACCTATGGCTGAAGCATAGGGGACGGAGCGCATATGCTCTCTATCTTCATCAGTTGCTGGGCACTGAGTCTTACTCAATCTCGTACCTTGTAGAACTCGCAAGAACCCTTTCTTGGACTGTTCCATTTTGAACCTCTTCAAAACTTTATCAAGGTATGTGCTTTGTGAAAGTCCTATCAGGCGTTTTGATCTATCCCTATAGATCTTAATGCCTAGAATGTAAGAAGCTTCTCCTAGGTCCTTCATAGAGAAACTTTTATTCAAGTAACCTTTTATGCTCTCCAAAAACTCTACGTTGTTTCCAATCAGCAATATGTCATCCACATATAATATTAGAAACGCCACAGAGCTCCCACTCACTTTCTTGTAAATACAAGATTCTCCAACCACTTGTATAAACCCAAATGCTTTGATCACCTCATCAAAGCGTTTGTTCCAACTCCGAGATGCTTGCACCAGTCCATAAATGGATCGCTGGAGCTTGCACACCTTGTTAGCATTCTTAGGATCGACAAAACCTTCGGGTTGTATCATATACAACTCTTCCTTAAGGAAACCGTTAAGGAATGCCGTTTTGACATCCATTTGCCAGATTTCATAATCGAAAAATGCAGCTATTGCTAACATGATTCTAACGGACTTAAGCATCGCTACGGGTGAGAAAGTCTCATCGTAGTCAACTCCTTGAACTTGTGAAAAACCCTTTGCCACAAGTCGAGCTTTATAAATGGTCACATTGCCGTCAGCGTCCGTCTTCCTCTTAAAGATCCATTTGTTCTGAATGGCCTTGCGGCCCTCAGGTAGTACCTCCAAAGTCCACACTTTGTTCTCATACATGGATCCTATCTCGGATTTCATGGCCTCTAGCCATTTGTTGGAATCTAGGCCCACCATTGCTTCTTCATTATTTGCAGGTTCATTGTTGTCTAACAACATGATTGATAAGACAGGATTACCGTACCACTCCGGAGCAGCACGTGGTCTCGTCGACCTGCGTGGTTCAACAGAAACTTGAACTGGAGTTTCATGATCATCATCATTAACTTCCTCCTCAACCAGCGTCGCAATGACAGAGGTTTCCCCTTGCCCTGCGCCACCATCCAGAGGGATGAGAGGTTCGACAACCTCGTCAAGTTCTATCTTCCTCCCACTCAATTCTCTCGAGAGAAACTCCTTCTCGAGAAAAGCTCCGTTTTTAGCAACAAACACTTTGCCCTCGGATTTGAGATAGAAGGTGTACCCAACTGTCTCTTTTGGGTAACCTATGAAGACGCACTTTTCCGCTTTGGGTTCCAGCTTTTCAGGCTGAAGCTTTTTGACATAAGCATCACATCCCCAAACTTTAAGAAACGACAACTTTGGCCTTTTGCCATACCACAGTTCGTATGGTGTCGTCTCAACGGATTTTGATGGTGCCCTATTTAAAGTGAATGCAGTTGTTTCTAATGCATAACCCCAAAACGATACGGCAAATCAGTAAGAGACATCGTAGATCGCACTATCTCTAATAGAGTACGATTACGACGTTCGGACACACCATTACGCTGTGGTGTTCCAGGCGGTGTTAACTGTGAAACAATTCCACATTGTCTTAAGTGAGTACCAAACTCGAAACTCAGATATTCACCCCCACGATCAGACCGTAGGAACTTGATCTTCTTGTTACGATGATTTTCCACTTCACTCTGAAATTGCTTGAACTTTTCAAATGTTTCAGACTTGTGCTTCATCAAGTAGACATAACCATATCTACTTAAATCGTCAGTGAAGGTGAGAAAATAACGATATCCGCCGCGTGCCTCCACGCTCATCGGACCACACACATCGGTATGTATGATTTCCAACAAGTCACTTGCACGCTCCATTGTTCCGGAGAACGGAGTCTTAGTCATCTTGCCCATGAGGCATGGTTCGCACGTGTCAAGTGAATCAAAGTCAAGTGACTCCAAAAGTCCATCAACATGGAGTTTCTTCATGCGCTTTACACCAATATGACCTAAACGGCAGTGCCACAAAAATATGGCGCTATCATTGTTAACTCTAACTCTTTTGGTCTCAGTGTTATGTATATGCGTATCGCTATCAAGATTCAATATGAACAATCCTCTCACATTCGGTGCATGACCATAAAAGATGTTACTCATAGAAATAGAACAACCATTATTCTCTGACTTAAAAGAGTAACCGTCTCGCAATAAACAAGATCCAGATATAATGTTCATGCTCAACGCAGGCACTAAATAACAATGATTTAAGTTCATCACTAATCCTGACGGTAACTGAAGTGACACTGTGCCGACGGCGATTGCATCAACCTTGGAACCATTTCCTACGCGCATCGTCACTTCATCTTTCGCCAGCCTTCGTCTATTCGCAGTTCCTGTTTCGAGTTGCAAATATGAGCAATAGAACCGGTATCAAATACCCAGGCACTACTACGAGAGCATGTTAAGTACACATCAATAACATGTATATCAAATATACCTGATTTTTCTTTGGTCGCCTTCTTATCTGCCAGATACTTGGGGCAATTGCGCTTCCAGTGACCCATACCCTTGCAATAGTAACACTCCGTTTCAGGCTTAGGCCCAGCTTTGGGTTTCTTCGTCGGATTGGCAACAGGCTTGCCGCTCTTCTTCGAATTTCCCTTCTTGCCTTTGCCGTTTCTCTTGAAACTAGTGGTCTTATTCACCATCAACACTTGATGCTCTTTACGGAATTCAGACTCTGCGACTTTCAGCATCGCAAACAACTCGCCGGGAGACTTGTTCATCCCTTGCATGTTGTAGTTCAACACAAAGCCTTTATAGCTTGGCGGCAGTGATTGAAGGATTCTGTCAGTGATAGCTTCTTGCGGGAGTTCAATCCCCAGCTCAGCTAGACGGTTTGAGTACCCAGACATTTTGAGCACATGTTCACTGACAGATGAGTTTTCCTCCATCTTGCAAGCATAGAATTTATCGGAGGTCTCATACCTCTCGATCCGGGCGTTCTTCTGAAAGATAAACTTCAACTCCTGGAACATCTCAAATGCTCTATGACGCTCAAAGCGACGTTGAAGTCCCGGTTCTAAGCCATACAAAACTGCACATTGAACTATTGAGTAGTCCTCCTTACGTGCTAACCAAGCGTTCTTAACATCCTGATCAGCCGTAGCGGGTGGTTCATCTCCTAACGCAGCATTAAGGACATAATCCTTCTTCCCAGCTTGTAAGATTAGCTTAAGATTACGAGCCCAGTCTACAAAGTTGCTTCCATCATCTTTCAACTTAGCTTTCTCTAGGAACGTATTAAAATTCAGGATGACTGTCGCGTGAGCCATGATCTACAACACAAATATATTTAAAGTGGACTTAGACTATGTTCAAGATAATTAGAGTTTAACTTAATCAAATTATTCGCTAAACTCCCACTCAAAAAGTACATCTCTCTAGTCATTTGAGTGGTTCATGATCCACTTACACTAGCTCAAGTCCGATCATCACGTGAGTTGAGTATAGTTTCAGTGGTAAGCATCCCTATGCTAATCATATCATCTATATGATTCATGATCGACATTTCGGTCTCATGTGTTCCAAGGCCATGTCTGCACATGCTAGGCTCGTCAAGCTTAACCCGAGTGTTCTGCGTGCGCAACTGTTTTGCACCCGTTGTATGTGAACGTTGAGTCTATCACACCCGATCATCACGTGGTGTCTCGAAACGATGAACTGTAGCAACGGTGCACAGTCGGGGAGAACACAATTTCGTCTTGAAGTTTTAGTGAGAGATCACCTCATAATGCTACCGTCGTTCTAAGCAAAATAAGGTGCATAAAAGGATTAACATCACATGCAATTCATAAGTGACATGATATGGCCATCATCACGTGCTTCTTGATCTTCATCACCAAAGCACTGGCACGACCTTCTTGTCACCGGCGCCACGCCATGATCTCCATCAACGTGTTTCCATCGGGGTTGTCGTGCTACTCATGCTATTACTACAAAAGCTACATCCTAGCAAAATAGTAAACGCATCTGCAAGCACAAACGTTAGTATAAAGACAACCCTATGGCTCCTGCCGGTTGCCGTACCATCGACGTGCAAGTCGATATTTCTATTACTACATGATCATCTCCTGCATCCAATATATCACATCACATCGTTGGCCATATCACATCACAAGCATACCCTGCAAAAACAAGTTAGACATCCTCTAATTTTGTTGTTGCATGTTTTACGTGGTGACCAAGGGTATCTAGTAGGATCGCATCTTACTTACGCAAACACCACAACGGAGATATATGAGTTGCTATTTAACCTCATCCAAGGACCTCCTCGGTCAAATCCGATTCAACTAAAGTTGGAGAAACCGACACTTGCCAGTCATCTTTGAGCAACGGAGTTACTCGTAACGATGAAACCAGTCTCTCGTAAGCGTACGAGTAATGTCGGTCCAAGCCGCTTCAATCCAACAATACCGCGGAATCAAAAAAAGACTAAGGAGGGCAGCAAAACGCACATCACCGCCCACAAAAACTTTTGTGTTCTACTCGAGAAGACATCTACGCATGAACCTAGCTCATGATGCCACTGTTGGGGAACGTCGCATGGGAAACCAAAAATTTTCCTACGCGCACGAAGACCTATCATGGTGATGTCCATCTACGAGAGGGGATGAGTGATCTACGTACCCTTGTATATCGTACAGCAGAAGCGTTAGTGAACGCGGTTGATGTAGTGGAACGTCCTCACGTCCCTCGATCCGCCCCGCGAACAATCCCGCGATCAGTCCCACGATCTAGTACCGAACGGACGGCACCTCCGCGTTCAGCACACGTACAGCTCGACGATGATCTCGGCCTTCTTGATCCAGCAAGAGAGACGGATAGGTAGAAGAGTTCTCCGGCAGCGTGACGGCGCTCCGGAGGTTGGTGATGACCTTGTCTCATCAGGGCTCCGCCCGAGCTCCGCAGAAACGCGATCTAGAGGAAAAACCGTGGAGGTATGTGGTCGGGCTGCCGTGGAAAAGTCGTCTCAAATCAGCCCTAAAACCTCTGTATATATAGGTGGGAGGGAGGGGACCTTGCCTTGGGGCTCAAGGAGCCCCAAGGGGGTCGACCGAGTCCAAGGGGGAAGGCTCCCCCCCCCAAACCGAGTTGGACTTGGTTTGGTGGGTGGGAGTCCTTCCCTTCCTTCCCACCTCCCTTTTTTTTTCTTTCTCTTTGATTTTTCTTTGTATGGCGCATAGGGCCCTTTTGGGCTGTCCCACCAGCCCACTAAGGGCTGGTGCGCCACCCTTATGGCCTATGGGCTTCCCCGGGGTGGGTTGCCCCCCCGGTGAACTCCTGGAACCCATTCGTCATTCCCGGTACATTCCCGGTAACTCTGAAAACCTTCCGGTAATCAAATGAGGTCATCCTATATATCAATCTTCGTTTTCGGACTATTCCGGAAACCCTCGTGACGTCCGTGATCTCATCCGGGACTCCGAACAACATTCGGTAACCAACCATATAACTCAAATACACATAAAACAACGTCGAACCTTAAGTGTGCAGACCCTGCGGGTTCGAGAACTATGTAGACATGACCCGAGAGACTTTTGGGTCAATATCCAATAGCGGGACCTGGATGCCCATATTGGATCCTACATATTCTACGAAGATCTTATCGTTTGAACCTCAGTGCCAAGGATTCATATAATCCCGTATGTCATTCCCTTTATCCTTCGGTATGTTACTTGCCCGAGATTCGATCGTCAGTATCCGCATACCTATTTCAATCTCGTTCACCGGCAAGTCTCTTTACTCGTTCCGTAATACAAGATCCCGCAACTTACACTAAGTTACATTGCTTGCAAGGCTTGTGTGTGATGTTGTATTACCGAGTGGGCCCCGAGATACCTCTCCGTCACACGGAGTGACAAATCCCAGTCTTGATCCATACTAACTCAACTAACACCTTCGGAGATACCTGTAGAGCATCTTTATAGTCACCCAGTTATGTTGTGACGTTTGATACACACAAAGCATTCCTCCGGTGTCAGTGAGTTATATGATCTCATGGTCATAGGAATAAATACTTGACACGCAGAAAACAGTAGCAACAAAATGACACGATCAACATGCTACGTCTATTAGTTTGGGTCTAGTCCATCGCGTGATTCTCCTAATGACGTGATCCAGTTATCAAGCAACAACACCTTGTTCATAATCAGAAGACACTGACTATCTTTGATCAACTGGCTAGCCAACTAGAGGCTTGCTAGGGACGGTGTTTTGTCTATGTATCCACACATGTAAATGAGTCTTCATTCAATACAATTATAGCATGGATAATAAACGATTATCTTGATACATGAATTATAATAATAACTATATTTATTATTGCCTCTAGGGCATAATTCCAACAAATGCCTTGTAACTTTTCACACCACACCTCAGGTTTGAAATGTTTCCCCTGCGACAATATCCTATTGCTTTCGAGCTCCAACGCTGAACTGCATCTGAGGTGTCCTCTGGCGTGTGAGCTCCAACACCAGACTGCATTTTAGGTGTCTTTTTTTAGCCAACCTCCAACGTTGGTCGGCATCCGAGGTGTCATAGATTACCTCAGTCTATGAAAATTTGAAGGAATTCATTCGAGCTTAAATGCCGGAATAGTCTTTTTTGGAGCCAGCCATTCGCATCTGAACTATATGTCGGACTGCTTCCGAGGTGGTGCACCACCTTAGCCGTGTGCTGATTTTTTGTGGATATATAGCGAGTACCCTTAGGGTGTGTGTAGGTCTAAAACCTGAGATGCACATGAAGGAAACAAATAAAACTGTTGATCCCAGTAGCTCATGGGACTCAGGTCGATTCGCGAAATCGGCCTGAGGATCAATTCCTTGCTTGGCAGCAAACTTTAGGAATTAAAACACGGTGTGCGGTAGCCCGAGAGATTCATGTTGGGTGCGGCCGACCGACCTAAGGATCAAATCTTCTCGGAAACCGTATTGGACTTGTTGTGTCTGTTTTGACAAGCCAAGTCGTAGGTCAGCAGGGAAGATGTCGAACTACGGGTTGGAAAAGCTTTTCCGGTTTGTGTAATTTATTCTCTGACGAGCTGTATAACCAGTAGCCCCCGAGACTTGGGTTGGGCAGCATGGCCGCCCCTAGGATCATATCTCCTCGAGAACTATTTCATCCATTAAGTGTGTTTTGACAACACCGAGGTGGAGCCATGTAGGGAAGATGCCAAACTATAGGTCGAGAAAAAAAATCACCAAATAGAATCACCATGCAAAACACCTCGAACAAGAGGATGTCCCGTCTCCTGAAAGAAAAACATATAAATAGGTTAAAGGTGCCATAAGCTTGGCAATACAAAAATTTTTAGCAAAACATTACGTTCTGAACTAAATCAAGTTTCATTCAGGTGTGCCATAGCCTCCGAGACTCACGTTGGGTGCGGTCCACCGACCTGAGGATCGAATCTCCTCGGAAACCGTATTGCACTTTGAATTTGCTGCATTGAATAAGCAATGCAGTAGCCCTGAGCCTTTATTTGGGCACGGGTGGTCGAATTAAGGATCGATATTTGCTTGACACAAACTTTGTTATGATTGACACAGTTTAAGTGCAATGATTCTATGTACCCAAGTACTTTACATCATCAATGCTCGGATTCGCATTGTACAAGACTTTGTTGACCGACCATCAGCTTCAACCTCCTCAGCTAGTAGCCGAGGAGTGTTTGCCCTACTTTATAAAGCCTTTATTAGGGCAAAATTTATGGCGAATAGGGTGATCCGGCCATACGGTTTTATAAACAAAGGTACGCATAGAGGCATGTTATATTACTATTTATCGTAAGAAACATCTTCTAGGAAAATACTTCATTTAGAAGTTCCTTTTCCCAGGATATCATGTTGACCATCATCGTGAAACCTCAACTATGATCAATGCGGGAGGAAAATATTGAGTATTTAGTTTGGGGAATGTTCCTGAACTCTGTGATCGCTAATGCAAAATTTTCACTTCCGTCGTTATCGACCAATTATATTATTAAGATGGCTAGCTTTTGGCTTCACCCAGTCTGAGATACTAACCCGGATGATCCAGAAGTAACAATCCCAAAGGTGATCCCTTTACCTCTTAGCCAAATAGTCGGGAGTGTAGGGGGTAAGCACATGAGCCACGCAACCCAGCTTGGCCAAAATCTTAAGTCAAATTGATGCATATTTATGGCTTTATAGCGATGATTATTAAAGTCAGCACTCGCATATTAAATACAAATGCTTTAATGATATATGCTATTTTCATTCCTTTGTGACCCTTTATCATTTGGAAGTGTCCCATTATTGGCTTCTACCCCTTTGAAGATGCTATGCAGGGTGTTTCTGCAGTAAGAAGACAACCCTTAGCCGACGTGTCGGTGCCCATAGGCGGTTGTGTTAGCGGAAACGGGGCAATCAGATATCTAGGCTTTATAACTTTCACTTAGTCATAGGAGCTTAAAGTTTGGGAGGCCAGTTACTAGCCCCCGGTTAGTGTACGATGTCAGTCGAGGTCAATCCATTAACATGTCGATCAAATTTATGAAAGGCCCATGGGATAACCTCTGTCGGTCTATAGTTTGACACAATCATCGGATCGCTGACCAGTTTGCGCTCATTGTGATAGCTAATTTTCGACTTTCTCCACTGAGGTACTTTACGAGTTAAATCAGATGTACAATTGCAGTATTTCTCCCTTTGCACACCTAGCCGAACAAAGAGGAACGTAGGAGGCAATCACAGGAGCCAGGAAACCCAACTATTGACCGAAGACACAATTCAAAACCGATGCATATAAAGCAAATATGAGAAACCAAGGTGCGGGTCAGCAGGGAAGATGCCGAAATGTGGGACGGTAAATATTTCCCTAGTTGAATTATTACGTAGGGCACCTCGGTGAAGAGCCTCTTAAAAACATTCAAGAGGTAAAAAGTTTCATAAGCTCGAAAACCAAAAAGTTATGTACGGACTTCACGTCTTAATTGAATCAAATTTTTTGGTGCCAATCCAAAATTGGTCTTTTAAAATTAATATGTGCTTCGGTCGTGCTTTAACATGGTACATCCTATCTCTAGACTTCAAGTGGGTCAGCCTTTGACTTCCACATCCATATCCTGAAGGCGGAGTGTTTCTTCGAGGTCTGTTTAGCGAATTAAAATTGAGCGGCTTTACAAAGAGACCAGGCTATCCGGCTACCGACCACACACTAGTGTTGGTAAAAGGAGTACTAGAAAAATACTTTGCAACGACTAAGAAGAAAAAACATTTCTTTATAAAATGGCTCATATATATTTAAGACCCCCCAGTGAACGTGGGTAAAGGAAGTGTTTTCAACAAACAACGCTTTTAACAAGCTAAGGTTTTAACAACAACTTTTGTGTTTAACACAAATATAATGCTTGGTTCAATCGCAAAAAATTGTAAATTAAAAAAAAGTTGAGCATGAAATCGACTTATCTGGTTAATGTGCTCGGTGTGACGTTGTCCAAGCTTACAGGTCCGAGGTCGCAACCCCCAAGCCTGTCATGAGGTAGCCGGTGAAGAGTTTGGCTTGATGAAGTGACAACACAACACTTCAGAAAGGACGAGGAGAAACCCCCGGTCCGGCCGAGGAGACAGAGTAGTTCGACAGTGTGACGACAAAGCCCCCACGCCAGTCGACCATGTTGATGACGCAATTCGGTTGACGGAAGTATGACGACGTTGTCGGCGTGCTGAGGTGAATGTGTAACACGGCCAGAGACGATCACCTGTGCACATAAAATAGTACAAGCCAAAATTAATATCAAATAATAATAAAAATCCTCTACTTAATGAACTTAAGCGAAGTAAATATTTATAAAAAATATAGCCTAAGAGTCGAGGTGCCCGAGCAAGGAGCTCGACTTGATGTAGTCGCGATGCAGCACGGCCGATGTGGCGACGCGAAGCCCACAGTCCAGCCGAGGTGACGAAGGTGTTCGACTAGTGACGCTGAAGTCCTCGAAGCACGTTGATGAAGAGGTGGTGAAGCCCCCGGTCTAGCCGAGGTAACGGAGCAGTTCGATAAAGTGGCGCTAGAGCCCCCATGCGAGCCAATGTGTCGAAGTAAGTCGGCGTGTTAAATGTCGGTTTGAAGAAAGCGACGGCGCGGCGATGCTGACGCGGGTCAAAATTTGTGACGCAGTCAATGCTGGCTTGAGGAAGCAACGGCGCGCCCGACCCGTGCAATCTGTGGGCGACAAGATTCTCCTGAGATTATTCGGCCCTTGCAATGCCGAACTCTTGCTCGTATCGCCGAGGTGTTGATCCAATGAGGTTGACCTCGGTTCAACAAAGCGATAATGTGTCGAGTGCAGGTCGACACGTGTGGAGCAACATTATCGGGCTGGTTTGACACCAATGTGATGAAGATTGTCTTGGAAACGGCTCAAAATTTATGGACGAATGTTTTAAAACAACACATAATACTTTTAAAAAATCCTTTAAAAAAGCATGTCCAAAACCGCGTTCATCGAGAAATATGAACCCGGTTCGGATTCGTTTTTACGTAGAAAACATATCCAAAATTCGTTATACGCATTCAATGTTTCCTGGAGTTTGGACAGATGGATCAAACTGAAATTTGGAGGGGTGATCGATATAGGAATTTCTCACCCGATGAACGGTGGGATTTCCAATGGATGTCCGAGTTGGATACTAACACTGTCGTGGGTATAAGCCTGACAGTAGATGTGTAGGGTACGAAAAGGATGGGCAGAGCCTTAGCTACGACGAGGTTGTATGAGTTCAGGCCCCTCTGCGGTGGAGGTAATAGCCCTACGTCTCAGTGCTCAGGGAGCTTGTTGTCGAGTGGAAAATATGGAATACAATGAGTTGCTCACCCCTCTACGAGTGGGGGAGGGTGGCTTATATAGAGTGCGCTCCCCTCCACAACGGTTCCGGTACTGGGGTGGAGTAGTGGGGATTGAATGTGTACGTTACAGGTAACGTACGCCCTGAATGCTAATAAATGCACCTAGAAACGTACGACCGTTTCCTCCAGGGGGGTTACGATGTACCGAGTGGTACCCAGTCGGTTAGCTTGATATCCTCCGAATGTTAATCTCCGACTGGATGGTCGAGGACTTGTTACCGACTGGATGATGGGGACTCCTTAATTCAGTCGGAACTGACTAAGGGCCTTGTCCTTTGTGAGGGGTAGTCCTTGGGTAGGACCTACATGACAGGCCTATGACCCTACCCTAGGACTATAACCCCATCAAACACCTTCGCCCTAAACTCATCCAGATTTGACATGGCTCTGGTATATCGGAGATTGTCGGAGACTCCTTCGTCGGAACGCGACGAAATTTTGGAGGGTTATTTTAGATAAAATTCCGCACAATTTTACCAAAGCAATCGTTAAAGCGCCACTCGTGGAAACGGGGACAACAAACACAAATTTATTGTCCACAAAAAACTACAATCAATCTTCAGACGAGCCAACAATCCTTTTGCCGATCACACAACGAAACTCTCAATGAAAGCACCAATATCAGTTTCAAAACCGAGGGATCTCGAGTAGGGGGTCCAAACTGTGGATCTTGGATCGATGGATAACAAGGGACGAAGGAGATGATGATTTACCCTGGTTCGGGCCCTCTTGAAGGAGGTAAAACTCTACGTCCTCCTCTTGTTTATATTGATGATGGAATATCAAATACATAGTTGATCTACCTCGAGATCATATATTGTGGTCTACAATTCTATGAGTAATGATCATAATCTATGATCACATGAGATTGTCTATTGAGTAGCCTGACCTCGTTTTATATAATGCACCATAGGCCTAGGATAACAAGAGTCCTAGTCGGCTACATCGGTATAGAGGAGCCCTTGTCTTAATCATCAGGTCTTGTGGAATATTCCTTGTATGTGTCATCGGTTGCCCGAAGTAGCCTAGTAGTCCGGCCCGTAGATATAGGACGGCGGCCCGAGGACCCTTGAGTCCTGGACCCCCTCACTTGGAGCATTATTTTATTTTGTTTTCTCTCTTAGATGTCGTTTATAATCTTGTTTTTCAATAAAAAGTTTCCATGCGAAGATGTCCCAGTTCTCACGGAGGAATTGGGTGAGCTCGGCTTCCTATTTAGGATCGAGGGTGGTGGAGATGTTCGTCGGGGCAGCAGTGGCGTCCGTCGGGTGGATGCTGACCTTCTTCGTCTCTCCCGCCGACTGAAATGCAGACTCTGAAGCTGGCTTCTTCGAGCGCATCAGGTCGGCGGGGTCAACTGTTTTCTTGTACTCGTCCATCTCGAGGACGGCCATCTGCTGGTCGGCGATTCTTGATCCCTGCTGCAGACACTCTTCAGCCCGCTGCCGATTGCCTGTGATGGTGATCACACCCTTCGGGCCTGGCATCTTCAGCTTCAGGTATACGTAACATGGACGGGCCATGAAGTGCCCATACGCTGGGCGACCCAGAATTGCGTGATAAGCGCTCTGGAAGTCAACCACTTCGAACGTCAGCTTTTCCTTGTGGAAGTTCTTGTCGGAGCCGAAAACGACGTCCAACGCGATCTGGCCGAGTGATTTGGCCTTCCGGCCAGGGACGACTCCATGGAACTGCATGCTGCTCTCGCTGAGTTTGGACATCGGGATGCCCATCCCCTTGAGTGTGTCGGCGTACATGATGTTCAAGCCGCTGCCGCCATCCATGAGGACTTTGCGTAGTCGGACTCCTTCTACCACCGGGTCGACGACCAGAGCCTGTCTCCCCGGGGTGGGTACATGCGCCGGATGATCCGACTGGTCGAAAGTGATCGCAGTCTGAGACCATTTGAGGAACTTGGGGTTGGTAGGGGTGGCCATGTTCACCTCTCTGTTCACCAGCTTCAGTCGGCTCTTACTCTCGATGTCAGCAAAGATCATCAGGGTTGCATGGACTTGGGGGAACGGATCCTCCTTATCCTCCTCATCCTGTTCATGGTCCTTCTCACTCGGTTGCCCTTCGCTGAACCCCTGGATCAGGAGGCGACACTGTCGAGTGGTATGCTTCGCATATATGGGGTTGCCTTCTTCATCCATCTTCGTCTGAACCGGACATGGCTGGTCCAAGATGGGGTTATTGAACTGCTTCTTCTTGGGGGTGAACTGAGCCTTCCCTTTGCCCTTGAACTTGGCATTGGTTACGGCTGCAGCTTCTGCTTGCGGAGCGGTCGGAGCTTTCTGCTTCTGCTTCCGAGTGTTGCCCCCATCGCCATCAGCGACTGTTTTGTGCTTGCCGCTTCGGATGCGGTCCTCTTCTTCACCATTTGCATAGCGTGTTGTTATCTCCATCATCTTGCTCATGGAGATGTCGCCTGTTCGGCCGAACTTCAGGTACAGATCCCTGTACCGCACGCCTGCCTTGAAGGCGCAGACTGCTTGATGCTCGGTGACGTTCTCCACCTTGTGATAGAGAGTTGTCCAGCGCTGGATGAAGTCACACAGGGGCTCATTCTGCTTCTGGACGCAGTGTTGGAGCTCCACAAGGCCAGCAGGACGCTTGCACGTCCCTTCGAAGGTCCTGATGAACACTTGGGCCAGATCTGCCCAACTGTAGATGCTTGAGGGGGCCAACTGGTTCAGCCACGCTCGCGCCGAGCCGTCGAGCATCAGAGGGAGGTGCTTCATGGTGACATGGTCGTCCCCTCCTCCGATCTGGACTGCCACTCGGTAGTCATCCAGCCACGTTTCTGGCTTGGACTCTCGTGTGAATTTGCTAATTCCCGTCGCCAATCGAAAGTTGGGAGGGATGTCAGCCGAACGGATGGCTCGACTGAAACACTCGGGACCAGAAACGGTGGCCCTGCTTCCACTCGGACGGTCGATATCGCGACCATCACGGTGGGCCTGACCCCTGTCGACCCTCCGCTGGGCGATATGCCCTCTTGCGTCGGGCCTTGGGTCGTAAGTGTCACCGACTGAACGCCGATCATCATGATGTCGGGGCCCGTAGGGCCCACCCCGTGGAGGGGTGCGTGAACGGCGGAGATCTTCGTGATTTATGGAACGGCTGCCTCCTCTGTGCCGCTGATGGGAACCTGGGCTGTGAACCGACCGATGCGTATTCACATGAACAGAACTATTATAGATCCTGTTGTGCGACTGGGAGACCGCCGAATTCTGCTGCTGCGCCGTGTGCAACAGGGCCCGGATCTGCTCGATCCCTCTACCAGCCTCTGAATCAGTCGGCTGGAGGGAATCGGCTATCTTGGCAGCTGCAGCCAAGTTGAGGAGGGGTGTGCGGAACAGCTCCACGTTGCTCCGCCGAGTGTGCCGACTGGCAGAACGGCGAGGAGGACGACGTGCGCCGGACGCTTCGCCGATCTCGTGCTCGTTCCGGCTAGCTTGACATGGATCTTCATGGGAATTGGCCATGTGTACTTCTGTTGCAGGTCCACGTCCCGCGTACTCGGAAGGAAACTCAGTCGGAACCGAGCCCGAGCGCCGGGACGGCGGGGCAACCACAACTGACTCTAGAACTGCCACTTGTGAAGATGCGTTCTGGCATGCCTGGGCGTGTTGCACCCAACGCTGGAGCCGCAGACGAATGGACCGCTTGACATGGCGCGTGACGGCGGTGTAGGTCAACACCGGAGTCGACTGCTGGAGAAGAAGAATGCCGCGGGCGACGGCACAGAAGTGCGTAGCCCCGCGACGGGGAAGCGCCTCGACGTTGAGGGGCGCATCCCGAAGCCACGCCGAATCGTCGACGATGAAGGAGAGAGCACCGAAGAAGATCTGGTGACCCATGCTCGAATCTCCACCGGACGACATGACGAAAGGAAGTAGTCGCAAACTCGCCGGAAGTCGCTTAGACGCCTGCCCCACGGTGGGCGCCAACTGTCGTGGGTATAAGCCTGAAAGTAGATGTGTAGGGTACGAAAAGGATGGGCAGAGCCTTAGCTACGACGAGGTTGTATGAGTTCAGGCCCCTCTGCGGTGGAGGTAATAGCCCTACGTCTCAGTGCTCAGGGAGCTTGTTGTCGAGTGGAAAATATGGAATACAATGAGTTGCTCACCCCTCTACCAGTGGGGGAGGGTGGCTTATATAGAGTGCGCTCCCCTCCACAACGGTTCCGGTACTGGGGTGGAGTAGTGGGGATTGAATGTGTACGTTACAGGTAACGTACGCCCTGAATGCTAATAAATGCACCTAGAAACGTACGACCGTTTCCTCCAGGGGGGTTACGATGTACCGAGTGGTACCCAGTCGGTTAGCTTGATATCCTCCGAATGTTAATCTCCGACTGGATGGTCGAGGACTTGTTACCGACTGGATGATGGGGACTCCTTAATTCAGTCGGAACTGACTAAGGGCCTTGTCCTTTGTGAGGGGTAGTCCTTGGGTAGGACCTACATGACAGGCCTATGACCCTACCCTAGGACTATAACCCCATCATTAGTCCCCGAATGGATTGAGGTTGAAACGACGAAGCGATGCTTGAAGTTTGGATCCGACTGGAACGGGTTTGGCTTGGGCGTTGCTTGCCTCAATCCATTTTATCTCTTCTGACCAACGATCCAAGTGGAAGTACTCGCGAAACAGACTGTCGGAAGCCGAGTGCTTCTGCGGCATCTTTTGACGCGACCGGTCAACTGACAGCGGCGGATTTTCCGGGATCTCAAATTTCGGGTTCCGCGCGCTCAGCGGGGATGACGCCATCGTGCTCGAGTAGCGCCTGACGCCTCGATTCTCGCACCTTCAACCTCTCCACTAATATCGCCGCGATGGGTCGGGGGATAAGGTTTTGGACCCACCCGCCAGCGACCCAGTTGGAGCCCTACTTAAATCTCGGCGGCCAGGGTTCTTCGGTACGCTCGCCGAATCTCTTGCTTTCGCCTGCTCCGTCTCTCTCGCCACCTCCAGCGCCTCTACACTCTCCCCTCCCCCTTCCTCCCGCGGGCTCGCAGTTTCCGCCATGACCAAGGGTCAGACGAGCAAGATGGAGGCGAGGAAGAAGAAGGGGAAGGCGGCGGCTCCTGCTCAGCGGCGGCAGCGGCCACTGCCGGCGGGGTGGATTCAAGGCGACTTCCTCCCCTCCACGGTGACGGAGGGGGATCTGCTGCAGCTGGTCGATCACGGGATGATCGTGCACAAGACTTGGAGGCTGCCGGCGGAGAACGAGGTCGAGCCGGCGCCCCGGGAGGGGGAGCGCGTCTTGCTTCTCAGCCATGTCTATCGAGGTTTCTCCTTGCCCCCGCATCCTTTCTTCAAGGGCATCATGAATCACTTCGGGGCACAACTTCACCACTTTCCCCCGAACGCCATTGCCCATCTCTCTGCCTTTATAGTTCTGTGCGAGTGTTTCATTGGCTGTCCTCCCCATTGGGGGCTGTTCAAGCACATATTTTCTGCTAGATCCCAGACCATCAAACGAATTAGCCAGTCGGATGATAAAACACATCTTCTCCAGCTCTGCGGGCGTCTAGGTTTCCAGAAAAAGAGTCGGAGCAGTTATCCTGCCCTCCAGCTAAGTGAGTCGGTCAGGAACTGGCAGTCGACGTGGTTCTACTGCCAGGACATCGCCTGTCCGAATGCCTCGACAGGGTTGCCTCCCTTTAGCTTAGATCGGCCCGCCCCACCTAAGCAACTCGCGCTCACGAGGGCGGAGAAGAACGACATCCAGCCTCTGGTTAGGGCGCTCGTAGATGTCGTCGGGAGGGGGGTCACTGGCATAGACTTGCTGGAGGTCTTCCTCGGTCAGCGTATACGGGGCTCGCGACCACGCCATGTGGCATTATACGGGGCCCGAGGATTCCACTCAGACCAACGTTGTGGGCGTGACTGAATAGAGGGTGACCTCGTGGGTGCTCCAGATCACACGCCCCTGCGAGAATCCTAAAGGATCTCGGCGAGTGAAGCCCTTCTGCGCAGATAATCCTCCTCCGAATCAGGTGAGTGGCACTTGTCGAGTGCTCCTAACTGTCTTAATCTTATCGTTTGCTTGAATCTCTGTGTGACGTCTGATGTCGCCGACTGAATTTTATGCAGGAGTGGACCAACTGGTTTTCTCCCGTCTCGAACGGGAACCCGGCCGAGGAGGAGGAAGGCAGCCAGGAAGGCAGCGTGGAGAGCGCCGAATATGTCTCCGACAGCGGGGAGTCGGAGGAAGAGACTAGCGAGGAAGAGGAGGAAGACGAAGAGCAAGACTCGCCGCCTCCGCAAATAGAGCATCGGACCAAGCGCCGACACGAGCCTGCCGTTCCCTCGGCCCCTCCAGCATCTTCGAGTGCTCCGCCCACTGCCCCGGTGGTCCCGAGTGCTCGGAGCACCAAGAGGGTCAGGGATGCTGCCGCTGAGCCCGCGGGTCAGCCTTCCAAGGCAGTCAAACTGAGTGGGTCCAAGCCTCGGAAGGCTCTGCCGCGGATGAGGGTTGCTGTCCCCGTCACCTCCACGTAAGTGTATCGACCTTCTAATTACTTCTGATATCCGAGTGAATTCCTGTTCATTGGTCGAATGGATTTCACTCGACAGAGTCGCTACTTCTGCCACCTCTCCGGCGCGCCAGGAGGATGACCCCATGGACACGGACAACGTCGTCTCATCCCATCCAGGTGCGTTGTAGTGACTTTGAGTGTTTTATCCTATCATAGGTTCTGCCTCTTTCTTTTTCTGAGACCTTGCGTCGTTCGGTCTATCAGGGGCGATTTGCATGGACGAGGGCGATGAGGGGAGAGCTGAATAGGCTGCGGAGCCCGTTCTTGAGGCTGCTTCGCCTGTTGCTGCTCTCGCCGCCGACGTGCCACCAACTGAGGCGCTGCCGCCGACTGAACCGACGCTGGTGGTGGAGGTGCCGACTGGAGCGGACCTTGGGATGCCTCAGGAACTTCCGACGATGCCAGGCTCGTCGAATGTCGAGTTCAACATCCACCATCTCCCGGAGGAGCAGGTGGGAGCGGCCAAGGGAGCCATGGTGCAGGCGGAGCTGATGGCTGGAGAAGCCAAGAGGGCCTACGACTCCGTCGTGTCCTTGTACCAGCGGAGTTTGGAGCTGCGAGATGATATCCGAGTAAGTGGGCTAGTAAGTATTTACTTTTCTCTTGTAACCCAGTGGGTGTTTTTGGATAGCATCTGATGTTTGCAATGGGTTCACTCTGAGTGAACCCAGTGGGTGTAGTCCCCGAGACTTCTATCGAGTGCTTGCACCAGCAGTTGTCTTTATACATACTGTCTTTGTTTTGGTCAAGTCTGTAAATAACATGACCGAGTGCGAGTAGTTGTGGCACTCGGAGTGCACTTACTGTAAGAGTCCCCGAGAGTAATTTATACTCAGGTCGGGTAGTATTGGCCTCGTAGGCGTAGGTGGTAACATGCATCTCAATAGGGCGGGCCTGCTTGAGTTGCATGCCAGTGGGGTCACTCTTAGTGAACCCACTAGGTGTAGCCCCCGAGGCCATTGTCGACTGCTTGCGTCGGCAGGGGTCTGAAGAACTTAGAATTTTGTTGTTGGATTTTCTGATTGTCCCTTGGTGTTTGGTGGCAGAAAACCTGTGAAATGGGGACAGCCTATGAGACTCTCAGGGCGGAGAGGAATCAGTTCGCTGGTGAGCTTGATGCGGCCATGCTCGCAATGGCTGGCATGAAGGATGCTCTGGAGGGACGAGAGAAGTCATTGGAGCAGGCTCGTGAAGCGAACAAGGTGTTGACTGAGGAAGCGGAAAAGATGGGGAAACATAGGACTGCTCTGATGGGTCAGATGGACGTGCTGAACAAACGGGGCAGAGCACAGGAGAAATACGTCAGCGACTGGGCTCGGCAGATGATGACGCGTCTGGCTGGTAAGTCCTGCTTTTTCCGAGTGCTTGTCTTATGCGCGTCACACTCGGCGCTTATTGTTTGCTTGTCCTGTTGTCGTAGATTTTTGCTTTGACGCTGAAGCTAAAGCAGCTGATGTGGAGCGGTCGATTCTCGAGAACGTTCCACTGGGCGAGGACACCAATCGGGATCTGCTCCGTGCGCACATCCGCGTGGGCAAAGTTGGTCCTTTCATCGGTCGACTCAGAGAAGTCGTCGGCTGAATCGACAAGGAGCTTTGGCCAGAAGATGAGTCACGACAGGAGATGGAGAACCTGATGACCCGACTGGAGGAGATTCCCAACCGAGTGCGGTCGTGGAAGAAATCTGCAACTCGTTGTGGTGCAGATGTTGCTCTGTCCCTGGTCCGAGTCCATTGCAAGGAGGTGCGCGAGGAGAAGTTGAAGACGTTGAAGGTGGCCAACACGAAGAAACTTCGATTCGAAGACTTCATGGAAACCTTCCTTGAAAGCGCCACCCGCATCGCCGACGGTATTGATCTGGACACGTTCGTAGAGCCCTCCAGTCCCGGCGTTAATCCAGATGAAGCGTAAAAACACTTTTATCCTCGGTATGCTGAGTGTGGATCTGTAAGAAACTTTGGCCACTGCTGTTGGCCTTCACATTCTTGGTTCGGTGTGGGTAAGCTTGATCCACACCGAGCCACTATCTTTGGTTGAACTTTGAATCGATTCTTTTGCTCTTCTGTTGCAATGTTGACTCGAGTTTTTGTTTGGCGTTTCTTGGTGAAGCCAAAGGCAAACATTCGGAACATGTCAGTTGTTTTGACATCTGCATGAGCCTCATTGAGGGTCCGTGGAATTCCCTAAGTCCCCGAGTGTGACGTTAAGAGTACACTCGGAGAAGGTAAATACTTAGGCGATTCTGGACCGCAGCTAAGTCCCCGAGTGTGGCGTTAAGTGCACACTCGGAGAAAGTTAGTACTTAGGCGATTCTGGATCGCAGCTAAGCCCCTGAGTGTGACGTTTAGTCCACACTCGGAGAAGGTTAATACTTAGGCGATTCTGGATCGCAGCTAAGCCCCCGAGTGTGACGTTAAGTGCACATTCGGAGAAGGTTAATACTTAGGCGATTCTGGATCGCAGCTAAGTCCCCGAGTGTGATGTGAAGTGCACACTCGGAGAAGGTTAACACTTAGGTGATTCTGGATCGCAGCTAAGCCCCCGAGTGTGACGTGAAGTGCACACTCGGAGAAGGTTAATACTTAGGCGATTCTGGATCGCAGCTAAGTCCCCGAGTGTGACGTGAAGTGCACACTCGGAGAAGCTTAACACTTAGGCGATTCTGGATCGCAGCTAAGCCCCCGAGTGTGACGTGAAGTGCACACTCGGAGAAGGTTAGTACTTAGGTGATTCTGGATCGCAGCTAAGTTCCCGAGTGTGACGTGAAGTCCACACTCGGAGAAGGTTAATACTTAGGCGATTCGGGATCGCAGCTAAGCCCCCGAGTGTGACGTGAAGTGCACACTCGGAGAAAGTTTATACTTAGGCGATTCTGGATCGCAGCTAAGCCCCCGAGTGTGACGTTAAGTGCACACTCGGAGAAAGTTGATACTTAGGCGATTCTGGATCGCAGCTAAGCCCCCGAGTGTGACGTGAAGTGCACACTCGGAGAAGGTTAATACTTAGGCGATTCTGGATCGCAGCTAAGCCCCGGAGTGTGACGTGAAGTGCACACTCGGAGAAGGTTAATACTTAGGCAATTCTGGATCGCAGCTAAGTCCCGGAGTGTGACGTGAAGTGCACACTCGGAGAAGATTAACACTTAGGCGATTCTGGATCGCAGCTAAGCCCCCGAGTGTGACGTGAAGTGCACACTCGGAGAAGGTTAGTACTTAGGCGATTCTGGATCGCAGCTAAGTTCCCGAGTGTGACGTGAAGTCCACACTTGGAGAAGGTTAATACTTAAGCGATTCTGGATCGCAGCTAAGCCCCCGAGTGTGACGTTAAGTGCACACTCGGAGAAAGTTGATACTTAGGCGATTCTGGATCGCAGCTAAGCCCCCGAGTGTGACGTTAAGTGCACACTCGGAGAAAGTTAATACTTAGGCGATTCTGGATCGCAGCTAAGCCCCCCGAGTGTGACGTTAAGTGCACACTCGGAGAAAGTTAATACTTAGGCGATTCTGGATCGCAGCTAAGCCCCCGAGTGTGACGTGAAGTGCACACTCGGAGAAAGTTTATACTTAGGCGATTCTGGATCGCAGCTAAGCCCCCGAGTGTGACGTTAAGTGCACACTCGGAGAAAGTTGATACTTAGGCGATTCTGGATCGCAGCTAAGCCCCCGAGTGTGACGTTAAGTGCACACTCGGAGAAAGTTAATACTTAGGCGATGCTGGATCGCAGCTAAGCCCCCGAGTGTGACGTGTAGTGCACACTCGGAGAAGGTAAATACTTAGGCGATGCTGGATCGCAGCTAAGCCCCCGAGTGTGACGTGTAGTGCACACTCGGAGAAGGTTAATACTTAGGCGATTCTGGATCGTAGCTAAGTTTTTTTTTGAGACCGGAGTCTGCGACCGCGAAAGAACTTTGAACCTGCAAAAAACTCAATCTGCTTTATATTATTTCACGAATACTTGTTCTTTACATTGCTTCAGTCGACGGTCACGTGTAGAAGCGCTTGAGGAGATCTCCGTTCCATGCTCGCGGCTCGTCTGTCTCCCTATCGACGTTGTAGAGTCTGTATGCCCCATTGTTCAATACCTTGGAGATGATGAAGGGTCCTTCCCAGGCAGGAGCCAACTTATGAGGTCTTTGCTGATCCACTCAGAGCACCAGGTCGCCTACTTGGAACGTACGACTCCTGACGTGTCGCGCGTGAAAACGCCGCAGATCTTTTTGATAAATGGTTGAGCGAGTCAGTGCCATCTCACGCTCCTCCTCTAAAAGATCCACTCCGTCTTGCCTTGCTTGTTCTGCTTCAGCTTCGGAGAAGAGTTCGACTCGTGGTGCATTGTGAAGCAAGTCACTCGGAAGGACCGGTTCTGCTCCATAAACGAGGAAGAACGGTTATCACCGTGTAGATCTGTTCGGGGTTGTGCGAAGTCCCCAAAGCACTGAAGGTAGCTCGGTAACCCAAGCGCCAGCGGCATGTCCTATCTCTCGCAGGAGTCGGGGCTTCAAACCTTGCAAAATAAGTCCGTTTGCCCGCTCTGCTTGTCCATTGGACAGAGGATGCGCCACGGAAGCAAAATCTACTCGGATGCCTTGGCTTGTACAGAAACCTTTGAATCTGTCCGAGTCAAAGTTTGTCCCGTTGTCCGTGATTATGCTGTGAGGTACACCGAATCTGAAGACGATGTCCCTGACAAACTTGACGGGTGTTGAGGCGTCGAGCTTCTTGATGGGCTTCGCTTCGATCCATTTCATGAACTTGTCGACTGCCACCAACAGATGTGTGTATCCACCTTGGCCTGTCTTGAAAGGGCCGACTGTATCTAATCCCCATACTACAAACGACCACACAAGAGGGATCGTCTTCAACGCAGACGTTGGCTTGTGGGACTTGTTGGAGTAGAACTGGCAGCCCTCACATCGGTCAACCATATCTTTAGCCATCTCGTTAGCCTGCAGCCAGAAGAAACCAACCCTGAATGCCTTGGCGACGATTGCTCTCGGAGAAGCGTGATGACCGCAGGTCCCCGAGTGAATATCCTCCAGAATCAACTGCCCCTCCTCTGGGGAGATGCATCGTTGAAGAACGCCTGAGATACTTTCTTTGTACAATTGGCCATCAATGACAGTGAATGACTTCGACCTGCGGACTATCTGCCTGGCCTGGACTTCGTCTTCTGGTAGTTCCTGCCTCAGGATATATGCAATGATCGGCACAGTCCAATCGGGGACGACAGAAAGAATCTCCATGACCAGATCAACCACAGCAGGTACATCGACTTCAGTCGGATCCGTTGAACTCTTCAGTTGTACCGGCTCCTCTGTAAAAGGATCTTCTTTGACTGAGGGAAGGTGGAGGTCTTCGAGGCAGACGTCACTCGGGACTGGTCTCCGAGTAGATCCGAGTTTTGCCAACTCATCTGCTGCTTGGTTCTTCAGTCTCGGAACATGGTGAAGTTCTAGACCTTCAAACTTCTTCTCAAGCTTCCTTACTGCATTGCAGTATGTAGTCATGGTGGGGTTCCTGACGTCCCACTCTTTCATCACTTGATTGACCACCAAATCCGAATCGCCGTAGACCATCAGGCGACGGACGCCGAGTGAGATGGCCATACGCAACCCGTAGAGGAGAGCTTCATACTCTGCCTCGTTGTTGGAGGAATCGAAGTGTATCTGTAGCACGTACTTGAGCTTGTCGCCCCTTGGCGATATGATCACAACGGCAGCGCCAGAGCCATTCAACATCTTGGACCCATCAAAGAACATTGTCCAATGGGCCGAGTAGATGTGGGTCGGTTGCTGTTGATCTACCCATTCTGCTATGAAGTCAGCCAGAGCTTGAGACTTAATAGCTTTCTTGGCCTTGAACTTGATGTCACAGTACATCATCTCCATCGCCCACTTCGCCACTCGGCCTGACGCGTCTCGATTGTGGAGAATTTCCGACAATGGAGCATCAGAAACGACAGACACCGAGTGGTCTTGGAAATAATGGGCCACCTTCTTCGCAGTCATGTAAATCCCGTAGATAAGTTTTTGATAGTGGGGATACCTCTGCTTGGAAGGAGTCAGGACCTCGGAGACGTAGTACACTGGCCACTGAACTTTGTATGCTTTGCCTTCTTCTTCTCGTTCGACTGTAAGAACAGTACTGACGACTTGATTTGTAGCCGCGATATACAGAAGAAGGGGCTCTTTACTGAGCGGAGCAGTAAGAACCGGCTGGGTGGAAAGTAGGACTTTGATGTCGTCGAGTGCGACTTGGGCTTCATCTGTCCACTCGAAAGTATCTGATTTCTTCATGAGTCGGTACAGAGGAAGTGCTTTTTTGCCGAGTCGACTGATGAACCTGCTCAAAGCCGCTAGGCAACCTGTGAGCCGTTGAACATCGTGTATTCTGACCGGCCTCTCCATTCGGACGATGGTCCCGATCTTTTCGGGGTTGACATCGATCCCTCGTTCGGAAACGAAGAAACCGAGTAACTTTCCGCTGGGAACGCCGAATGAACATTTGGCGGGGTTGAGCTTGATATTGTACCTACGAAGGTTGGCGAATGTTTCTGCCAAGTCAGTCAGCAGGTCGGAACCTTTGCGTGACTTGACTACGATATCATCCATATACGCCTCCACATTCCGACCGATCTGGTCGAGGAGACATTTTTGGATCATGCGCATAAAGGTAGCTCCTGCATTCTTCAGGCCGAATGGCATAGTGATGTAGCAGAAGCACCCGAATGGGGTGATGAAAGCTGTTTTTAACTCATCGGGACCATACAGACGGATCTGATGATAGCCCGAGTAGGCATCAAGAAATGACAGACACTCGCAACCCGCAGTCGAATCGACAATTTGATCTATGCGGGGGAGCGGAAAATGGTATTTCGGGCAGACCTTATTGAGATGCTTGAAGTCGATGCACATTCGAAGCGACTTGTCCTTCTTGGACACCATGACAACATTGGCGAGCCACTCGGAGTGGTGAACCTCGCGAATGAAGTTGGCTGCCAGCAGCTTGGCCACCTCTTCCCCGATTGCCTTCCTTTTGTGCGCGGTGGACCGGTGCAGGCGCTCTCGGACAGGCCGAGCAGTGGAATCCACGTGCAGTCGGTGCTCAACCAACTCCCTGGGTACACCTGGCATGTCGGAGGGTTTCCATGCGAAGATGTCCCAGTTCTCACGGAGGAATTGGGTGAGCTCGGCTTCCTATTTAGGATCGAGGGTGGTGGAGATGTTCGTCGGGGCAGCAGTGGCGTCCGTCGGGTGGATGCTGACCTTCTTCGTCTCTCCCGCCGACTGAAATGCAGACTCTGAAGCTGGCTTCTTCGAGCGCATCAGGTCGGCGGGGTCAACTGTTTTCTTGTACTCGTCCATCTCGAGGACGGCCATCTGCTGGTCGGCGATTCTTGATCCCTGCTGCAGACACTCTTCAGCCCGCTGCCGATTGCCTGTGATGGTGATCACACCCTTCGGGCCTGGCATCTTCAGCTTCAGGTATACGTAACATGGACGGGCCATGAAGTGCCCATACGCTGGGCGACCCAGAATTGTGTGATAAGCGCTCTGGAAGTCAACCACTTCGAACGTCAGCTTTTCCTTGTGGAAGTTCTTGTCGGAGCCGAAAACGACGTCCAACGCGATCTGGCCGAGTGATTTGGCCTTCCGGCCAGGGACGACTC
The DNA here is from genome assembly GCF_904849725.1 of Hordeum vulgare subsp. vulgare. NCBI lineage: Eukaryota > Viridiplantae > Streptophyta > Magnoliopsida > Poales > Poaceae > Hordeum > Hordeum vulgare. Next base: position 423,437,230 of record NC_058522.1, on the reverse strand, counting down.
CATGGAACTGCATGCTGCTCTCGCTGAGTTTGGACATCGGGATGCCCATCCCCTTGAGTGTGTCGGCGTACATGATGTTCAAGCCGCTGCCGCCATCCATGAGGACTTTGCGTAGTCGGACTCCTTCTACCACCGGGTCGACGACCAGAGCCTGTCTCCCCGGGGTGGGTACATGCGCCGGATGATCCGACTGGTCGAAAGTGATCGCAGTCTGAGACCATTTGAGGAACTTGGGGTTGGTAGGGGTGGCCATGTTCACCTCTCTGTTCACCAGCTTCAGTCGGCTCTTACTCTCGATGTCAGCAAAGATCATCAGGGTTGCATGGACTTGGGGGAACGGATCCTCCTTATCCTCCTCATCCTGTTCATGGTCCTTCTCACTCGGTTGCCCTTCGCTGAACCCCTGGATCAGGAGGCGACACTGTCGAGTGGTATGCTTCGCATATATGGGGTTGCCTTCTTCATCCATCTTCGTCTGAACCGGACATGGCTGGTCCAGGATGGGGTTATTGAACTGCTTCTTCTTGGGGGTGAACTGAGCCTTCCCTTTGCCCTTGAACTTGGCATTGGTTACGGCTGCAGCTTCTGCTTGCGGAGCGGTCGGAGCTTTCTGCTTCTGCTTCCGAGTGTTGCCCCCATCGCCATCAGCGACTGTTTTGTGCTTGCCGCTTCGGATGCGGTCCTCTTCTTCACCATTTGCATAGCGTGTTGTTATCTCCATCATCTTGCTCATGGAGATGTCGCCTGTTCGGCCGAACTTCAGGTACAGATCCCTGTACCGCACGCCTGCCTTGAAGGCGCAGACTGCTTGATGCTCGGTGACGTTCTCCACCTTGTGATAGAGAGTTGTCCAGCGCTGGATGAAGTCACACAGGGGCTCATTCTGCTTCTGGACGCAGTGTTGGAGCTCCACAAGGCCAGCAGGACGCTTGCACGTCCCTTCGAAGGTCCTGATGAACACTTGGGCCAGATCTGCCCAACTGTAGATGCTTGAGGGGGCCAACTGGTTCAGCCACGCTCGCGCCGAGCCGTCGAGCATCAGAGGGAGGTGCTTCATGGTGACATGGTCGTCCCCTCCTCCGATCTGGACTGCCACTCGGTAGTCATCCAGCCACGTTTCTGGCTTGGACTCTCGTGTGAATTTGCTAATTCCCGTCGCCAATCGAAAGTTGGGAGGGATGTCAGCCGAACGGATGGCTCGACTGAAACACTCGGGACCAGAAACGGTGGCCCTGCTTCCACTCGGACGGTCGATATCGCGACCATCACGGTGGGCCTGACCCCTGTCGACCCTCCGCTGGGCGATATGCCCTCTTGCGTCGGGCCTTGGGTCGTAAGTGTCACCGACTGAACGCCGATCATCATGATGTCGGGGCCCGTAGGGCCCACCCCGTGGAGGGGTGCGTGAACGGCGGAGATCTTCGTGATTTATGGAACGGCTGCCTCCTCTGTGCCGCTGATGGGAACCTGGGCTGTGAACCGACCGATGCGTATTCACATGAACAGAACTATTATAGATCCTGTTGTGCGACTGGGAGACCGCCGAATTCTGCTGCTGCGCCGTGTGCAACAGGGCCCGGATCTGCTCGATCCCTCTACCAGCCTCTGAATCAGTCGGCTGGAGGGAATCGGCTATCTTGGCAGCTGCAGCCAAGTTGAGGAGGGGTGTGCGGAACAGCTCCACGTTGCTCCGCCGAGTGTGCCGACTGGCAAAACGGCGAGGAGGACGACGTGCGCCGGACGCTTCGCCGATCTCGTGCTCGTTCCGGCTAGCTTGACATGGATCTTCATGGGAATTGGCCATGTGTACTTCTGTTGCAGGTCCACGTCCCGCGTACTCGGAAGGAAACTCAGTCGGAACCGAGCCCGAGCGCCGGGACGGCGGGGCAACCACAACTGACTCTAGAACTGCCACTTGTGAAGATGCGTTCTGGCATGCCTGGGCGTGTTGCACCCAACGCTGGAGCCGCAGACGAATGGACCGCTTGACATGGCGCGTGACGGCGGTGTAGGTCAACACCGGAGTCGACTGCTGGAGAAGAAGAATGCCGCGGGCGACGGCACAGAAGTGCGTAGCCCCGCGACGGGGAAGCGCCTCGACGTTGAGGGGCGCATCCCGAAGCCACGCCGAATCGTCGACGATGAAGGAGAGAGCACCGAAGAAGATCTGGTGACCCATGCTCGAATCTCCACCGGACGACATGACGAAAGGAAGTAGTCGCAAACTCGCCGGAAGTCGCTTAGACGCCTGCCCCACGGTGGGCGCCAACTGTCGTGGGTATAAGCCTGAAAGTAGATGTGTAGGGTACGAAAAGGATGGGCAGAGCCTTAGCTACGACGAGGTTGTATGAGTTCAGGCCCCTCTGCAGTGGAGGTAATAGCCCTACGTCTCAGTGCTCAGGGAGCTTGTTGTCGAGTGGAAAATATGGAATACAATGAGTTGCTCACCCCTCTACCAGTGGGGGAGGGTGGCTTATATAGAGTGCGCTCCCCTCCACAACGGTTCCGGTACTGGGGTGGAGTAGTGGGGATTGAATGTGTACGTTACAGGTAACGTACGCCCTGAATGCTAATAAATGCACCTAGAAACGTACGACCGTTTCCTCCAGGGGGGTTACGATGTACCGAGTGGTACCCAGTCGGTTAGCTTGATATCCTCCGAATGTTAATCTCCGACTGGATGGTCGAGGACTTGTTACCGACTGGATGATGGGGACTCCTTAATTCAGTCGGAACTGACTAAGGGCCTTGTCCTTTGTGAGGGGTAGTCCTTGGGTAGGACCTACATGACAGGCCTATGACCCTACCCTAGGACTATAACCCCATCAAACACCTTCGCCCTAAACTCATCCAGATTTGACATGGCTCTGGTATATCGGAGATTGTCGGAGACTCCTTCGTCGGAACGCGACGAAATTTTGGAGGGTTATTTTAGATAAAATTCCGCACAATTTTACCGAAGCAATCGTTAAAGCGCCACTCGTGGAAACGGGGACAACAAACACAAATTTATTGTCCACAAAAAACTGCAATCAATCTTCAGACGAGCCAACAATCCTTTTGCCGATCACACAACGAAACTCTCAATGAAAGCACCAATATCAGTTTCAAAACCGAGGGATCTCGAGTAGGGGGTCCAAACTGTGGATCTTGGATCGATGGATAACAAGGGACGAAGGAGATGATGATTTACCCTGGTTCGGGCCCTCTTGAAGGAGGTAAAACTCTACGTCCTCCTCTTGTTTATATTGATGATGGAATATCAAATACATAGTTGATCTACCTCGAGATCATATATTGTGGTCTACAATTCTATGAGTAATGATCATAATCTATGATCACATGAGATTGTCTATTGAGTAGCCTGACCTCGTTTTATATAATGCACCATAGGCCTAGGATAACAAGAGTCCTAGTCGGCTACATCGGTATAGAGGAGCCCTTGTCTTAATCATCAGGTCTTGTGGAATATTCCTTGTATGTGTCATCGGTTGCCCGAAGTAGCCTAGTAGTCCGGCCCGTAGATATAGGACGGCGGCCCGAGGACCCTTGAGTCCTGGACCCCCTCACTTGGAGCATTATTTTATTTTGTTTTCTCTCTTAGATGTCGTTTATAATCTTGTTTTTCAATAAAAAGTTTTAAGAATGGCCTTTAGAATGCTTGAGCTGCATATGTAATGTGTGTTGTACAAAAAGAAAAACTTTTGCTATAATATTTGAATTCTCAAATTGTACTGGAACGTTAAAGTTTCTAAAAAATTACACAGTATTTTCATACAAATTATTTATCATGTCCTAAACTATTAGAATTTTTGGAGATCCAAAAGTACACTTTTTATATAGATTGCTATAGACTGTCCTATTTAGACGGATTGGTGTCATAGTTTTGTTATCTACTTATCCTATAGTTTCCATAGCTTATATTGGTAGATATAAATTGTGGAATGATAGTATACGGTACCTAATGTTTAAAAATTATTATGCAACTTGTCTTGGCGGAACATAAATAGTTGATTTATGCTTATGTGTACTAACCTATCTCATGAGTTCTTTTCAAGTATTGTGTGGATGAAATTTTTGAGACTTAGGTGAAACCGGTATATGAAAGGGTTGAGCAAGATACAAAAGCTCAAGCTTTGGGATGCCCAAGGCACCCCAAGTAAATATTTAAAGAAGGCTCAAGAATCTAAGCTTGGGGATGCTACGCATCCCACCTTTCTTCGTCAACAACTATCGGTTAGCCTATGTTGAGCCTAAATTGTTATTTGTCCACATGATATGTGCTATTATTGAAGTGTCTTTTGTTTTATTTGCTGTTTGAAATAAAATATCAGATGTGAAAATATTTGTTAGGAGAGAGTCCTCACATAGCTACTTAATTGTTTGACTACTCATTGATCTTCACTTATATCTATCGAGAGTAGTTTGATTGACTTGCTCTAGTACTTCACATATATCTGTTTGAGGACGGTGGTGCTATTATTATGAAGAAATATGCTCTCAGGCTTCAGTTAGATTATTTTGAGAGTTAGTAGAAAATTTTAAGAAATGCTCTCTTGCTTCACTTATATTATTTTGAGAGTTGAATTTTTAAAGAAACTAGTGCTCTCTCTCTTCACTTATAATTGTTTGAGAGCTTGTTATTAGCAATGGCAATTTTCTTTAAATGAAATTGGTCCCAAAGTGATAGATATCCAAGGGACATATAATAAAAACTTTCATGAAGATCATTGGACGTTAAACTTGATTCTTTGCAATAGTTTTGCGATATGAATATGGTGATATGTGGGTTATGTTGATGAGTAATTACGCTTTAGTAAGAATATTGGTGTTAAGGTTTGTGATTCCCTACGCATGCATATGAAGTCAATAATTATTCTATAAAATTACATCCTACTTGTGTTGAATTATTCGGTATTAGTTATGTTTAACGTTCGCTTGTGATGGTTTTCGTTCCTTGGTTGGGTGCTTCTCAAACTATTTCCTACCTTCACTTGTACTAAGCGGGTATGTTGCTTGTGCATCTAAATCCTAAACCCAAAGTTGTCTCAAATGAGTCCACCATACCTACCTATATGCGGTATTTTAGTGTCGTTCTAAGTAAATTTGTATGTGCGAACTCTAATGTTTAAAATAAACTTCTGTTTTTTCTGCCCGTACCGCTCATGAAGCGGCGAGGGGTGGCTGATATATTCCATGTTAAATAGGTTATTCTCAAGATGAGTGTTTATTCACTTGTCATTGAATGAGAGTATGGCGGTAATTGGGATGCCCAGTCCCAAAATGCAAAGAAAAATTATTTTATGTTGTCAAATAATAAATTCTTTGGAAAGTATTGGTATGGACGGTACCCGTGGATGCAGATAGTCGTGGAGTGTGAAAGAATGGTGGATAAATGAATAAAGTTTATTTTCAGTTTGGGAACCGCCTATGATTTGTTTAGCATGGAAGATATTGGAAACTCTTAGTCGTTTACGTTGACGGGAAAAGCATGCCACCCAAAATAATTTTATCTCTCAACTTAAGCTTTGAGCTCTGGCACCTCTACAAATCTTTGCTTCCCTGTGTGAAGGGCCTATCTATTTACTTTTATGCATCTTTTATTTTGAATTTGAGTGTCCATCTTCTTTTATAAAGCACCAACTAAGGAACACCATTATCATACTTGAGCATTGGATGTAGTTAATATTTGGGTGTGTTGCATGAATGTATCAATAATGGAGCATGATGGGCTAGGGATAGCGTTCTTTAGCATTGATATTTTGAAAGGCTTGGTTGCTTGTTGATATGCTTGAGGATTGAAATTTTCATGTCAAACTATAGACTATTGTTTTGAATCATCTACAAGTCCAGATGTCCATGCTATAAAGAAAAGTATACGATGAATATGATAGGTTGCATTCCACATCAAAAATTCTGTTTTCAATTGCTACTTTATCATGATGAGTTTTATAATAAAGAGTTATTGTTATGATGCTAGGAAAAGTGATTGAAATTATCATTGATCAAACTTATGCACCATGCTAGCATTCACAATTTATAAATTATTTCTTTTATGATTTACCTACTCGAGGACGAGTAGGAATTAAGCTTGGGGATGCCGATACATCTCCAACGTACCGATAATTTATGAAGTATTCATGCCATGTTTGCCTATGTTTACAGTACTTTTATATGGTTTTGCTGCACCTTATATGATTTATTTAGAACTAACCCAGACTGACGTTGCTTTCAGCACAACTACCGTGGCGTTGTTTTTTGTGCATAAATAAAAGTTCTCGGAATTGGGCAAAACTTTTTGATGTTTTTTCGGAAGAACAAAGAAATATTGGAGCAAAGAACCACCAGAGGGACCCCATGGTGCCCACTAGGCACCAGGGCGTGCCAGCCCCCTGGCTCGTCGTGGTATCTAGTGGGCCACTCGTGGCCCATCTTGGCATGATTCCAACGCCCAAAAATCCTATAAATATAGAAACCTCCAGAAATAACCCTAGATGAGAAGTTTCGCCACCATAAGCCTCTCTAGCTACGAAAAAACAATCGGGAGGCCGTTCCGGCACCCTGTCGGAGGGGGAGATCATCTCCGGTGGCCATCTCCATCATCCCGACGGAGTCCATGACAAGGAGGGAGTAGTCCACCCTCGGGGCTGAGGGTTCGTACCAGTAGCTATGTGTTTAATCTCTCTCTCTCTCTCGTGTTCTTGAGATGTCATGATCTTGATATATCACAGGCCTTGTTAATATAGTTGGAACATATGGTGTTTTTTCCATGCTATTATTGTGACGAATTGAATCTTTCACTTTAAGATCTCATTATGTTGGATTGAACATTCAGGTTTGATAGCACATGATATATGTCTTGCATGCGGATACTCGTAGTGATGTTGGGGTATTCAAGTGATTCACTTAATATATGTTGTGGCATCAACTCGCAGATTCCCGAGGTGACGTTGGGGTAATCTAGGCATAGGGGTTGATTGCATGTTTTCATACTATGTTCTCCGATAGAAATCTTGGTGTGCTCCTTGAAGTTATTTGTGTTAGATTGAGTATTATGAATCTGAATTTGTTATGGTGTTATTTTAGACGAACTCTTGATAGATCGATCGGGGAGGATAACTTGTTATCTTAGTACGAACTCTTGGAAAGATTGATCGGAAAGAATAACTTTGAGGTGGTTTCATACCCTACAAACAATCTCTTCTTATCTTCTCCGCTAGATAGGAACTTTGGAGTGATTCTTTTTTGCACGTTGAGGGATTGTTATGTGATCCAATTATATTAGCATTGTTGAGAGATTGCACTAGCGAAGGTACTGACCATGTGCCTCATTTTCAAGCATTGCAATGCCGTTTATGCTCACTTTTGTTACTTGCTACATTGCTGTTTTTTATTGTATGTATTACAAAAATCAATATCTATTATCATTATTACACTTTTATCACCATTTCTTCGCCGAACTAGTGCACCTATACAAATTACCATTGTATTTGGTGTGTTGGGGACACAAGACACTTTTTATTATTTGGTTGCAGGGTTATTTGAGCGAGACCATCTTCATCCTATACCTCCCACAGATTGATAAACCTTAGATCATCCACTTGAGGGAAATTTGCTACTGGCCTACAAAACTCCGCGCTTGGAGCCCAACACGGGTCTACAAGAACAAGTTTTATAGTAGACATCAAGTCGCTGCAAATGTGTGTCTCCATCCTAGTAAAGAAGAAGATTAAGCTGACCAATGTGGTTCAGGTCATGCTACGCCGCCGCTTCCTCCCATGTCAACATCGGGGCGCCCCTATGTGGTCTTACAGTCCGGATGACCCGGTCACCATGCACCACTTCTATTGCATCACCCACGACAAGGTGTGGAAGGTGTTGTTCAAGCCACAAAAGACCTAGCCAGCCAAGGAGGAAGACATGGGCATTGACGCCAAGCACCTCCTGGAGAGGTAAAATTTCATTATTTGTGTTCGGATATTTCCCTTTAACAAGGCTCTTACCCCTCTTTCCTTCGCATTCATAGATCTGGCTGGAGAAATCCAAGCGGATCAATTGCTCGACACCGCTGCCCGAGAGCCCCAGGACGGCCTTACTAACGGACACGTTGGTCGAAAAGCCATACACGGTGCTGAAGAAGAAGGAAGAGAAGAAGGACGCCCGAGGAGGCATTTGTTTGAAAGGACCTCCGGACACTAGATCCGAAGATACACACGCCTTTTCTGCTCTAAAGGGACAGCGGGAAGAGGGCGTGGAGGAGAGCGGCTCCTCCCACACAAAGAAGAGAGTGGCTCCTCCCACACGAAGAAGAGAGTAGCGTGCGAAGACGTCGAGGGAGATCTACCTCCGACTACCCCAAAAAGGCAATGCAAGGCCAAGGTGTCCCTATTTGATGATGGTTCGGACTCCGTCGAGGAGTGTGAGACCTTCGAAAGGGTTCCTCAAAGGACACCGAGGGTCAAGTCCCCGGTCCAAAGGTATGAATCCGAAGATCATATCACTTTTTCGCTTTTAAGGTTTAGTTAATGGTTGTATACATACTTTATCATTAAAGTCCGCCCATGACTTCCCCATCGACCAGTCCTCAAAACGGAACTCTTCGCCAGCCGAACTAGCAGAGAGTGGGACCACATCCCACAACTCCCTTCCCTCGGTTGTCAAGGAGATAGGGGAGGCAGTATCCCAAAAAACCCTCCCTAAGCCGTACACAAGGAGCGGGGATGATGATATCATGGGTGAGGCTAAAACCTCGGTTGCCGAAGACCACGAGGGTGAATTCCTCCTTTAAAGCAAAGAGGGAGAGCCCGGTCAACCCAAGCTATCTTCGAAGACAGTTCCGGAGACCTCCAAGCCTCCGGAATCGTCTGCCCCGGCTTCTCTGAGAGGATAAACCGCAATGTCGCACCCGGAGTTGCCCATAACAGAATGACCCCAAATCAGGTGGCCAACCATGATAGAGAAGTGTTTTAATGACTCCTCCATCGCTCAAGAACACCGCACTCTTCTGGGTGCGGTTTTACAAAGCATTTTATCCGTTGACAGCGGATTGAAGGAAGCTTTCGGCGGCCTATTGACGGGCTTCAAGGTAAATTACCCAACATTCTTTTTTATAAATTAATTTTAATTTATGAGTTTATATGTAATCCCCATATTCAATAGCCCCCAAGCCATGTGTGAGTTTGAAAAACTCACGCGGGGTCAAAATAGTGCGGAAAAAACACTATATGACATTAAAATGAGTCGTGGCCCCCAAGAATCTCTCATGATTGTAGAAAACCTTAGTAGAGAGTTCAAAATCCGATAACTTGTGAGTCTGACACATAGGAATTGCTTTTGCAAGCCTCATCTTTGGCAGCAGCCCCCAGTGCCATGGAGTTGGCGGAAATGAATCATAAGCTTAAGAGCTCCGAGGAGGAGCTCGACCTTCTCAACAAGCGGTTCGACGACGCACAAGGTAAGTTCGAACTGGTCTACTATCAGTTTTTCCTCATTAAAGCGAGGCATTTTTTACTTTTGTCCTTAAGTGCGGGGCATTTTTATGACAATTGTAGTTGTCGTGGTGGAGGTCGAGAACCTCAAGGCGGAGCTGAACAAGGCGAGGCAAGAGGCTGCCGAACAGAAGGCGGTAGCCGAACGAGCAGGTGCCGAGGTGTTGTTGGCAAAGTCTGCCAGTGACAAGCATGAGGCTAGGGTTGCTGAAGTGCAGCAAGAGGTCAAGGACGTCATCACTAAATGTGAGGTCTTTGAGTAGAAGAATAAGGGTTAAGCCTCTGAGTTGTCCTCTTTTACCGCAGTGATCCAGGAGGCTTGGATGGAAGCACAAGGCCATCAAAAGAAGATCCACCAAATCAAACAAATTGTGGATGGTAAGTGATACTTATTGCAATGTGACTGGTGGGAAAAGGTTCACGTTACTCACTTGGGTGTGGCATTCTCTCGGTGCGTTTGCAGACCTTCCTAAGAGTGCGGCGGATGTGGCAAGGCACTATGCATCCCAGGAAGGGGATGCCAAAATGAGGTTGTTCTGGGCGCAATTCTAAGCCCCTAAGCAACCTCTCCTCGTCTCCAATCATCTGAAACAGCTGATGGAGTTGCACATATGGTGGAGCCGACCATGAAGGACCTCTGCATCAGGCTATGGCTCACAGAGCCACTGCCAAGCAACTACTTCAGCTTGGTGCAGAAGCTGATAGCCGTTGCGCCCCAAATTGACGTGGTGAAGTGCTCTGTATGCATTGAGGGAGCTCGGATGGTGTTTGCGAAGGCCATGGTGTATTGGGTTTGCTCGCATGTTTCATCACCCAACATCTATGGTTGGTGTGGGTAGCGGGCTTGTTTGAGGTGTCGTGGATCTGACACGGCTTGTCCAGTATTTTGTCCAGCGCAGTCGGTCCATCTCGATTCCCCTTAGAGGGTTTCTTCTGCGTTTCGTATCTTAAATTACTGACCTCGGTGTTGGTTGTCCTGTCTTCGGCCTCGCTATTGTTGTGTCGATGCTTGTTCTTGTTGCGATGTGTCATTCCATGTTGGGGAACATTGCATGGGAAACAAAAAAATGCCTACGCGCATACAAGATCTATCGATGGGGATGAGCATCTACAAGAGGGGAGATCGGATGCACATACCCTCGCTAAGAGGGAATCCTGACTGGCACTCTCTGGCAATAGCTAGACGAATGCTGATTCTGTGACAACAAACCTTCCCCTGCAACGGCACCAGAAGAATGCTGCTAGCACTCCCCGGTAATGAAACTAGAAGAATGTTGTTGACGGCCCACCAGCGCATGGGTTCGCAGCAGTTTTTGAGGGTAGAGTATTCGACCCAAATTTGTTGGTACGCCAGACAAGAGGTGAGAGAATAGTCTCGAGTATTAGCAACTGAATTTGTCTGATTCAACCGCACCTGAAAGATTAGTATCTGCAAGCAAAGTAGTAAGAGCGAAGTAGTATGATAACAACAGTGTCAGAAACGATCTGTTGACGACACACTATTCCTAACGATTGTATCAATGGCGCCAAGTTGCCTCGTTGACGGATATTGTCGGTTCCCGTCAACGACCAGCGATCAAGATTGTAGCAGGTAACAGCAGTGTAACGAGTAATAACAGTGGCAAGGAACATCAGTAGTGATAGCAGTAGCAAGTAGCAACAGTAGCAAGCGACAGTAGTAGCAACAGTAGCAGCAGAGCAAGACAAGTAACAGCAGTAGCAACAGTAGTAACAGCAGCAGCAACAGTAGTAACAGCAGAGCAAGACAAGTAACAACAGCAGTAGGACAAACTCGTAGGCAATGGGTCGGTGATTTTTTTGGATGATATTCATCATGCAACAGTTATAACACGAAGAGATACGTGGCTAGCTCCCGTTCGTCAATGTGATGTAGGCATGCATTCCGTGTGTCGTCATACGTGCTTAGGGAAAAGAACTTGCATGACATCTATTGTCCATCCCTCCCGTGGCAGCGGGGTCCAAAAGGAAACTACGGGATATTAAGGTTCTCCTTTTAATAAAGAACCGGACCAACGCATAAGCACTTGGTGAACACATGAACTCCTCAAACTATGGTCATCACCAGGAGTGGTTCCGGTTATTGTCACTCCGGGGTTGCCGGATCATAACACATAGTAGGTAACTACAACTTGCAAGATCGGATCTAAAACACACATATATTGGTGACAACATAATAATTTCAGATCTGAAATCATGGCACTCGGGCCCTAGTGACAAGCATTAAGCATGGCAAAGTAGTAGCAACATCAATCTCATAACATAGTGGATACTAGGGATCAATCCCCATCAAAACTAACTCGATTACATGATAGATCTCATCCTACTCATCACCGCCCAGTGAGCCTACGAATAGATTACTCACGAACGACGAAGAGCTTCATGGAATTGGAGAGGGAAGAAAGTTGATGATGACGATGGCGATGATTTCCCCTTTTCCGGAGCCCAAGACGGACTCCAGATCTGCCCTCCAGATGAAGAACAGGTGGTGGCGGCGGCTCCGTATCGCAAACGCGACGAAAACTTCTCTTTTTATTTTTTCTGGGACGAAAGGGAACTTATAGACCCGAGGTTGGGGGCGGCAGAGCCGTGTGGGCCCACAAGCCTGCCCACCGCCACCAGGGGGTGGTGGAGGAGCTAGGGCATGTGGCCCACTGGCCCACCCCCTCAGGTGGAACCTGGCGCAAATATTTTTCTTATTTTCCAAAACTGCTCCCCGTAAATTTTCAGGACGTTTGGAGAACTTTGATTTCTGCACAAAAATAACACCAAGGCAATTCTGCTGAAAACAGCGTCAGTCCAGGTTAGTTCCATTCAAATCATGCAAATTAGAGTCCAAAACAAGGGCAAAAGAGTTTCGAAAAGTAGATACGATGGAGTCGTATCAACTCCCCCAAGCTTCAAACCTTGCTTGTCCTCAAGCAACTCAGTTGACAAACTGAGAGAGAAAGAAAAACTTTGACAAACTCTGTTTGATCTTGTTGTTGCAACTATGTCTAACTCATAACCAGAATTTCAGCAAGATCACAAGTTAACCACATAAGCAAATGACACAAAGGTCTCATGGTAAACTAATATCAATGGCATAATCAGGTAACGAGCAAATAATAATGAGTTTCAAATACCAACACTTCAATCAAAACAAGCATGAAGCAATATGAATAGGTGGTATCTCGCTAGCTCTTTCTGAGACCGCAAAACATAAATGCAGAGCACTTTCAAAGATCAAGGGCTAACTAAACATTGTAATTCATAGCAACGAAGATCCAGTCATAGTCATACTCAATATCAATCAAAAGCAAAGCATAAAAATGACAGAGGTGCCCTCTAATTGGTGCTTATATAAGAGAAGAGGATGACTCAACAGGAAAATAAATAGACAGGCCCTTCGTAGAGGGAAGCATTGATTTGCAGAGGTGCCAGAGCTCAAGCTTTGAAAACAGAGATAATAATTTTGGGTGGCATGCTTTCATTGTCAACGCAATGACCAAGAGTTCTCAATATCTTCCATGCTACTCATGCTATAGGCGGTTTCCAAACAGAAAAGTAAAGTTTTAACTCCCCCACCACCAATCAATCACACTCACGGCTACCCGAATCCTCGGGTACCGTCCATACTAACATCAATCTAGGGGGAGTCTTGTTTTACAGTTATGTTTTCGATTTAAGCGTGGAACTGGGCATTCCAATTACCAGCCCCTTTCTCGTGAATGACAGTGAGTAAACACATGTCGAGGATAACACTCCTAGCATGGAAGATACCAATAGCCCCTGTCACCACATGAGCGGTTCGGGCATGCAAAACAAATTATTTCTTGAAGGTTTAGAGAATGGCACATGCAAATTTACTTGGAACGGCAGGTAGATACCGCAAATAGGTAGGTATGGTGGACTCTCCTGGAAAAACTTTTGGGTTTATGGAAGTGGATGCACAAGAAGTATTCCACTTAGTACAAGTGAAGGCTAGCAAAAGACTGGGAAGCGACCAACTAGAGAGCGACAACAGTCATCAAGATGCAATGAGTTTGACTAACATTAAATGCAAGCACGAACAGGATATAAATCACCATGAACACGAACATCATAGAGGCTATGTTGATTTTGTTTCAACTACATGCATGAACATGCGCCAAGTCAAGCCACTTGAAACATTCAAAGGAGAATACCATCCTATCATACTACATCATAGTCATCTCAAAATCTATGTTGGCAATCAAGACAAACCATTATAAGCTCTCAGCTAAATAAGCATGGCATCAGAAACTATGATCTCTAAGTTGTCATTGCAAACATGGTTCTCTCACAACAAAGCTAAATCTGGGTCGACAAGCTAGTCATATTTACAAAAACAAAATAGATAGAGTTCATACCAGCTTTTCAGTCTCACTCACTCCATCATATATCATCATTGTTGCCTTTCATTTGCATGACCGAACGATGTGAACAATAATAAGCGCATCGGACTAAGCTGAATCTGCAGGCAAACACAAAGGAGAAGACAAAGTAATATGGCTCTTTGAAAGCTAAACAGGCAAGCATGCAAGAACCACTAAACATTGTAACCAATATCTTCTACCTTGACACAAAGAAAAAGAAAACTATTTACACGGGAAAGCACCCAACAAGCAAAATAAGAAAGAATAATCTTTTTGGGTTTTCTCAAAAGGACACAAAACAAGAAAACAAGAAAACGGAAATAAACTAGCATGGATAATACAGTGGCAAAGTGTAAACACCGGCTAACAAAGTGAAAGCATAAGCAAGAATATAAAGTCGGTGAGAACACGTACTCACCCAAGCTTAGGCTTTTGGCCTAGCTTGGTCTACTCCCAAGTATGATCCTGGCGAAACCCAAAGTCATAATGGGTGTTATACGGGAGTGCTGCAGCCACTGCCTGAATAGCTGCCTCACGAAGTCGAGCAGCAGTCGCCGCCCTCTCATACTCCTCTGCCTCTCCTATGGTTATGTAGTATCTTCATTTTACCTGAAAGTCAAAGAGAGCAGGAGCAGGAAGGGTAATATGGAAAACACGCTGCTGGTTAAATATCAAGCGGTATAGGAGGGATCCATGATCTCTCTCAAGGAACTGGTAGCGTGTTAGAGCGACACGATCAAGGGATGCTGTACGGAGAGGAGGGTCTTCTGGACGGATGGATACTCCAGGAAAATTTGCTAAGCGTGTAGCATAAACTCCACCAAAGAAATCCCCCTCACTGGCATTTTTATTCAGCCTCCTTGCTATTATAGCTCCCATATTGAAGCTCCTGTCACCTGTTAGTGCGCTATTAAGGATACTAAGGTCGGAAGCGCATAGGTGACAATGTGCACCCTTGCCGTTAATGCACCTACCTATGAACAGGGCAAGGTAGTGCAAGGCAGGGAAATGGATACTTCCTATGGTGGCTTGCATGATATCTCTGGTTTCTCCAACAGTTATACTGGAGACAAAGTCTCTGACCGAAGACTTAGAAGGATCATTAATACTACCCCCATCGGGTATCTTGCAAATCCTATTGAAATCCTCCAAATCCACGGTATAGGATTTATCGTACAGATCAAACAGTATGGATGAGTCACGGCCAACTGAAAATTTAAATCTACGCACATTTAACTGACAGGAATTCTTCTAACCCGGCATTGCGGGCAAGTGTATCAAACTCATCCTTGAAACCTGCTTCGATCATAAACTCAACGGAAGGCCATTCACATGGTTGCACCGGTGCGTCCCTTAGTTGAAAAGGTTCGGGCTCCTAAAAAGAAAGACACGGACCCTTCTTACTTGAGGAACCACCATGAAACTTCCTCCTGAACATAATATCCTTTTCCTGAAATTTTTGAAGTTCAAGAGAAAAGTGAATGCATACCCACCACACCTTGTAGCAACTTCTCCTACTAGTGACTAGAGACCGTATCACGCGCTAAAACTACTTGGGACCAGCTAAAATCAACATTTCTAGCTCAAGAACAGGGTCACCAAGGTAGCAAGAATACACGAAGGATAAAGCACTAGAGCAAAAACTAATTGGACCAATGGAGGAGTCACTTACCAAGGAGTAATTTCCCCAAAACGGTTCGGAGAATGGTGCCTTGAGCAAGGAGATCGAAAATCACAGCCAAATGAGCAAGAACACGGGTTTGAGCTGCGAAACAATTTTTTCTGGAGGTGGAAGAAGAGGCTGGGAGCTGGAATGAGTGGAGGGGGTCCCTGTTCGCCCCACAAGCTTGCACTCCGCCACCAGGGGGTAGGTGGCAGTGGCATGGCTTGTGGCCCAGTGGTCTGGCCCCCAAGCCAGCTCTCAGGCCCAGAAATTTTCAAAAATTCCAGAAAAAATCATACTAAATTTTCAGGACCATCGGAGAACTTTTAATTTTGAGGTATTTTTCTCCGGGACGCTAAAACAGAAAATAGAAAAAGCTAAACTAATTCTATTATTTTTCTTCTAAGCAACAAAAAATGAAATCTTTAAAACAGAGGTATGTGACTCTTTGATTCATCCGTTTCATGGTCATCGAAAGAAATCCGTCAATGGGATTGATCAAGTCCTTATCACAAAACCTTCTCGAATCGCAAGAGAGAACGGAGAATTTTCTAATAGCCACTAAGTCACCTCAATGGGGATATGTATCTCCCCAACAAGCAAATCATACTTCATCTTGACATGAGGAATAGGGCATCCAAAGCTCCCAATAAGAATTGATGAAGTCTTTTCGATAGCATTGATGCAATGTACTTGATATCGTTTCTTCGGAAAGTGCACGGTGTGCTCATTACCGTTGACATGGAAAGTGACATTGCCTTTGTTGCAATCTATAACAGCCCCTGTAGTGTTTAATAAGGGTCTTCCGAGGATGACAGCCATGGCATCATCCTCAGAAATACCCAAGATAACAAAGTCTATTAAGATAGTGGTGTTAGCAACCACAACAGGCACATCCTCGCAAATGCCGATAGGGAAAGCAGTTGATTTGTCGGCCATCTGCAGAGAAATTTCAGTGGGTGTCAACTTATCCAACTCAAGTCTATGATAAAGAGAAAGCGGCATAACACTAACACCGGCTCCAAGGTCACATAAGGCAGTTCTTACGTAGTTTCTTTTAATGGAGCAAGGTATAGTGGGCACTCCGGGATCACCAAGCTTCTTAGGAGTTCCACCTTTGAAAGTGTAATTGGCAAGCATGGTGGAGATCTCAAGATCTGGTATCTTCCATTTATTAGTCACGATATCTTTCATGTACTTGGCATACGGAGACATCTTGAGCATATCAGTTAACCGCATCTGAAGAAAGATGGGTCTTATCATATCAACGAAGTGCTCAAAATCCTCATCATCCTTTTTCTTGGATGGCTTTGGAGGAAAGGGCATAGGTCTCTGAACCTATGGCTCTCTTTCTTTACCATGCTTCCTAGCAGTGAAGTCATTCTTATTGTATTTCTTAGGTTGTGGGTTATCAGGATTAACCGTAGGTTCCATCTCCACATAATCATCATTGCTAGGTTGAGCATTATTATGAACATCACTGTCCATATTGTCACCAGGTTCATGTTCATCACCAGATTGTGTTTCTGCATCAGACGCCGAAATATTATTAGGTTCTTCTGGTGTGACAGTATTTGGTGAACTGGCATGTAGGTTTCTATCATCCTTCTTCTTCTCCTTAGGATGACTGGGTGTATCAGCATTGATTCCTTGAGAATCTTCATCAATTCTCTTAGGATGACCTTCAGGATACAAAGGTTCCTGAGTCATTTTGCCTCCTCTAGTAATGGCTCTGACAGAGTTGTCATTTAATTCATTGAGCAGGTCATTCTGAGCTTTAAGTACTTGTTCTACCTGAGTAGTAATCATAGCGGCATGTTTACTCAGAAGCTTCAGATCATTGACATTTCTGTCTACACAAGCACTTAAATGGCTAAGCATACGAGTACTTTGTTCCAAATGTATGCTAACATAATCATTGAAACTCTGTTGTTTGGCAACAAAGTTGTCAAATTCATCAAAGCATAGGCTAGCAGGTTTATCAAAAGGAATATCACTCTCATCAAACCTACGCAGAGAGTTCACTTCCACTACCTGTATCGGGTTATCGAGACCATGGATCTCTTCGATAGGTGGTAGATTTTTGACATCTTCAGATCTAATGCCTTTCTCTTGCATGGATTTCTTAGCTTCTTGCATATCTTCGGGACTGAGGAATAGAATACCGCTTTTCTTTGGAGTTGTCTTAGGAGGTGGTTTGGGAATAGTCCAAT
The DNA here is from genome assembly GCF_904849725.1 of Hordeum vulgare subsp. vulgare. Taxonomy (NCBI): domain Eukaryota; kingdom Viridiplantae; phylum Streptophyta; class Magnoliopsida; order Poales; family Poaceae; genus Hordeum; species Hordeum vulgare. The sequence continues at coordinate 423,419,472 of NC_058522.1, read as the reverse complement.
CATTATCGTTGATCAAGATGTTATTCAGTAGGGTCTCAGCTTGTTCTACTGTTCGTTCCCTAAAAACACAACCGACACAACTATCTAGGTGGTCTCTAGAGGCATCGGTAAGTCCGTTATAGAGGATATCAAGTATCTCATTCTTCTTAAGAGGGTGATCAGGCAAAGCATTCTGTAGCTGGACGAGCCTCCCCCAAGCTTGTGGAAGACTCTCTTCTTGGAGTTGGGCAAAGTTGTATATTTCCTGCAAGGCAGCTTGCTTCTTATGGGCAGGGAAATATTTCTCACAGAAGTAATAGACCATCTCCTGGGGACTACTCACACATCCAGGAGCAAGAGAGGTGAACCAGGCTTTAGCATCATCCTTTAGAGAGAAAGGAAACAGCTTAAGGATGTAGTAGTGGCGGATCTTCTCCTCTTTAGTGAAAAGGGTGGCTATATCGTGTAGTTTGGCAAGATGGGCTACGACCGTCTCAGACTCATAACCGTGAAAAGGATCAGATTCGAGTAGAGAGATTATCTCAGGGTCGTCAGAGAATTCATAATCCTTATCGGTGATAAAGATAGGTGAAGTGGCAAACTTCAGGTCGTATTTCATCTTAGCTTCCCGAGATTTTTCCTTCCACTTGAGAAGTAATTTCTCAGCGTCATAGGCATCCTTACACGCAAGAAAATCCTCAGCTATCTCTCCTTCCATAACGTAACCCTCAGGTATATCAGGCAATTCATATCTAGGAGAGCTAGATCTAGCAGGAGCAAAAGCAGGTTCTATCTCAATAGTATCGGTAGTTTCAGAAGTATCACGAGCATTGACACTAACTCTAGCAATATGAGCATCAGGGAATACCCCTAGTGGAACATCAGGCAAAGTAGTATCTCTAGCAGTATCAAGCATAGTATCATCAGGCAAAATAGCATCTCTAGCATCATCAGGCAAAGCAGTATCAAGCATAGCATCTCTAGAAGTATCAAGCATAACAGTATCAGGCATAGCATCTCTAGCAGTATCACGCATAGCATCAGGCATAGTATCAAGCATAGCATCTCTAGCAGTAGTATCACAAGCATCATCAAGCACAGACGACATATCAAGATTTCTAGCAGGAGGTGATGTCGCAAACTTACTCATAACTGAAGGTGAATCAAGTGCAGAGTTAGATGGAAATTCCTTACCTCCCCTCGTAGTTGAGGGCAAGACTTTGGTCTTCGGATCCTTCAGATTCTTCATAGTGATCAACAGATATAAATCCCAAGTGACTAAGAGAATATAGCAATACCTCCCCGGCAACGGCGCCAGAAAAATCCTGACTGGCACTCTCTCGCAATAGCTAGACGAATGCTGATTCTGTGACAACAAACCTTCCCCTGCAACGGCACCAGAAGAATGCTGCTAGCACTCCCCGGTGATGAAACTAGAAGAATGTTGTTGACGGCCCACCAACGCGTGGGTTCGCAGTAGTTTTCGAGGGTAGAGTATTCGACCCAAATTTGTTGGTACGCCAGACAGGAGGTGAGAGAATAGTCTCAAGTATTAGCAACTGAATTTGTCTGATTCAACCGCATCTCAAAGATTAGTATCTGCAAGCAAAGTAGTAACAGCGAAGTAGTATGATAACAACAGTGTCAGAAACGATCTGTTGACGGCAGACTATTCCTAATGATTGTATCAATGGCGCCAAGTTGCCTCCTTGACGGAAATTGTCGGTTCCCGTCAATGACCAGCGATCAAGATTGTAGCAGGTAACAGCAGTGTAACGAGTAAGAGCAGTGGCAAGGAACATCAGTAGTGACAGCAGTAGCAAGTAGCAACAGTAGCAAGCGACAGTAGTAGCAACAATAGCAGCAGAGCAAGACAAGTAACAGCAGTAGCAACAGTAGTAACAGCAGCAGCAACAGTAGTAACAACAGAGCAAGACAAGTAACAGCAGCAGTAGGACAAACTCGTAGGCAATGTGTCGGTGATTTGTTTGGATGATATTCATCATGCAACAGTTATAACACGGAGAGATACGTGGCTAGCTCCCGTTCGTCAATGTGATGTAGGCATGCATTATGTGTGTCGTCATACGTGCTTAGGGAAAAGAACTTGCATGACATCTATTGTCCATCCCTCCCGTGGCAGTGGGGTCCAAAAGGAAACTACGGGATATTAAGGTTCTCCTTTTAATAAAGAACCGGATCAACGCATTAGCACTTCGTGAACACATGAACTCCTCAAACTATGGTCATCACCGGGAGTGGTTCCGGTTATTGTAACTCCGGGGTTGCCAGATCATAACACATAGTAGGTAACTACAACTTGCAAGATCGGATCTAAAACACACATATATTGGTGACAACATAATAATTTCAGATCTGAAATCATGGCACTCGGGCCCTAGTGACAAGCATTAAGCATGGCAAAGTAGTAGCAACATCAATCTCAGAACATAGTGGATACTAGGGATCAATCCCCATCAAAACTAACTCGATTACATGATAGATCTCATCCTACTCATCACCGCCCAGCGAGCCTACAAATAGATTACTCACGAACGACGAAGAGCTTCATGGAATTGGAGAGGGAAGAAGGTTGATGATGACGATGGCGATGATTTCCCCTCTCCGGAGCCCAAGACGGACTCCAGATCTGCCCTCCTGATGAAGAACAGGTGGTGACGGCGGCTCCATATCGCAAACGCGACGAAAACTTCTCTTTTTATTTTTTCTGGGACGAAAGGTAACTTATAGACCTAAGGTTGGGGGCGGCAGAGCCGTGTAGGCCCCACAAGCTTGCCCACCGCCACCAGGGGGTGGTGGCGGAGCCAGGGCTTGTGGCCCACTGGCCCACCCCCTCAGGTGGAACTTGGCGCAGATATTTTTCTTATTTTCCGAAATTGCTCCCGTAAATTTTCAGGACGTTTGGAGAACTTTGATTTCTGCACAAAAATAACACCAAGGCACTTCTGCTGAAAACAGCGTCAGTCCAGGTTAGTTCCATTCAAATCATGCAAATTAGAGTCCAAAACAAGGGCAAAAGAGTTTGTAAAAGTAGATACGATGGAGACGTATCAAGAAGCATTAAGAAACACGGTTGATGTAGTCGAACATCTTCATGATCCAAATCGCAAGTCGTCGTGCGATCCAATCACGATCTAGTGCCGAACAGACGTCACCTCCCCGTTCAACACACGTACAGCTCGATGATGATCTCCTCCTCCTTGATCCAGCAAGCGAGGGCCGAGAGGTAGATGAGTTCTCCGGCAGCACAACTACGTGGTGGCGGTAGTGGTGAAATAATCCGGTCGGGCTTCGCCGAGCTCTACCGAACAAATCTAGAGGAGGGATACAATCTAGAGAGGAGAGGGCATCACGTGGCTTACACGTGGTGGTCGTCCTCAAAACCTCCACTATGTATAGGAGGTAGGGGTGGAGGAGGCACCCTAGGGTTTCCCCTAGGGCCTTTGGCTATCGTCCAAGGAGGTGCAGTCCACCTCCTACAAGGAGGTGGGCGTGGGGAGGAGTCCTGCTCCAACAAGGACTCCTCCACCACAAGAACTCCTCCACCCTCCACCTTTTCTCCTCTTGGGCGCATGGGCCCCTTATGGGGTTGGCTGCCCAACCCAATAGGGGCTAGTGCACCACCTCTTCGGCCCATGTGCCCCCCTGAGGTGGGTGGGCTCCTCCAGGTGGACCCCCAGAACCCATTCATCACTCCAGGCACACTACTGGAAATGCCCGAAATCTTTTCGGAACCGAAATACCACTTTCCTATGTATAAATCTTCACCTTCGGACCATTCTGGATCTCCTCGTGATGTCCAGGATCTCATCTAGGACTCCGAACAACCTTCGGTCACCAACACACATAACTCAATAATACCAAAATGTCATCGAACCTTAAATGTGCAGACCCAGTGGGTTCGAGAACTATGTAAACATGACCGAGACACTCTCTGATCAATAACCAATAGCTGGACATGGATGCCCATATTGGTTCCTACATATTCTACAAAGGTCTTTATAGGTTGAACCTCTATGTCAAGGATTCAGTTAATCCCATATGTTGTTCCCTTTGTCCATCGGTATGTTACTAGCCCGACATTTGATAATCGGTATCTGCATACCTAGTACAATCACGTTACCGGCAAGTCTCTTTACTCGTTCCGTAATACAAGATCCCGTGACTAACTCCTTAGTCACATTGCTTGCAAGCTTCTTGTGACGTTGTATTACCAAGTGGGCCCTGGAGATACCTCTCCATCATACGGAGAAACAAATCCCAGTCTCGATCCACGCCAACCCAAAAAACACCCTCAGAGATACCTGTAGAGCACCTTTATAGTCACCAACTTACTTTGTGACGTTTGATACACACATGGCATTCCTATGGTGTCTGGGAGTTGCATCATCTCATGGTCACAGGAACAAATACTTGACATGCAGAAAACAATGGCAATAAACTGACACGATCACATGCTACGTCCATCACATCATTCTCCTAATGATGTGATCCCGTTATTAAATGACAAGTCATATCTATGGCCAGGAAACCTTGACCATCTTTGATCAACGAGCTATTCCTTTAGAGGCTCACTAGGGACAATGTGTTGTCTATGTATCCACACATGTATTTGAGTTTCCAATCAATACAATTCTAGCATGGATAATAAAAGATTATCATGAACAAGGAAATATATGTTGGGGAACATCGCATGGGAAACAAAAAAATTCCTACGCACACGAAGACCTATCATGGTGAGGATCATCTATCATAGGGAGATCGGATCCACATACCCTTGTAGATCGCTAAGCGGGAAGCGTTAAGAAACACGGTTGATGTAGTGGAACGTCTTCGCGATCCAAATCGCCGCCGTCCCACGATCCATCCCGATCTAGCACCAAACGGATGGCACCTCCGCGTTCAGCACACGTACATCTCGACGATGATCTCCACCTTCTTGGTCCAGCAAGAGGGGGCGGAGAGATAGATGAGTTCTCCGACAGAACGACGGCGTGACGGCGATGGTAGTGGAGCTAGTCCAACCCCAGTTTAAAAAACTGGACCGGACCGACGGTCGGACCGGAAAAAACCAGAACCGACAGCCTCATCGGGTTTTTAAGCTAATAAGACCGTTCTACAATTGAATCTGAGAAAATCGGTCGAACCGGCCGGTTTTCTTGAAAACCAGTAAAAAATCGGGTTAACAAACCAGGAAAAACTAGGAAAATATTTTAATAGAAATTAGGATAAGTGGGATTCGATCCCAAGTCGTGTGAGCAATATGCGAGGCCTACCCACGATCCTATAACCAACTGAGTTATGCTACTTTGTTGTCCACTACATGAAAATAATTTTATTTGATCATTGTTTCACACTATATTAGCACATATATTACTCAACATTTATTTATTTATTTATTTGCTTAAAAAACCGACAATCGAACCAGTGAATCGATGGTCCGACTGATAAAAACCTGAAACGACAACCTTTCTGGTTCGATGTCCGGTTCGGGTTTTTAAACTATGAGTCCAGTAGGGCTTCACCTAAGCACCACTGAAAACTAGACTAGAGGAGAAACGGATCTAGAGAGAGGGTAGCACGTGGCTAATTTTTGTGTCTCAAAAACCCTCAAAATCTCTAGTATATATAGGAGGAGAGGAGAGAGGCCCCGGGCCCTAGGGCTGCCTCTTTGGATCGGCCGGCGTGGGAGGAGAGGAGGAGTCCTCCTCCAATCCTACTCCCAGTAGGATTCCCCTTCCACTTGGAAACTTTTCCACCTTTTGTATTTTTCCCTTATTTCCTACTCCAGCCACATGGGCCCTTAGAGGTGGCGTCGGTCAACCCACCAAGGGCTGGTTTGCCTCTTCTCTTGGCCCATGAATCCCCAGGGTCGTCACACCCCTCCCGGTGGTCCCCAGGCACCCTCCCAGCACTCCCGGTACACTACCGATGAGCCCGAAACCTTTTAGGTGACCAAAACAGGACTTCCTATATATCAATCTTTACCTCCGGACCATTCCGGAGCTCCTCGTGACATCCAGGATCTCATCCGGGACTCCAAACAACCTTCGGTCGCCAATACCTATAACTCAACTATACTGAAACGTCATTGAACCCTAAGTGTGCAGACCCTGCGGGTTCGAGAACTATGCAGACATGACTGAGACACTCTCTGGTCAATAACCAATAGCGAGACCTGGATGTCCATATTGGCTCCTACATATTCGATGAAGATCTCTACCGGTTGAACCTCTATGTCAAGGATTCAATTAATCCCGTATGATGTTCCCTTTGCCCTTCCGTATGTTACTTGCGCGAGTTTCGATCATCGGTATCTCTATACCTAGTTCAATCTTGTTGCTCGCAAGTCTCTTTACTCATTCTGTAATACAAGATCCCGTGACTAACTCCTTAGTCACATTGCTTACAAGGCTTGTTGTGATGTTGTATTACCGAGTGGGCCCCGAGATACCTCTCCGTCACACGGAGTAACAAATCCCTATCTTGATCCATGCCAACCCAACAGTCACCTTCGGAGATATGTGTAGAGCACCTTTATAGTCACCCAATAATGTTGTGACATTTGACACACACAAGGTATTCTTTCGGTGTCCGGGATTTGCATGATCTCATGGTCATAGGAACACATACATTAAAATGCAGAAAATAGTAGCAATAAACTCACACAATCATATGCTACGTTCATAGTTTCAGTCTTGTCCATCACATCATTCTCCTAATGATGTGATCCCGTTATCAAGTGACATCACTTGTCTATGGCCAGGAAACCTTGACCATCTTTGATCAATGAGCTAGTCAACTAGAGGCTCACTAGGGACAGTGTGTTGTCTATGTATCCACACATGTATTTGAGTTTCCAATCAATACAATTCTAGCATGGATAATAAACGATTATTATGAATAAGGAAATATAATAATAACCAATTTATTATTGCCTCTAGGGCATATTTCCAACAATATAATAATAACCACTTTATTATTGCCTCTAGGGCATATTTCCAACAGTCTCCCACTTGCACTAGAGTCAATAATCTAGCTCACATCACTATGTGATTTACATTGTAACGAATCTAACACCCATACAGTTCTGGTGTTGATCATGTTTCGCTCGTGGAAGATGCTTAGTCAACGGGTCTGCCACATTCAGATCCGTGTGCACTTTGCAAATACTTATGTCCTCCTCCTTGATGTAATCGTGAATCGAATTAAAGCATCACTTTATGTGTCTGGTCCTCTTGTAAAACCCTGGTTCCTTGGCTAGAGCAATGGCATGAGTGTTGTCATAGAACAGAGTCATTGGATCTAGTGCATTGGGCACAACTCCAATATCTGTCATCAACTCCTTCATCCAGACACCTTCTTTAGCTGCCTCCGAGGCAATTGTGTACCCCGCTTCGCATATAGAATCAGCTACCACACCTTGCTTGGAACTCCACCAGCTTACCGCACCCTGCTATGGCAACAAAATTCCTTCCCCCGCAACGGCGCCAGAAATCCTTCTGCTACTTCTCAAACAACAGCGCCAGAAATTGACACGTTGACGGAGATTGGGCTTGCGTTGGTTTATCCCTTGAAGAGGAAAGGGTGATGCAGCACAGGAGCAATAAGTATTTCCCTTAGTTTGAGAACCAAGGTATCGATCCAGAAGGAGGGTCTCGTCAAGTACAGAGTACCTGCGCAAACACAAACAAGCTTGCACCCAACGCTTCAAAGGGGTTGTCAATCCCTTCAAGATTGGTTGCAAAGTGAGATCTGAAGGCGGAAAGTGCAACAAAGTAAAAAGGTGTAAGGCTGAAAATATGGTGTGGAGTAGACCCTGGGGGCCATAGTGTTCACTAGAGGCTTCTCTCAAAATAGCAAGTATTACGGTGGGTGAACAAATTACTGTCGAGCAATTGATAGAACCGTGCAAACTCATGACGATATCTAAGGCAATGATCTAGCATATAGGCATCACGTCCGAGACAAGTAGACCGATACTTTCTGCATCTACTACTATTACTCCACACATTGACCGCTATCCAGCATGCATCTAGTGTATTGAGTTCATGACGAACAGAGTAACGCTTTAAGCAAGATGACATGATGTAGAGGGATAATCTCAAACCAATGATGAAAACCCCATCTTTTTACCCTTGATGGCAACAACACGATACGTGCCTCGCTACCCCTTCTATCACTGGGTGAGGTCACCGCACGGTATGAACCCAAAACCAAGCACTTCTCCCATTGCAAGAATCATAGATCTAGTTGGCCAGACAAAACCCACAACTCGAAGAGAATTACAAGGATATGAAATCATGCATAAGAGAGATCGGAAGAAACTCAAATAAGATTCATAGATAATCTGATCATAAATCCACAATTCATTGGATCTCGACAAACACACTGCAAAAGAAGATTACATCAGATAGATCTCCATGAAGTTCATGGAGAACTTTGTATTGAAGATCCAAGAGAGATAACAAGCCATCTAGTTACTAGCTATGGACCCGAAGGTCTATGGTGAACTACTCACGCATCATCCGAGAGGTCATGATGTTGATGGAGAAGCCTTTCGTGTCCGAATCCCCCCTCCGGCAGGGCACCAGGACGTGCCCCAGATGGGACCTTGCGGAGACAGAAGCTTGCGGCGGTGGAAAAGTGATTACGATGCTCCCCTGATTTTTGGGGAATATTTGGGAATTTATAGGCGCAAGATCTAGGTGAGGGGACCTCCAGGGGGCCCACAAGCCTGCATGGCGCGGCCCCCCTGCCCGCGGAGTGGGGGCTTGTGGGGCCCCTGGGGCTCTTCTGGCTTGGCCCCCAAGCTCTCCGATCTTCTTCCGTTCCAGAAAAAATCTTTTCATGGATTTTCTTCCATTTGGATTCCATTTCAAAATCTCCTCTCAAAGGGGTCAAAAACATGGGAAAAACAGGAACTGGCACTTGGCACTGAGTTAATAAGGTAGTCCCAGAAAATAAATAAAAGGCATGCAAAACATTCAAAGTTTGACAAGATAATAGCATGAAACCATCAAAAATTATAGATACGTTGGAGACGTATCACACCCCCATTGCGAATAAATATGTATCTGGTTTGAGATTTAGAGTCATTCGGATCAGTGTTAAAGCTTGCATCAACGTAACCCCTTACGACGAGCTCTTGATCAGCTCCATACACGAGAAACGTTTCTTTAGTCCTTTTCAGGTACTTCAGAATATTCTTGAGCGGTGTCCAATATTCCATTCTGGGGTCACTTTGAAACCTTCCCGCCATACTTATGGCAAGGCTGACATCAGGTCTTGTGCACATGATTGCATACATGATAGAGCCTACAGCTGAAGCATAGGGGACCACACTCATCTTTTCTCTATCTTCTGCAGTCACTGGGCATTGACTCTTACTCAACTTCACACCTTGCAATACACGCAAGAACCCTTTCTTGGACTGATCCATTTTGAACTTCTTCAAAACATTGTCTTGGTATGTGCTCTATGGAAATCCTATTAAGCATCTTGATCTATCTCTATAGATCTTGATGCCTAATATGTAAGCAACTTCTCCTAGGCCCTTCATTGAAAAACTCTTATTCAAGTAATCCTTTACGTTCCCAAAAAATCTATATTGTTTCCAATGAGCAATATGTCATCCACATATAATATTAGAAACTCTATAGAGCTCCCACTCACTTTCTTGTAAATACAATCTTCTCCATAAACTTGTATAAATCCAAACGCCTTGATCACCTCATCAAAGCGATGATTCCAACTCTAAGATGCTTGCACCAGTCCATAAATGGATCACTGGAGTTTGCATACTTTGTTAGCATTCTCTAGATCGACAAAACCTTCCGGTTGCATCATATACAACTTTTCCTTAAGGAAACCGTTAAGTAACGTTGTTTTGACATCCATCTGCCAAATTTCATAATCGAACAATGTAGCTATTGCAAACATGATTCTGAAGGACTTAAGCATCGCTACGGGTGAGAAAGTCTCATCATAGTCAACTCCTTGAAATTGTGAAAACCCCTTTGACACTAGTCGAGCTTTATAGACGGTGATTTTACCGTTAGCGTCCGTCTTCTTCTTAAAGATCCATTTATTCTGAATGGCCTTTCGCGCTTCATGTAATGCTTCCAAAGTCCACACTTTGTTTTCATACATGGATCCTATCTTGGATTTCATGGCCTCTAACCATTTATTGGAATACATGCCCACCATCGCTTCTCCATAGCTCGTAGGTTCATTTTGTCCAACAACATGACTGTTAAGACAGGGTTATCGTAGCACCGAGGAGCAGTACGTGCCCTTGTCGACCTACGAGGTTCGACAACAACTTGATCCAAAGCTTCATGATCATCATCATTGGATTTCTCTTCAACTGGTGTAGGCTCCATAGAAACACCTTTCTGGGTTGCGCTACTCTCTGGTTGAAGCAAAGGTTCGGTAACCTCATCAAGTTCTATATATCTTCCTCCCACTCTGTTCTTTCGAGAGAAACTCTTTCTCAAGAAATGATTCATTTTTAGCGATAAACACTTTGCCTTCGGATATGAGATAGAAGGTATACCCAACTGTCTCTTTTGGGTATCCTATGAAGTCGCATTTCTCCGCTTTGGGTTCCAACTTTCTAGGGTGAAGCTTTTTGACATAAGCATCACATCCTCAAACTTTAAGAAACGACAACCTTGGTTTCTTGACAAACCACAGTTCATATGGCGTTGTCTCAACGGATTTAGATGGTGCCCTATTTAAAGTGAATGCAACTGTCTCTAACGCATAACCCCAAAATGATAGTGGAAAATCGGCAAGAGACATCATAGACCGCACCATATCTAATAAGGTTCGATTACGATGTTCGAACAAATCGTTCACTGTGGTGTTCCAGGCGGTGTCAACTGTGAAACAATTCCACATTGTCTTAGGTGAGTGCAAAACTCATAACTCATATTCTCGTGCTCGATCAGATCATAGGAATTTGATCTTCTTATTACGATGATTCTCCACTTCACTCTGAAATTGCTTGAACTTTTCAAATGTTTAACACTTGTGTTTCATTAAGTAAATATACCATATCTACTTAAGTCATTGATGAACGTGAGAAAATAACAATATACACCGCGCGCCTCAATGCTCATTGGACCGCACACATCAGTATGTATGATTTCCAATAAGTCACTTGATCGCTCCATTGTTCCGGAGAACGGATTTTTGGTCATCTTGCCCATGAGGCATGGTTCACATGTGTCAAGTGACTCCAAAAGTCCATCACCATGGAGTTTCTTCATACGTTTTACACCAATATGACCTAAGCGGCAGTGCCACAAGAAAGTGGTGCTATCATTATCAACTCTACATCTTTTGGCATCAATGTTATGAACATGTGTGTCATCACTATGATATTCAATAAGAACAAACCCCTTACATTGGGTGCATGACCATAAAAGATATTACTCATATAAATAGAACAACCATTATTCTTTGATTTAAATGAGTAACCGCCTCGCAGTAAACAAGACCTAGATATAATGTTCATGCTCAACGCAGACACTAAATAACAATGACTCAGGTTCATCACTTACCCTGATGGTAATTGAAGTGAGAGCGTGCCGACGGCGATCGCATCAACCTTGGAACCATTCCCCACACGCATTGTCACTTCGTCCTTCGCCAACCTCCATCTATTCTGTAGTTCCTGCTTTGTGTTGCAAATGTGAGCAACTAAACCGATATCAAATACCTAGGCACTACAACGAGAGTTGGTGAGGTACACATCAATAACATGTATATCATATATACCTTGTTTGGTGTTGTCCGCCTTCTCTTCGGCCAGATACTTGGGGCAGTTCCACTTCTAGTGATGTGTCCCCTTGCAATGAAAGCACTCAGTTTCTGGCTTGGGTCCAGCCTTGGGTTTCTTCATGGGAGGGGCAACTGCTTTGTCACTCTTCTTAGAGTTATCCTTCTTACCCTTCCCATTTTTGTTGAAACTAGTGGTTTTATTGACCATCAACACTTGATGCTCCTTCTGAATTTCTAACTCAGCGACTTTCAGCATTGCAAACAGCTCGGCGACGGATTTATTCATCCCTTGCATGTTATAGTTCAACATGAAGCCTTTATAGCTAGGTGGCAGTGATGAAGAACTGTGTTAGTGATTACCTCTGGCGGGAGAACAATTCCTAATTCAGCCAGATGGTTAGAATACCCACACATTCTGAGTATGTGTTCACTGACAAACCCGTTCTCCTCCAGCTTGCAAGCATAGAACTTATTGGAGATCTCATACCTCTCAATCGGGGCATTATTTTAAAAAATGAACTTCAACTCCTAGAACATCTCATATGCTCCATGATGTTCAAAACATCTTTGAAGTCCCGGTTCTAAGCCATACAAAATTGCACATTGAACTATTGAGTAGTCATCCAGACGCGACTACCAGAAGTTCATAATGTCTTCAGTCGCTGGGAGGTGGTGCTTTGGGAAACCGTGAGGACAATCCTCAAATTGTGGGCCCAGTCTACAAAGTTACTTCCATCATCTTTCAACTTGGCTTTCTCTAGAAACGCATTAAAATTCACGGGTGCTACTACGCGAGTCGTTGATCTACAACATAAGTTTGCAAAGATTACTTAGATTATTGTTTAAGATAATGAGTTTAGTTAATCATATTACTAAAAAATTCCCACTCAAATTTACATACCTCTAGTCTTTCGAGTGATACATGATCCAAATCCACCAACCCAAGTCCGATAATCACGTGAGATGAGCTAGTTTCAATGGTGAACATCTTCATGTTAATCATATCTACTATCTGACTCATGTTCGACCTTTTGGTCTCTTGTGTTTCGAGGCCATGTCTGTACATGCTAGGCTCGTTAAGTTTAACTCGAGTATTCTGCATGTGTAAAGCTGTCTTGCACCCGTTGTACGTGAACGTAGAGTCTATCTCTCCCGATCATCACGTGGTGTCTCGAAATGAGGAACTTTCGCAATAGTGCACACTCGGTGAGAACACAATTTTATCTTGAAATTTTACTGACATGATATGGCCATGATCTTGTGCTTTTGATCTCCATCTCCAAAGCATCAGCATCATCTCATCGTCACCGGCACAAGACCATGATCTCCATCATCGTGTTGCCATCAAGGTTGTCGCGCCAACCATGCTTGTACTACCATTGCTACCGTTTAGCGATAAAGTAAAGCATTACATAGCGCTTAATGATTGACACGCGGGTCATACAATAATTAAAGACAACCCTATGGCTCCTGTCAGTTGCCGTAGCATCGACATGCAAGTTGATATTAACTATTACAACATGATCATCTCATACATCAAATATATATCATCATGTCTTTGGTCATATCATATCACAACATACCCTGCAAAATTAAGTTATATGTCCTCTAGTTTGTTGTTGCATGTTTTACGTGGCTGCTGGGTATCTAGCAAGAACACTTCTTACCTATGAAAAACCACAATGGTGATATGCAAGTTGCTATTTGACCTTCTACAAGGACCTCCTCTGTCGAATTCGGTTCAACTAAAGTGGGAGCGACAGACACCCACCAGCCATCTTTATGCAACAAGTAGCATGTCAGTCGATGGAACCGGTCTCTCGTACGTGGACGAGTAAGGTTGGTTCGGCCGCTTCATCCCACAATACCGTTGAATCAAGAAAAGACTAAGGAGGGAAGCAATGTGCATATCAACGCCCACAATCTGCATATCTACGCATAGACCTAGCTCTGATACCACTTTTGGGGAACGTTACATGGGAAACAAAAAAAATCCTACGCACATACAAGATCTATCCATGGTGATGAGCATCTATGAGAGGGGAGATCAAATCCACATACCCTTGTATATTGCTAGCAGGAAGCATTAAGAAACGCGGTTGATGTAGTCGAACGTCTTTGAGATCCAAATCGCAAGTCGTCCCGCGATCCAATCACGATCTAGCGTCGGACGGACGGCACCTCCGTGTTCAGCACACGTACAGCTCGATAACGATCTCCACCTCCTTGATCCAGCAAGCGAGGGCAGAGAGGTAGATGAGTTTTTCGGCACCACAACAGCGTGGTGGCGGTAGTGGTGAACTAATCCGCATGGGCTTCCCCGAGCTCTACCGAACTAATCTAGAGGAGGGAGATGATCTAGAGAGGAGAGGGCAGCACGTGGCTTTTCAGATGGTGGCTGCCCTCAAAACCTCCACTATATATAGGAGGAAGGGGTGGAGGTGGCGCCCTAGGGTTTCCCCTAGGGCCTTTGGCCGCCGGCCAAGGAGGTGGAGTCCACCTCATACAAGGAGGTGGGCGTGAGGAGGAGTCCTACTCCAACAAGGACTCCTCCACCCTCCACCTTTTCTCCTCTTGGACGCATGGGCCCCTTATGGGGTTGGCTACCCAGCCCACTAGGAGCTGGTGCGCCACCTCATGGGACCATGTAGCCCACCGGGGTGGGTGGGCCCCTCTTGATGGACCCCCAGAACCCATTCGTCAGTCCTGGTACACTATCGGAAATGCCCAAAATCTTTTCGGAACCCAAATACCACTTTCCTATATATAAATCTTCACCTCCGGACCATTCGTGACCTCCTCGTGGCGTCCAGGATCTCATCCAGTAATCCGAACAACCTTTGGTCACCAACACACATAACTCAATAATACTGAAACGTCACTGAACTTTAACTGTGCAGACCTTGTGGGTTCGAAAACTATGCAAACATGACCGATACACTCTGCAGTCTATAACCAATAGCAGGACCTGGATGCCCATATTGGTTCCTACATATTCTAAGAAGATCTTTACCGATTGAACCAATATGTCAAGGATTCAGTTAATCTCGTATGTTGTTCCCTTTGTCCATCGGTATGTTACTTGCCCGAGATTCAATCGTCTGTATCTGCATACCAAGTTCAATCTCATTACCGGCAAGTCTCTTTACTCGTTCCGTAATACAAGATCCCGTGACTAACTCCTTAGTCACATTGCTTGCAAGTTTCTTGTGATGTTGTATTACCGAGTGCGCCCTAGAGATACCTCTTCGTCATACGGAGTGACAAATCCGAGTCTTGATCCACGCCAACCCAACAGACACCCTTGGAGATACCTGTACAGCACCTTTAGAGTCACCCAATTACGTTGTGATGTTTCATACACACAAGGCATTCCTCTGGTGTCCGGGAGTTGCATGATCTTATGGTCATAAGAACAGATACTTGACATGCAGAAAACAATAGCAATAAACTGACACGGTCATATGCTACATTCGTAGTTTGGGTCTTGTCCATAACATCATTCTCCTAATTATGTGATCCCGTTATCAAATGATAAATCATGTGTATGGCTAGGAAACCTTGACCATCTTTGATCAACGAGCTAGTCCTTTTGAGGCTCACTAGGGACAGTGTGTTGTCTATTTATCCACACATGTATTTGAGTTTCCAATTAATACAATTGTAGCATGGATAATAAACGATTATCATGGACAAGGAAATATAATAATAACCACTTTATTATTGCCTCTAGGGCATATTTCCAACACTCTCCCACTTGCACTAGAGTCAGTAATATAGCTCACATCACTATGTGATTTACGTTGTAATGAATCTAACACCCATACAATTCTGGTGTTGATCATGTTTTGCTCGTCGAAGAGGGTTAGTCAACGGGTCTGCAGGTCGAATGGGTCTCCGAGCTGCGCAAGAGCTTCATCATGTTCGAACTGTCTCCCACTTGCACTAGAGCTTCAATGGTAAGTACTTTATGGCATGGAGGTCATCTCCTCATGCCATATGAATGTGGAGAAGAAAGTCTTCAATCCACATCTGGGCGCGCAGCCCCGATCCCCCATGCCCGAGCTCCCTCAAGCCCCTCCATGGCAGTACCCCGTCGGCCTCCTCCCGGACTCTAGCCCCGCCGCCGCCTTCTGTGCACCACCACCGGCCGGCGCCCCAGCCCGGCTGCAACGGCCCGTCCCCAGCTCCTCGCCGGAGCGCAGCAGCTGTGCCCGGGAGCAGCTCCGCCGCTCGCCTCCAAGAACCTCGCCCCAACCCTGAGCACTTTGCTGGTCGGCCGGCTTCAGATCTGACGGACCCGAGGCCGGATCCGCCTCCGGGAGCCCCAGGCCCGCTTCCCCGCCTCGTTGGCACCAGTTGCCGCCACCTCCCGTTTACCTCCACGCCGTGGCCGGTGCCGCATGCCTCTAGATCGGGAGCAAGCGGAGGAAGACGGCTCGTCCGAGCGCAGGGCCTCCTCGCCCATCCTGGGCCTTCCCAGTGTCGGCACGTGGGCCGCAGCGCCTCGGCCTGACAGGTGCAGCGCACCGTGGCCAGCGCCCCGGTCCAGCAGCTCCTCCCTTCGGCCCATCGTCCCGCGACCCAAGCTCCCCACCGACCTGGCCCGTGTGGCCCTCAGGTGAGCAGTCCCCCCCAGCCCTTTTATTTACGCCCTCGGCGTTGTTAGTTATTTTACGCCCCAGTAGGCCCGGTAGTTTAATTTATTTTATGGATTTTCGGAATTAATTAAAGTCCAGAAAATTGACGTATATTAAAACGCCCGTATCTTTTAATCCGTATGTCGGATCACGATGATTTAGGTATGTACCTCATGTAGAATTTCGCTTACATTACGATTTTGCAACTCGCATAAATGTTTGAAGTAGTTTAAACCGCCAAATGCATAGTTTTACGTGTTGTCCCAATAGGATTCATCCCGTATTTATTTTCTCGTGTGTGTCTGGATTGCTCGAACCCCGTAGATAAAATGCTCATGTTTTAGGAACCCTTTTGCCATGCATTTTAGAGTAGTCGTTGGTATTTTTGCATGTATGTTTCCAACGCTTGTTTATTATACCGCGTTTAGGACATTATCTCGCATTTACGTGTGGCGTTGTTTTTATTTTGCAACCCTCATGTTATATATGTTTTCGAGGTAGAAAAATCCATAGAATTTAACTGTGTTTTTAGTTTTAGCTTTTCAGCAAGTTAGTTCGCGCGATATTTTGCTATGTTGCCCTCTTGTCTATTTTGTGGGATTTATTCCGTGCGCGATATGATTAAGCTGTTAACTAGAGAGTTGCTCTTGGATGTTTAGTCTAGCCCCTGGTAATTTTGGTTGCAATAGAAATCCTTGTTTAGGTGTGGTTTGCTTGTTCTTTACTTGCTAGGAAATACTGTTGTTTTAGAGATGCTGAAATATTTCTAAGTCTGAGATCTGTTATATTTTGTTGTTGTCTTGTCTTGAGTTGATCTGATGATCTCTAGCTCTTTTGAGGTTGGTGCAATGGAGTTAGTTGTAGACTTTGAGATTCTCTAGCATGCTGTCATTTTTCATGCCATTTGGAGTCCTGTAGCTTATGGTTTTGCTGCTGTCAATATGCCTTGAGATCAAAAACTGTAGTTTCTTAAACTATTATTTTCACTAAGTCTGAAACTGTGTGTGAGAAATCATCTTGTGACTTTTTTTCTAGTGATCCATGCTTCCATGCTAGTTGTTGTTAGTTATATGTTGTAGTGATAATTTCCCTCTATCGTGTCATGCCTTGGTTGAGTATATTGGATTTGTGTAGCTCGTAGTTGTGGGGTCTAGAAAATGTTATGTGGCTGATTTTGGCAGATTGTAGTGATATATTGTTTTGCACGTAGTTGTTGAACCGTAGCTCCGTTTTGATCGTGTCCTATATGGAACTTGCTTAGAATCTCGTGTAGTTTCATTTTATATTGCTGGTTGCATGTTTTGAAATGCTTGTGACTGTCGTTGCACACATATTGCATTCATGCCATCATATCTTGCGGTGTCCATATCTTTTGATCCGTAGCTCCGTTGGAGATGTTCTCTATGTGTAAATTGCTTGCAACGACGCGTAGAATCACGTGAACCTATTTGTTTTGCTGTTTAAAAAACATAAACATGTTAGTTCAGATCTGGACAGAATTGTAAATTAACATGTGAGGTCGTTTCGGAGATGTTATATGTCATTTCCGACCTCATTTAAAATGCCTAGATAGGTAGATTAATTACGCTTCACTTGTTGCCATGTTTAATCACATTTAATATTGCCGAGTACCTAATCGGGATAGAACTAAATAACCCCTATGTGGAGTTTCGTTAATATGCAACTCGTTGCATATTGAACTTCACTTAATGTGTAGTGTTTGATTGTGTGAATTGCCATGCCGTGACTTGCATGTATTCAGCATGTTCATGCATCATATGTGTTGTGCATCGTGTGGTGAATTTCGTGTGTTGATTCTTGTTTCTGGTTTGCTTCGTCTCGATAGAGTTTCGCAAGAGTGTCGGAAAGTGAGGACCCGTTCGACTACATCGGTTCGTCTGCTTCACGGAGTCATTCTTCTTCCAAGCGGGATCTCAAGCAAGATGACCATTTCCCGAGATACCATTACTATCATTGCCATGCTAGTTTTACCATTTCTATCGATTATGTCTCGTTGCCTACCACCTGTTAAATATCAGCCTCTCAACAATGCCATGAAAACCTTCAACCTGTTCAACCTAGCAAACCACTGATTGGCTATGTTCCCGCTTGCTTAACCCTGTGTTAGCGTTGCTAGTTGCAGGTGCTTTGCTTCCTTGTGAAAACATGGGTTCCTTGTTATATCACCCTATTAAATGCTATTTAATTTAATGCACCTATATACTTGGTAAAAGGTGGAAGGTTTGGTCTTTCTAGACTGGTGTTTTGTTCCACCTTTGCCCCCTTAGTTTCGACTACCGGTGTTATGTTCAATAATTGAGCGCTCCTAACACGATCGGGGTTGTTATGGGGACCCCCTTGATAATTCGTTTTAGATTAAAGCTGGTCTGGCAAGGCCCAACATTGGTACTACATTTTCCCAACATAATGATCTTTTTAATACTGAAAGCATAGGGCGTCATGAACCCGAGGAGTAATTCTACATAATACAGGGAGGGCCAGTGCTGATGGTGACCTGTCAGTGAGCCACTCAGAGTAGTTTGTCCTGATGTTGTCTAAGAGCTTTGTGGCTTCTCCTAACGTGATTTCCATGAACGTTCCACCTAAGGCGGAGTCCAAGATATTTCTAGAAGCGAAATTCAAGCAAGCGTAAAAGATTTGAATAATCATCCAAAGACTCAAGCCATAAGCGGGACAATTTCTAATCATTAATTTCATTCTCTCCCAAGCTTGTGCAACATGTTCATGATCAAATTGCTTGAAATTCATGATATCATTACGGAGAGAGATGATCTTAGCCGGCGGTAAATACTTGGATATATAAGCATCTTTGCACTTATCCCAAGAATCGATACTATTTTTGGGCAAAGAAGAAAACCTAGTTTTTGCACGATATCACAACGAGAAACGAAAAAAGCTTCAATTTAATCACGTCATTAGCCACATATTTTTTCTTTTGCATATCGCAAAGCTCAATGAAGGTATTGAGATGGGATGCGGCATCTTCACTAGGAAGGCCAGAGAATTGCTCTTTCATAACAAGATTCAACAAAGCGGGATTGATTTCGTATGACTCCGCACTAGTGGCGGGAGCAATCAGAGTACTAATAAAATCATTATTATTAGTATTTGAGAAGTCACAAAGTTTGGTGTTTTCGTTCATGGTGACTTCAACAAGCAAGCAAGCACACAAGCAAACAAAGAGCAGGCGAGAAAAAGGGCGAACGGAAAAGGCAAATGAAAAAAAGCAAATTAGTGAAGTGGGGGAGAGGAAAACGAGAGGCAACTGGAAAACAAAGTAAATGCAAGAGATGTGTTTGCGACACCTACTTGGATGAGTTCTTGACTTGATCTTCCTCCCCGGCAACGGTGCCAGAAATTCTTCTGCTATCCCACAAACAACATCGCCAGAAATTGACACGTTGACAGAGGCTGGGCTTGTGTTGGTTTTTCCCTTGAAGAGGAAAGGGTGATGCAGCACAGGAGCAGTAAGTATTTCCCTCAGTTTGAGAACCAAGGTATCGATCAGAAGGAGGGTCTCGTCAAGTCCAGAGTACCTGCGCAAACACAAACAAGCTTGCACCCAATGCTTCAAAGGGGTTGTCAATCTCTTTAAGATTGTTTGCAAAGTGAGATATGAAGGCGGAAAGTGCAACGAAGTAAAAAGTGTAAGGCTGATAATATGGCGTGGAGTAGACCCTGGGGGCCATAGTGTTCACTAGAGGCTTCTCTCAAAATAGCAAGTGTTACGGTGGGTGAACAAATTACTGTCGAAAAATTGATAGAACCGCGCAAAGTCATGACGATATCTAAGGCAATGATCATACATATAGGCATCACGTCCGAGACAAGTAGACCGATACTTTCTGCATCTACTACTATTACTCCACACATCAACCGCTATCCAACATGCATCTAGTGTATTGAGTTCATGATGAACAGAGTAACGCTTTAAGCAATATGACATGATGTAGAGGGATAATCTCAAACCAATGATGAAAACCCCATCTTTTTACCCTTGATGGCAACAACACGATGCGTGCCTCGCTACCCCTTCAAACACTGGGTGAGGTCACCGCACGGTATGAACCAAAAACCAAGCACTTCTCCCATTGCAAGAATCATAGATCTAGTTGGCCAGACAAAACCCACAACTCGAAGAGAATTACAAGGATATGAAATCATGCATAAGAGAGATCAGAAGAAACTCAAATAAGATTCATAGATAATCTGATCATAAATCCACAATTCATCGGATCTCGACAAACACACCGCAAAAGAAGATTACATCGGATAGATCTCCATGAAGATCATGGAGAACTTTGTATTGAAGATCCAAGAGAGAGAGAAGAAGCCATCTAGTTACTAGCTATGGACCCGTAGGTCTATGGTGAACTACTCACGCATCATCGGAGAGGTCATGGTGTTGATGGAGAAGCCCTCCGTGTCCGAATCCCCCCTCCGGCACGGCACCAGAACATGCCCTAGATGGGATCTTGCGGAGACAGAAGCTTGCGGTGGCGGAAAAGTACTTTCGATGATCTCCTGATTTTTTCTGGAATTTATGGGAATATATAGGTGAAAGACCTAGGGCAAAGGGCGTCCAGAGGGCCCACAAGCCTGGATGGCACGGCCTCCCCCCTGGCTGCGAGGTGGGGGCTTGTGGGGCCCTTGGGGCTCCCCTGCCTTGGCTCCCAAGCTTCCCGATGTTCTTCCGTTCCAGAAAAAAATCTTTTCAGAGATTTTCTTCCGTTTGGACTCCGTTTCAAAATCTCCTCTGAAAGGGGTCAAAAACATGGAAAAACAGGAACTGGCACTTGGCACTGAGTTAATAAGTTAGTCCCAAAAAATATATAAAAGGCATGCAAAACATCCAAAGTTTGACAAGATAATAGCATGAAACCATCAAAAATTATAGATACGTTGGAGACGTATCAAGCATCCCAAGCTTAACTCCTGCTCGTCCTCGAGTAGGGAAGTGATAAAGAATGAATTTTTGATGTGGAATGCTACCTAGCATAGTTTTCCTTTGCAACTTCTTTCACGTGACATGAATGTTCAGATCCGTAAGATTCAAAACAATAGTTTGCTATTGACTTGAAAACAGTAATACTTCAAGCAAACTAGCAAAGTAATCATGAACTTTCAGAATAACAAGGCCAAAGAAAGTTATCCCTACAAAATCATATAGTCTGGCTATGCTCCATCATCCTCACACAACTAATGTAAATCATGCACAACCCCGGAATTGGCCAAATAATTGTTTTCGCACTCTTACTTTCTCAAACTTTTTATAACTATCACGCAATACATGAGCGCGAGCCATGTGTATAACACTATAGGTGTAATAGAGTGTGGTGGTGGTTGTGAGACAAAAAGGAGGAGATGGTGACACTGACTCGACGTATCAATAGGCTATGGAGATGCCCATTAATAGATATCAATGTGAATGAGTAGGGATTTCCATACAAGAGATGCACTAGAGCTATAAGTATGTGAAAGCTCAAAAGGAAAACTAGTGGGTGTGCATCCAACTTGCTTGCTCACGAAGACCTAGGGCAATTTTGAGGAAGCCCATCATTGGAATATACAAGCCAAGTTATAAAATGAAGATTCCCACTAGCATATGGTAGTGACAAAGCAAGAAGCTCTCAATCATGAAGAACATGGTGCTAACATGAAGCACAAGTGTGGAAAAAGATAGTAGCATTGTCCCTTCTCTCTTTTTCTCTCTTCTCTATTTTTTCATTTGGGCTCTTAGGCCTCTTTTTTTCTCTTTTTTTTGGGCTCTTTGGCCTCTTTTTTTTATTTCCTCACATGGGACAATGCTATAATAATGATGATCATCACACTTTTATTTACTCACAGCTCAAAGATCACAATGATGATGACTCCATAGGAAATGCCTCCGGCAGTGTACCGGGATGTGCAACGATCTAGCATGGCGTATGACATTGAAACATCTTGTTAGCTATCTTACGATCATGCAATGGCAATATGAGAGTGACGACACAAGTCATGAGACGGAACGGTGGGAGTTGCATGACAATATATCTCACAATGGCTATGAAAATGCCATAGTAGGTAGATATGGTGGCTGTTTTGAGGAAGGAATTTGGTGGGTTTGTGCACCGGCGAGAATTGCGCGGCACTAGAGAGGCTAGCAATGGTGGAAAGGTGAAAGTGCATCTATACCATGGACTCACATTAGTCATGAAGAACTCACATACTTATTGCGAAAGTTTTTATTAGTAATCAAAACAAAGTGCCAAACGCATACTCCAAGGGGAAGGGTTGGTAGGTGTAAACCATCGTGCGATCCCGACCTCAACACAAAGGATAACAATCAATAAATCAATTATGTTCCAACTTCCTAACATAGCGGTTCACCATACGTGCATGCTACGGGAATCACTAACTGCAACACAAGTATCTCTAGATTCACAACACCCTACTAACATAACTCCCAATATTAGCGAATCCACATCTCAAAACTAATTGAGAGGAATCGAAACTTCTCTTTCTACTCAATGCACATGAAGATGGAGGTTTTTGCATCCTCTTTGGGTACCTAGCACATTTGGGACTACTTTCATAGCATAATACAACTACCAAATCACGCACCGCCATGCTCTAAAGATATAAGTGAAGCACAAGAGCAAAAGAATCTAGCTCAAAAGATATAAGTGAAGCACTAGAGCAAAAGTATATAGCTCAAAAGATATAAGTGAAGCATTATGAGCATTCTAGCAAAATCACGATGAGTGCATGTCTCTCTCTCTCTCTCAAAAAGGTGTGCAGCAAGGATGATTGTGACACAACAAAAATAAAAGACTCCTATGATACAAGACGCTCCAAGCAAAACACATATCATGTGGTGAATAAAAATATAGCTCCAAGTTATGTTACCGATGGATTGAAGACGAAAGAGGGGATGCCTTCCCGGGGCATCCCCAAGCTTAGGCTTTTTGGTGTCCTTGAATTTGTCTTGGGATGCCTTGGGCATCCCCAAGCTTGAGCTCTTTCCACTCCTTATCTCTTTGTCCATGAGAACATCACCCAAAACTTGAAAACTTCACAACACAAAACTTAAACAGAAACTTGTGATAACATTAGTACAAGAAAACGAACTACCACTTCTTTTGGCACTGTAGCAAACTTGAATTCTATCTATATTGATGATGGGCTACTGTATTCTCACTTTTCCATGGCTAGTACCCCCCCCCCACCCCGATACTAACCATAGTTTCATCAAAACAAGCAACCAACTCTACAAAAACAGAATCTGTCAAAAACAGACCTCCCTGTAGCAATCTGTATACTTCAAATACTTCTGTTACCTCAAAAAATCTGAACAATTACGACAGCCTGGGAAAAAAGCATATCAATCAGCAGCAAAAAGAATCAACTAAAAATATCTTTCTGAATAAAAATGAAAAATCATCTTGTGAGTGAAAATTTCTGTCTTTTTCCAGCATGATCAAACAACCATTACCAAGACTAGTCATAAAGTCTTTGCTTGGCTCAAACACAAAAAGAAACACAAAAAACACAATCACAACAGAATTATGAAAGTGTGGACGCAACAAAACAGAAATAAAAAGATAAATTCATTGGGTTGCCTCCCAACAACCGCTATTGTTTAACGCCCTTAGCTAGGCATAGAAGCGATAGAATCACGTATCGTCGTCTTTGGTGCTCAAACCATAAGTGGCCCTCATCATGGATTCATAAGGAAATCTTATTTTCTTTCTAGGAAAGTGTTACATGCCTTACTTAAAGGAAATTGAAATCTAATATTCCCTTCCTTCATATCGATGATAGCACCGATAGTCCTTAGGAAAGGTCTACCGAGAATAATGGGGCATGTAGGATTGCAATCAATGTCAAGCACAATGAAATCCACGGGAACGTAGTTCCTATTTGCAATAATAAGAACATCATTGATCCTTCCCATGGGTTTCTTGACAATAGAATCAGCAAGATGCAAATTAAGAGAACACTCTTCAATCTCATTAAAACCGAGAACATCACATAAAGACTTTGGAATCGCAGAAACACTAGCACCCAAATCACATAAAGCATTGCACTCATAGTTTTTGATTTTGGTTTTGATGGTAGGTTCCCACTCATCATGAAGCTTTTTAGGGATAGAGACTTCCAATTCAAGTTTCTCTTCAAGAGATTTTATCATAGCTTCGACGATATGATCGGTAAAGGCTTTGTTTTGGCTATAAGCGTGTGGAGAGTTCAACATGGATTGCATCAAAGAAATGCATTCAATCAAGGAGCAACTATCATAATTGAATCCCTTGAAATCCACGGTAGTAATTTCATTACTACTCAAAGTTTTAACGTTTTCTACTCCACTTTTAATGCTTTTAGCATCAAGATAGATGGACTCCGAATCATTGGGGCACTTTTCAACCAAAGTGAATTCATATCCAGCCCCATAATCATTAGGTTTGACACAAGAAAACAAAGATTCAATGGGAGTCACACCAAGAACTTTAAGATCTTCGTGATTCTCATCACGAGAACACGCCTTTTTAAGCCATTCATGTCTAGTACGAATTTGGGCGGTTCTTTCTTGGCTCTCAATCATGGAAACACGCATAGCTTTAAAAGTTTCATCCATGTTGATTTTGGGAGAAGCACATCTAACTTTCAAAGCATCAACATCACAAGAAATTATATCCACGCTCGTAGCCAAATCGTCAATTTTGAGTAGTTTTTCCTCTATGGACGCATTGAAAATCTTTTGAGAATTGATTAACTCTTTGATATTACTCTCTAGATCAGAGGATAATCTATTGTAATTTCCATGAGTATTGTTGTAGGAGTTGCCAAAGTTATTAGAGGAGTTACTAGGAAAAGGCCTAGGAACATAGTTTCCTCTACAGGCATTGTTGTTGCCAAAGTTATTCCTACCAACAAAATTAACGTCCAAGCTAGCGTTGCTACTCTCAATCAAAGAAGACAAAGGCATATCATTAGGACCCAAAGGAGCACTTCTACTAGCAACCAAATTCATTAACTCATCCATCTTAGCACTCAACGAGTTAATTTCTTCTATAGCGTGTACCTTCTTACTAGTAGGTGACCTTTCAGTGTGCCACTGAGAGTAGTTTGTCCTGATGTTGTCTAAGAGCTTTGTGGCTTCCCCTAACGTGATTTCCATGAACGTTTCACCTGAGGCGGAGTCCAAGATATTTCTAGAAGCGAAATTCAAGCCAGTGTAAAAGATTTGAATAATCATCCAAAGACTCAAGCCATGAGCGGGACAATTTCTAATCATTAATTTCATTCTCTCCCAAGATTGTGCAACATGTTCATGATCAAGTTGCTTGAAATTCAAGATATCATTACGGAGAGAGATGATCTTAGCCGGCGGAAAATACTTGGATATATAAGCATCTTTGCACTTATCCCAAGAATCGATACTATTTTTGGGCAAAGAAGAAAACCAAGTTTTTGCACGATCTCGCAACGAGAAAGGAAAAAGCTTCAATTTAATCACGTCATTATCCACTTCTTTTTTATTTTGCATATCGCAAAGCTCAATGAAGGTATTGAGATGGGATGCGGCATCTTCACTAGGAAGGCCAGAGAATTGCTCTTTCATAACAAGATTCAGCAAAGCGGCATTGATTTCGTATGACTCCGCACTAGTGGCGGGAGCAATCGGAGTACTAATAAAATCATTATTATTAGTATTCGAGAAGTCACAAAGTTTGGTGTTTTCGTTCATGGTGACTTCAGCAAGCAAGCAAGCACACAAGCAAACAAAGAGCAGGCGAGAAAAAGGGCGAACGAAAAGGGCGAACGAAAAAGGCAAACGAAAAAAGCAAATTGGTGAAGTGGGGGAGAGGAAAACGAGAGGCAACTGTCAAACAAAGTAAATGCAAGAGATGAGTTTGCGACACCTACTTGGATGAGTTCTTGACTTGATCTTCCTCCCCGGCAACGGCGCCAGAAATTCTTCTCCTATCCCACAAACAACAACGCCAGAAATTGACACGTTGACAGAGGTGGGCTTGCATTGGTTTTTCCCTTGAAGAGGAAAGGGTGATGCAGCACAGGAGCAGTAAGTATTTCCCTCAGTTTGAGAACCAAGGTACCGATCCAGAAGGAGGGTTTCGTCAAGTCCAGAGTACCGCAAACACAAACAAGCTTGCACCAAACGCTTCAAAGGGGTTGTCAATCCCTTCAAGATTGTTTGCAAAGTCAGATCTGAAGGCGGAAAGTGCAACGAAGTAAAAAGTGTAAGGCTGGAAATATGGTGTGTAGTAGACCCTGGGGGCCATAGTGTTCACTGGAGGCTTCTCTCAAAATAGCAAGTGTTACGGTGGGTGAACAAATTACTGTCGAGCAATTGATAGAACCGCGCAAAGTCATGACGATATCTAAGGCAATGATCATAGATATAGGCATCACGTCCGAGACAAGTAGACCGATACTTTCTGCATCAACTACTATTACTTCACACATCGACCGCTATCCAGCATGCATCTAATGCATTGAGTTCATGACGAACAGAATAACGCTTTAAGCAAGATGACATGATGTAGAGGGATATTCTCAAACCAATGATGAAAACCCCATCTTTTTACCCTTGATGGCAACAACACGATGCGTGCCTCGCTACCCCTTCTATCACTGGGTGAGGTCACCGCATGGTATGAACCCAAAACCAAGCACTTCTCCCATTGCAAGAATCATAGATCTGGTTGGCTAGACAAAACCCACAACTCGAAGAGAATTACAAGGATATGAAATCATGCATAAGAGAGATCAGAAGAAACTCAAATAAGATTCATAGATAATCTGATGATAAATCCACAATTCATCGGATCTCGACAAACACACCACAAAAGAAGATTACATCGGATAGATCTTCACGAAGATCATGGAGAACTTTGTATTGAAGATCCAAGAGAGAGAAGAAGCCATCTAGTTACTAGCTATGGACCCGTAGGTCTATGGTGAACTACTCACGCATCATCGGAGAGGTCATGGTGTTGATGGAGAAGCCCTCCGTGTCCGAATCCCCCCTCCGACAGGGCACCAGAACGTACCGCAGATGGGATCTTGCGGAGACACAAGCTTGCGGCAGCGGAAAAGTACTTTCGATGATCTCCTGATTTTTTCTGGAATTTATGGGAATATATAGGCGAAAGACCTAGGGCAAAGGGCGTCCAGGGGGGCCACAAGCCTGGATGGCGCGGCCTCCCCCCTGGCCGCTGTGTGGGGGCTTGTGGGGCCCCTAGGGCTCCCCTGCCTTGGCTTCCAAGCTTCCCGATCTTCTTCCTTTCCGGAAAAAATCTTTTCGGGGATTTTCTTCCGTTTGGACTCCGTTTCAAAATCTCCTCTGAAAGGGGTCAAAAACATGGAAAAAATAGGAACTGGCACTTGCTACCAAGTTAATAAGTTAGTCTCAAAAAATATATAAAAGGCATGCAAAACATCCAAAGTTTGACAAGATAATAGCATGAAACCATAAAAAATTATAGATACGTTGGAGACGTATCAATTGTTCATTTGGAGTTGCTTCTTCTTCTTCTTCTTCATCGATCTAGGATGGGTTTCAGGCCGGCAGCCTGGGATAGCAAGGATGGACGTCGTTCTTCTTTTCTCGTTTGTTTTCGTCCGTAGACGGACCCTGCTCTTCTTCGTGTTCATTATGTATTGTGCTGACGTGATTCTGATGTAGCTTGTGGCGAGTGTAAGCCAATTCTATATATCTCTTCTTTTCAGTACATGTACTTGTAACGATATCAATTCTTGCGAAACAACGAGATGCGCTTCTATCCCTGACAAGGCCCTCATACCAAATTGAGGATAGGGTCGCATCTTGGGCGTGAAAAGTTGGTATCAGAGCAGTACCGACCTAGGAGCCCCTTGATTGATCGAACTTGGACGAGTCGAGTCTAGTGAAAAATTGCTTTGAGTCTAGTTATATATCGGACAGTAGGATTCTTTTTTCTCCTCTTCTATGCTCTGGTGAGGAATCATGACGTAATATTTTAATTCTACTCCTCTTCTCACTCAATTTTTTTTAAGATCACGCAGATATTCTTGGAATCTATATGATGTCGATGTGACGGAGTTCTGTCTTGGTGCCTCCTGTCTAACTTGATTTCTTCCGGGGAGTTGAGCTCCACGGGATTCTCGAGCACATAGTTATCATTCAGATTTCTTAGTATCTCAGAATGAAGGATGTTCGTAATTGCTTCAATACTAGTAGTGGCGAGATAACCCCGATGTCCCCAGTATTGGTGCAGATTGTTCGGGAGTACTTCCATACTTTGTATCGTTGTGATCACGAGGGTCTGTAGTAGATGAAGTTCCGAGATTCTGGTTATGTGTTGACGGATGTGATACACTGGACGGGTTAGTATAGGAGTTGTGTGATATATTACTTCTTGTATCCGTATACCAGATTGCATGACCAGAAATTTCGGGAATTCTTAGGTGGGAATTCAAGTAGTTACTTATAGGACAAACTTCCAAAAAATGCATGATGTTAGGTTGGGGTTCGACATCTAGTGGATTCGTTTGTTCACAGTCATCTTACAGCGGTTCTTGTTGTGTCTTAAAGAGTCCTTGTAGCTTGCTACGACTCGCGGACGCTTCGTATGTCGTGTGCACTGCCTTGCACAGGATGGCTACTGTAAGGATCGAGCCCGTGCGATCCTGTCCACGAAAATACCAGACGAAATCTTTCTCATGAGTTTGTTCTGGCTAATTGCAAGCCGCATCCTTTGTTTTGTTGAATATGGTAATTCGAGTTGCTTCGATGTTAAATGGTGATTTCATATCTTTCCAAGAGTTGTTCTCATATTTCTATGGGAATGATCATATATTCTTTTGCTCAATCAAAGTTTCTTTTCAATTCTTGACAACCGGAGTCGTCATATCAATTCTATTCCACCCGGTGTGTTTCTCTCCAAGTGAATTATATCCTCTATAATTTTGCAAGATCATTCTCTCATTTCTTTCCGGAGTTCATCTCATCTGTCCCAAGTTGTCTTTGTTTTTCCCGCCCTCCCACCCTTTTCTTCAGTGATTCAATTTTCATCCAAGTGCCTTTTAATTGTTGCTTTCGCGATCTTTTCTTTTCTCTCTTATCCGATGGTTCATTGTGAAGATTCACAGGAGCTTCGTGTTCATCATTTCTTCAATCTTGTTATCTTTACGGTGAATTCAATTTAGTTGTTCGTGTTCATTATATCCTATTCATCCTTGTAATTCCTTCCTATGTTGGAGATTCTTTTCAGCCTATCTTGTTATTCATTTCTCTCTAGTCTATCCGGAGTGCTGAACATATCTCAGAAGTTCTTGTTTTCAATTCTTTCAATTATTTTGAGGGCTCAACCTCATCTAGTTTTCATTTGTACCGGTGCAACATCTCTCTTTCTACGCAATCTTTTCAAGGGTGGTTTCTTTTGAGTGGGCCCATAACCCACATGTTCTTCCCAGGATCTTTTATAGCTCTTGTAATCTTTCCAGAGATCTTTAATTCTTTTCAACTATGACATAAGTATGAATTTCACCAGTCATATCCCTTCTTCAAGATCAATTTGAATTCATTCTCATATTCGGCTCAACCTTTCATTCTTCATTATTCCGGAGTGTCTCAGTATTCTTGGTGTTGTTTCTCGTCATCATTTTCAGCTTGGAAGACCGAAGGAGTGTTTCTCTCAAATCTTGGTCCATTCTCTTGGAGAGTCATCATTTCAGCCTTGTGGCATCATCTTGGATTGTTGTCATTCATGAGTAATCCCTTTCTTGCTATCCAGTGCTTTTCAATGTTGTGTTCATTTCTCGATCCTCCGAAGGCCATCATTTGAGAAGATTCTTCGTTCTCAGCTTTCAGCTTTCATCCTCAATTCTTCTCAATTGTTGTCTCTTCGTTCGTCTCTCAATTATTCTGGCGCCTTGTTCAAGTTTTCTCTCAGGTGGCTCATGAGCTCTTAATTCTCATGTGTCTCCATGCATTCTTGGTATCCATTTCGCTTGCATTCTTACCGGTGCTTCGTGAAGATTTCTTCAATTTGTGCTCTATCTTTATCTATTCAACCTTTTCAAGAAGAATAAGTGGTATGTTAATCCGTTGCTTGTCATCAATTTAACTTGATGAAGGATAAGCATAACATAATTCTTATTCTTGTTCGTAGTGTTCTTATCTTTCTTTTCCGAAGTTCCAAGTTCTATCAAGTATCTCTTTGAGAAGCTTCATCTAAATCATTGCAAGGCCTTTAATATTATTCTTTCATTATTTCATTCTGATGTTCCCCAAGAGGTTCGTCATGGTGGTGCTCATGGTATCAATTCTTTGTCTCAAGGTGTTCTTCAAGATTCTTGTGATAGTAGTTGTCATTCTCTTATTCTTTCTTTGTTCCCAATGATATAGTTTATATTCTCTTGGTCCAGAGTTGTTGTGATGTTGCTCTTTTGGGTCAATCATGTTGTTCTATCAAGATCATGGTGTTCCCTTGTTCTATTTAGTTGTTTGTTATGAATATTGTCTAATTCTCCCATCTTATCGAAAATTTTTGTCCCATTTTCCTACCGAAGTGCTGCCGAAATTTTCCGTGAATTCTTGCTTGTTTCTCATATCATTCCTCATCGCTTTGCAACCTTCAAGGATCGTTGGTTTCACTCGTTTGTCAAAGAAGCAATTAAGTTTTACCTCTTGCTTCTCATCCTCTCCCCCTTTCATTCTTGGATCTCGGGTCGAGATCCTCTTGTAGTGTAGGAGAGTTGTGACAGCCCGAGACCGACGCCCCAGAAAATTCCCCTTTTTATTATGTTTCCGTCGTGTGTCTATTTTATTTGTCGCATCATGCGCATCATCAGCATTGCATCGGCATCTCCGTTGCCGCCAGTTTTCAAAACTTGCATCCGTTGTTAGTTGCCGGTTCTCGTCGTTGTCCGTTCTGAGCCCGACCACACACGCACGCGCCCGCAGCATCATTAAATCCTTGTTTTTAAAAGTGCGTTGAAAACTTTCTCTGATTGGGTTGGAATTTGACGTGCGGTCTTATTTTAATATAGGTAGGCCGCCTGCCAAATCTCATTGCAATCGGAGTCCGTCTGGTACCCGAACGGTCGACCGTAGCGGCACCGTCTTCGGTTATTCGTCGGACGTCTTTCGGTGTTTTAAATCTCATTGCCGAGCCGCTCGTTTTCCCTCTCGTCTTCGGATAACTACTTTACACGGCCACTTAACCGTCCCCGCGTTCGAGTTTGTCTGATTCCGACCGCGTGGTTGGAACCGGGGCAAAATTTCGCTAAACCTAGCCCCCCTTTGTCTATAAATAGGACCCCCATGCATTTTTTTAGCAGTCTCTCTCTCTCTTCCTCGAAATCCGCATCGTCCCGAAACCCTAGCCGCCTCCCACCTGCTCTCTCCTCCCACCTCCAGCCGCCGGGCCCGCCCGAGCCCGGGTCAGGCCCGCACGAAGTCCATCTGGGCGCGCAACCCCGATCCCCCATGCTCGAGCTCCCTCAAGCCCCTCCATGGCAGTACCCCGCCGGCCTCCTCCCGGACTCCAGCCCTACCGCCGCCTTCTGTGCACCATCGCCGGCCGGCGCCCCAGCCCGGCTGCACCGGCCCGTCCCCAGCTCCTCGTCGGAGTGCAGCAGTTGTGCCCGGGAGCAGCTCCGCCGCTCACCTCCACGAACCTCGCCCCAACCCCGAGCACTGTGTCGGTCGGCCGACTTCAGATCTGACAGACCCGAGGCCGGATCCGCCTTCGGGAGCCCCAGGCCCGCTTCCCCGCCTCGTTGGCACCAGCTGCCGCCACCTCCCGGTTCCCTCCACACCGTGGCCGGCGCCGCATGCCGCAGGATCGGGAGCGAGCGGAGGCAGACGACTCGTCCGAGCGCAGCGCTCCCTGCTAGGCCTCCTCGCCCGTCCTGGGCCTCCCCAGCGCCGGCACGTGGGCCGCAGCGCCCCGGCCTGCGAGGTGCAGCGCACCCTGGCCAGCGCCCCGGTCCAGCAGCTCCTCCCTTCGGCCCATCGTCCCGCGGCCCAAGCTCCCCACCGACCTGGCCCGTGTGGACCTCAGGTGAGCAGTTCCCCCCAGCCCTTTTATTTATGCCCTCGGTGTTGTTAGTTATTTTACGCCCCAGTAGGCCCGGTAGTTTAATTTCTTTTAGGGATTTTCGGAATTAATTAAATTCCAGAAAATTGACGTATATTAAAATGCCCGTATCTTTTAATCCGTATGTCGGATCGCGATGATTTAGATATGTACTTCCTGTAGAATTTTGCGTAGATTACGATTTTGCAACTTGCATAAATGTTTGAAGTAGTTTGAACCACCAAATGCATAGTTTTACATGCTGTCCCAATAGGATTCGTCCCGTATTTATTTTCTCGTGCGTGTCCGGATTGCTCGAACCCCGTAGATAAAATGCTCATGTTTTAGGAACCCTTTTGTCATGTATTTTAGAGTAGTCGTTGGTATTTTTGCATGTATGTTTCCGAGGCTATTTATTATACCGCGTTTAGGACATTATCTCGCATTTACGTGTGGCGTTGTTTTTATTTTGCGACCCCTCATGTTATATATGTTTTCGGGGTTGAAAAATCCATAGAATTTAACTGTGTTTTTAGTTTTAGCTTTTGACCAAGTTAGTTCACGCGATATTTTGCTATGTTGCCCTCTTGTCTATTTTGTGGGATTTATTCCGTGCGCGATATGATTAAGTTGTCAACTAGAGAGTTGCTCTTGGATGTTTAGTCTAGCCCGTGGTAATTTTGGTTGCAATAGAAATCCATGTTTAGGTGTGGTTTGCTTGTTCTTTACTTGCTAGGAAATAGTGTTGTTTTAGAGATGCTGAAATATTTATAAGTCTGAGATCTGTTATATTTTGTTGTTGTCTTGTCTTGAGTTGATCTCATGATCTCTAGCTCTTTTGAGGTTGGTGCAATGGAGTTAGTTGTAGACTTTGGGATTCTCTAGCATGCTATCAATTTTCATGCCATTTGGAGTCGTGTAGCTTATGGTTTTGCTGCTGTCAATATGCCTTCAGATCGAAAACTGCAGTTTCTTAAACTGTTATTTTCACTAAGTTTGAAACTGTGTGTGAGAAGTCATTTTGTGACTTCTTTTTCTAGTGATCCATGCTTCCATGCTAGTTGTTGTTAGTTGTATGTTGTAGTGCTTCTTGCCCTCTATCGTGTCATGCCTTGGTTGAGTATATTGGATTTGTGTACCTCGTAGTTGTGGGGTGTAGAAAATGCTATGTGGCTGATTTTGGCAGATTGTAGTTATATATTGTTTTGCTCGTAGTTGTTGAACCGTAGCTCCGTTTTGATCATGTCCTATATGGAACTTGCTTAGAATCTCGTGTAATTTCATTTTATCTTGATGGTTGCATGTTTGGAAATGCTTGTGACTGTCGTTGCACACATATTGCATTCATGCCATCATATCTTGCGGTGTCCGTATCTTTTGATCCGTAGCTTCGTTGGAGATGTTGTGTATGTGTAAATTGCTTGCAACGACGCGTCGAATCACGTGAACCTATTTGTTTTGCTGTTTAACAAACATTTAAACATGTTAGTTCAGATCTGAACAGAAGTGTAAATTAACATGTGAGGTCGTTTCGGAAATGCTATATGTCATTTCCGACCTCATTTAAAATGCCTAGATAGGTAGATTAATTGCGCTTCACCTGTTGCCATGTTTAATCACATTTCATATTGCTGAGTACCTAATCGGGATAGAACTAAATAACCCCTATGTGGAGTTTCGTTAATATGCAACTCGTTGCATATTGAACTTCACTTAATGTGTAGTGTTTGATTGTGTGAATTGCCATGCCGTGACTTGCATGTATTCAGCCTGTTCATGCATCATATGTGTTGTGCATCGTGTGGTGAATTTCGTGTGTTGATTCTTGTTTCCGGTTTGCTTCGTCTCGATAGAGTTCCGCAAGCGTGTCGTAAAGTGAGGACCCTTTCGACTACATCGGTTGTCTGCTTCACGGAGTCATTCTTCTTCCAAGCGGGATCTCAGGCAAGATGACCATTTCCCCAGATACCATTACTATTATTGCCATGCTAGTTTTACCGTTTCTATCGATTATGTCTCGTTGCCTACCACCTATTAAGTATCAGCCTCTCAACAATGCCATGAAAACCTTCAACCTGTTCAACCTAGCAAACCACTGATTAGCTATGTTCCCGCTTGCTTAACCCTATGTTAGCGTTGCTAGTTGCAGGTGCTTTGCTTCCTTGTGAAAACATGGGTTCCTTGTTATATCACCCTATTAAATGCTATTTAATTTAATGCACTTATATACTTGGTAAGAGGTGGAAGGCTTGGTCTTTCTAGCCTGGTGTTTTGTTCCACCTTTGCCCCCTTAGTTTCGGCTACCTGTGTTATGTTCCATAATTGAGCTCTCCTAACACGATCGGGGTTGTTATGGGGACCCCCTTGATAATTCGTTTTAGATTAAAGCTGGTCTGGCAAGGCCCAACATTGGTACTACATTTGCCCAACATAATAATCTTGTTAATACTGAAAGCATAGGGCGTCATGAACCCGAGGAGTAATTCTACATAATACAGGGAGGGCTAGTGCTGATGGTGCTGGTCTAAAACAGAGCAGCTTACTAACGCTACCCGGGGCAACTCGGCGTCTGGCGTGGTAGCCATCGCTCATCCGTCGTGTCCTGAGAACGAGATACGCGGCTCCTATCGGGATCGTCGACCCGCCGGGCAGCCTTGCTGGATTAGTTTTACCTTTGGCGAGATATCTTGTGCATCGGGATTCCGGTGATGCTTTGGGTAATCTCGGAGTTGAGGTTTTCCACTAAGGAGTCCGACGAGATCGTGAGTTTCGTGATCGAGGATTTCTATGCGCCTTGTGGTAATTTGTGATGTACTAGTTGGAGCACCCCTGCAGGGTTAAATCTTTCGGAAAGCCGTGCCCGCGGTTATGTGGCAACGTGGAAACTTTGTTTAACACTGGTTCTAGATAAGTTGAAGTTAACTTAATAAAAACATGCCAACTGAGTGCGTAACCGTGATTGTCTCTTTCGTGAGTTCCTTCTCTGATCGAGGACACGGTGGGGTTATGTCTGACGTGGGTAGGTGTTCAGGATCATTCATTTGATCATCAGTAGTCACGTCCGCTATGCGTAGATCTTCCCCCTCTTATTTCTTGTACTCGTAAGTTTAGCCACCAAATATATGCTTAGCCGCTGCTGCAACCTCACCACTTAACCTTACCTCACCCATTAAGCTTTGCTAGTCTTGATACCTTTGGAAATGAGATTGCTGAGTCCCCTGTGGCTCACAGATTACTACAACACCAGTCACCAGTTGCAGGTACATGTAAAGGTTACTTGACGCGAGCGCGTTGATTGTTCATTTGGAGTTGCTTCTTCTTCTTCTTCATCATCGATCTAGGATGGGTTCGAGGCCGGCAGCCTGGGATAGCAAGGATGGACGTCGTTCTTCTTTTCTCGTTTGCTTTCGTTCGTAGACGGACCCTGCTCTTCTTCGTGCTCATTATGTATTGTACTGATGTGACTCTGATGTAGCTTGTGGCGAGTGTAAGCCAATTCTATATATCTCTTCTTTTCAGTACATGTACTTGTAACGATATCCATTCTTGCGAAACGACGAGATGCGCTTCTATCCCTGACAAGGCCCTCGTGCCAAATTGAGGATAGGGCCGCATCTTGGGCGTGACACCCAGTCCCCCGGAAGGGGGCCAAGGGGGCGTGAGGAGGAACCTACCATAATTCCGGAAGTGTTAAGAGCACTAGGGTTTCTTGGTGAGGCTGGGAGGCGATGGAGCATCAGAACATATTTTGATCTATTTATAAAGGGTGTTACCCCCTCTTGCTATAGGGAACGATTCCGTCAGGGATTGCCAAAAGTGCTTGGCTTTACAAAGCCATGCAAGAATCAATAATGGTTATTAATCTTTGTGCAGAGTTAAAAATTGAGGACCCCGCGATGCTTCTGTAACCGTGAATCGGCCGAGGATAAAATCTTCATTTCCTGTTTGGAGGAAGCAGGGGAAATCGCCTTGCGAACCGAACAATCTGGGTGCGATCATCTGAAGAACCTGCACATCGGCATTGAAGGCTAGTTCGGGGGCTACTGTGGGAGTCCGGGATTAAGGGTCCTCAGGTAGTCGGCTTACTATGAAGAGGTCGGCCTTATGGGCCATACTAATTGGAGGCTGGACCGTGCTATCATCTCGTACTCAAGGAGGAAAGCACGGAAGACTGGCGTGACATACAAGTAACATAGATTAGGTTGATTCACCTAGGGTTTAGTATACATTATCTCAAGGTAGACTCTATAATCATCATCCACATATATATAATCAAGCAGGACGTAGGGTTTTACCTCCTCAAGAAGGCCCGAACTTGGGTAAACACTGTCTCCCCCTCTTTCCTGCAACCCATCGATCTAAGGTCCACAGTTTGGGACCCCCTACCCGAGATCTGCCGATTTTGACACCGACACTCATGCCATCGTTGGTGACCAAGTGAGCCATCGATCCTTCTGGCGATCCTATAGTGGAGCTCTCAATGAAAGCACCAATGTCGGTGTCAAAACCGACAGATCTCGGGTAGGGGTCCCGAACTGTGGATCTTGGATCGAGGGGTAACAAGAGATAAGGGAGACGATATTTACCCAGGTTCGAGCCCTCTTGATGGAGGTAATACCGTACGTCCTGCTTTGTTTGTATTAATAATGATGTATCAAGTACAGACTTGATCTACCATGAGATCGTATGATGTGGTCTAAAATCCTAGGAGTATTGATCTTAATATGTCCTATGGACTAAAACCCTGTGTTTATATAGATACTATAGGTACCTAGGGTTACACAATGTCGGTTATGTCCGGGAGTAAACATGCCGATATGATCATTTTGACTTGAAGCATACACTAAGGCTTCAGAAAATTCCGTTCTGGACACGGCGTCGTCTTTTAGTTCGTCCCTTCAATGATAATCATAGGGCGGCCCATGAGTTCGGCCGTAAAGATAGGTCAGCGACCCGAGGGCCCCTTAGTCTTGGACTCCCTTAGTGCCAACGAGGCTGGAGATCAACGTCGTCAAAAAGGAAGTTTCATATGAGTCGCTGGACGTCCATAAGGAGGCCTTTATATGAAGAAAATTTGCACTTAGACGCCTCCAAACAGAGTAAATATAGGGGATTGGTAGGCACGAGTGTTAAATTTATACTCCCTTATACCCCCTTATGTTCGGATAGGGAAGATGGATGGTCAAGTTGACTTTGACTAGGAGTAAAACCGGACTTCGACTAGGAGTAAAACCATACTTATACCCCTTATGTTTGGATAGGGAATCCGTTAAAAATGACCTTATGGTGTATATATATCACATAAAGGCACTCTGACAAAGTAACAAAGTCGCCATACCAATCTGGATCGCCAATTGTTTTGCAACGCCTTAGAAAATTAGGGTGATAGCTTCCGTGTTTAAAGGCTAAGGTCCATATCTTCGAATGCGCTCGAGAGCCAACCATCCACGTGGGATGGGATGTGGGTGTTGGGAGGGAAGTTTTTCTCATGCACATTGGTTTGCTTTCTTTTCTTCTTTGTCTTCGGTTTCTTCAATGAAGAAATTTAGGTCAACCAAGGAGGCAATCTTGTTAGCAACAACTTGTAAGGAGGGAAGATGGATGGTCAAGTTGACTTATTCCCCTTCAACAATGGGACTCCCATTACAAATTATGCAGAGGCCCTTGACCGTGTGTTTTTAAGGTGCATTTTGCATTTCTAAAATATTCCTCACTAGTTTTTGAAAAAAAGTTTAGGGTTGTATTTAAAAAAATGTTCATTGTCTTTCACAAAAAATGTTCAGTATGTACTATTTTTTCTTAATGTATTGGAAAAAGTGCACAATCATTAACAAAAAAATGTTTGCCATGTATTTAGAAAATGTTCATCATGTAAAAAACAATTCATTATGCTCTTTTTAAATTTTCATCGCATACTTTACAATAAATGTTTATTTGTGTAAAAATGTTGTTTCTTTTCTCAAAATGTTCCTCACATATTTAAAGAATTATAATTTATTTTATAAAACATCATCTTTAAAAAAAGTTATTATGCATTTAGAAAATGTTCATCATGTTTTAGATAAAATTTATCATGTTTCTCAAATGTTTCATAATTTATTATCAAATACTATATGGTCGTATTTTGTACAGCTGACCTTTTGTTTAAAATACAAACTGCTTTTTGTGAAAATCTATGAACACCTTTTAAAGTACATTACTATATTTTCAAAACGTGCGTACACTTTTTTTAAAGGTACATGAAAAAATTAAAACAGATAAGTTTTGATGAAACTCTAAAATATACAGGATGATACCTTGCACGTTGCTTCAGAATTGCATATATAGATTCTAAACATTGTCTAGAATACAAATTCAGTCCTTACAATTTAATTTATAAGAAATTTTGCATAAGCAAAGAAAAATATTAACATGAAAAGTTGTGTATGTCACAGTTGAAAGCAATATGATTTTAAACCCTGTTGCATGATAGAGGATTCTAATGTGTAGATCAGACGGATGCTGGTGGATCGTGCTAGTAAATCTAACAACTACAACAATTTTGATGATGTGAAAGTATTCTTGTTGAGATAATTAAAAGTAGTGGAATCACTCTCTTAGCCAAATATGGATTCTTGTATATTTTACCTTTTGTTGAGACATTTGTATTTTACCTTTTTTTTGAGGCAGTTGTATTTTACCTTTTTTGAGTCAATTGTATTTTACCTAAAAGAACAAGAGAAAAAATTCCCCTAAAAAAAGAACAAGAGAAAAAATGTGAATTTTTTTTGAAAGGGAATGTTGCAAGTGTGATTCCTAGGTGAGCATGCAACCTACTGCTACGTTGGGCCTGGCCCATGTTCTGTAGGCAGTAGGCGAGCGCTTTGCCGAGCCCGCCGCTCCCTAGCACTGCCCCGACAAGCGCCGCTCCGGAGCCCGCCCCGTCCCCAGCCGCCACTCCCCCTCGCCGGCGCGCCCTGCCCAAGCTCGCCCCAACCGCCAATCGACCTCGCAAGCACAGCGCCGCCGCCGTCCCGCCCACTGTTGTGTCCCCACCCTCCTGCCCCAACGCCGCTGCACGCAGAAAAAGAGGAGAGCGCCGCTCCTCCGTTGCCGGCGTCGCCCGTGTTCTCCGCCTCCAGGCCGCCCTCCCGCAATCCGGATCTGCGCGGTGGAATATTAGGCGCTACTGGAGATTATATCACGCTCACGCCCGCTTGCCACAGCAGCGGCGCACCTTGCTTCTGCTCGCGCCCTCCTAAAGGCACGGCGTCGCCTCCCCGCTCAACGCCGTGAGCTCTCTGCTGCCATCCAGGCATGAGCATCGATTGCCTCGTGCTAGGTGAGCGACCTACCAACTACTTCGTCCAACAAGGTTTGATTGATCGATCGAAACCACTCAGATGTTGTCTGTCTGTCTACGTACGTGTTGCAGGGGCGGGGCAGGAGGTGGGAAAGAGCTGCGTGGTGGTGACCATCGGCGGGAAGCGTGTCATGTTCGACTGCGGCATGCACATGGGCCACCACGATTCTCAACGCTACCCGGACTTCGCACGCATCCTTGCTGCCGCCCCGGGCGCCACTGACTTCACCTCTGCAATCTCTTGTGTGGTCATCACACACTTGTATGTAGGCAATAATTTTAGAGTTCCCCTGGGTCGATTGTTTCAATTGCTGTCACGATTAGCTTACTTCTGAAGTTTGTCTCTTGCAGCCATTTGGATCATATTGGGGCGCTGCCGTATTTCACTGAGGTCTGTGGGTACCATGGTCCGATTTACATGACGGTAAGCCTAACTTTTGTTATTTGGAAAATGCATTTAATTAATTTTTGAAATTCCCATGGCTTCAATACTTTTTCCTGAGTGATCTTCATATTCTAATTACAACATGTGCCTCAAACAGTACCCTACAAAGGCTTTAGCTCCATTGATGCTGGAAGATTATAGGAAAGTAATGGTAGATCACAGAGGAGAGGAAGAACAGTATAGCTATGAAGACATTGACCGCTGTATGAAGAAAGGTAATGACAGATTTCAGCATTTCTTTCACTGATCTACCCACAAATTAATGATGCTGACACACAAGTATGCAGGGATGGTATTCTCATTTGCTTTACATATTTGATCTTTCAGTGATACCTTTGGACTTGAAGCAAACCATTCAAGTAGATAAAGACCTTGTGATCCGTGCCTATTATGCTGGACATGTATGTTCTCATACCTATGTTTTTCTTGCATCTAGTAATGTCCTGAAATTATTATTCAAAGTTGTTAATTGTTCTCTGTGCTTACTAATTGTCAGAGAGTTGAGCGTTCATCTCCGTGCTTCCTAATCTAGTTATTGTGCCAAACTTAAGGTTTTGGGAGCTGCAATGATTTATGCAAAAGTTGGAGATGCTGCTATGGTCTACACCGGGGATTACAATATGACACCAGATAGACATCTTGGAGCAGCGCAAATTGATCATCTGAAGTTGGATCTCTTAATAACGGAGTATGTTCCAACTCCAATTGCAAATGCTTTTCTACGTTATGCCCAATTTTCTTGGATTGTTGACCTAGTGTGTCTAGGATTTATGCCCTATGAGATTTATAAGTTCTATGTTATGGTTTAACACAAGTACATCAGGTTTCCTTTTTACCTTGCCCTTTTTTTGGCTGACATTTCAGTGCATGGTTTATCTTTACTAATCTCATGTTTCCAAACTGCTACACCAGTTGACCTGTAGCTGGTTCATGCAGTTAACCATGGTAATTACCTGAAAATCAGTTGGGCTACAGTTGGAAATCACCCCTTTACGTTTTTTCCCTCGTAGGCATAGCTTTGGTCTTGTATGACTTTGCTCTTTGCCGACATGTTTAGTTGAGTGTGTTGGTATTGGCTGTGTGCTTCCTAGCTATGCCAGCGCCGGGTGTGTACTCATTGTGTTTGTATCCCCTTGATGCTTCACTTTGAGTTAATAAAATCCACCCTTTATCGAAAAGTAGGTCGATCCATTCAGCTCATGCTTAAATAAAATAAATGATTCTTCATTATTTTAGGATTTATTTTTTTCTTGTCTTAATGTTGTACCATTACAATTGGGCATTAATAGTATAGTTCGTTGGTTTGGATATTCCTTTTGTCCATGTGTAAGTACAAAATT
Source organism: Hordeum vulgare subsp. vulgare (assembly GCF_904849725.1). Lineage (NCBI taxonomy): Eukaryota > Viridiplantae > Streptophyta > Magnoliopsida > Poales > Poaceae > Hordeum > Hordeum vulgare. The sequence continues at coordinate 423,377,824 of NC_058522.1, read as the reverse complement.
GATATTTCTGTCTGCAGGTCTACATACGCTAAAACTGTACGTGACTCAAAGCATGCCCGAGAGAGGGAGTTCTTAAAAGCGGTATGGAACCTGAATCTTGGCATTGCCAATATACTCTGCCTTGTAGATTTTTATTGCATGTTTAATATCTTGGTGGAGCAAGATAATTATCAATGCTGATGGTTGTGTTCTCCTACATCCAGGAAGTTAACTTTCACCAATTGTTAAGTCCAACTTGTTCCAACAATGTATCTATTGTCGAGTTCTTACTGTTTAGTCCAAAACTAGTCTACATGGTTATATTAAGTTAAATTAAAATCATTTGAGTTTATGTGTGCTACTCAGTGATAGTATGTTTTCTGTAGGTCCATAAATGTGTTTCTGGAGGAGGTAAAGTTCTAATTCCAGCATTTGCTTTGGGAAGAGCTCAGGTACCCCCACTTACTGTCAGTTTTTTGTAGACAAGCAAATTTGTGATGGACTGTATCACTACTTAACTTAAATGAGTAGGTTCCCATTGAAAAAGATTTCCTTGGGAGCACACTGTTTAAAACATCCATGATAGAATATTCATTTACATTTAACATAATTGATCTAATATGTGTCAGGAGCTATGCATATTACTGGATGACTATTGGGAAAGAATGAACTTGAAGATTCCTATTTATTTCTCCGCTGGTATGTTTATTTTGGCCAAACTTTATTTGCTTTTATGAATTGTGTGATTTATTTGACATTATGTTTGTTCTATAGGTTTAACTATTCAAGCTAACATGTACTACAAGATGCTTATTGGATGGACTAGCCAAAAGATAAAGGACAGCTACACAGTTCACAACCCATTTGAATTCAAGCATGGTACGTTCTTGAAAAAGCTTCTCAGTCAACCATATGCAAAATGAATATAGCACACATTTGATTGAGTAAAAATTCTAAATGTTCAGTTCAGCCTTTAAAAGAACACATTAGGTGATTTTTTTTTTTGGCAAGAACAATTCTAAATGGGTCTGCTGGATACTATGTCTGCTTGTTCATTGTGTCGCTTCTTAGCAAAGGTTCTTATTTGTAATGTTAAAGATTTTAATTGTGACCTAAGATAACCTGTACACTTTTAAACGGAAATATGATATTTTGCTTCATTTGCAATTCCTTTACCATAATGAAATTGAAGGTTTTCTCACATTGCAGTTTGCGACTTCCAGCGTTCATTCATTAATGACCCTGAACCCTGTGTACTTTTCGCAACACCTGGTATGATTAGCGGTGGCTTTTCCCTTGAGGTGTTTAAAAGATGGGCTCCATCAGAAAAAAATCTGGTTACACTTCCAGGGTATTGCCCTTAACTCAGAATTTCTGTTTTTCCATGTTTGCTAATGGCGTAGGAACAAACATACTGTACATGTTTATTCCCTGAATAAGTTGCTCCTGTTGGGTTGTTAGTACCGGTACTGTTATGGTGGAAAACAGGAGAGGTCTATGCTGCCTTCTGCTTTAGTGAATGCTTTCCTGCTTGGAGAGTTGGAGATGATGTCTTTCTCTTGGAGTTGAATGTTGTTGCTTTATAGTTTGTACTTGACACATTTTACTGCTTTGTTTTCTCTTAATTCTTATTTTCTTCTTCTTTCACTGAAATAAGTAGGGAAAACTTTTCTGCCTGCTTAAAATATCACTTTTGCTTCCGTAGACCCCCCCCCCCCACACACACACACACAAAAAAAAAACGTAGAAGGGGAAACGTATACCCATCTCATTTTGTACACTACAGGCCGCCGTATATACCTCGCATTGTACCCACCTCGTATTATATACGTACGGCGGCCTGTAGTGTACAATACAAGGTGGGTATACGTTCCCCCTTCTACGTTTTGTGGGAGCAGGGGGGGGGGGGGGGGGGGTCTACCGAAGCACACCTCTTAAAATATAGAATTGTGATATTTATATTTTGTTCTCACGTTTATTTTTGCCATCCAGATATTGTGTTGCCGGAACCATTGGCCATAAATTGATGTCTGGAAAAGCAACCAGAATCGATTTAGACAAGGAAACACGTATTGATGTCAGATGTCAGGTTGCTCTTTCTTCATTTTACAGCTCTCTCAGTCTACAGTAAAAATACATATGAAGTGGATACTATACATTGACCTTTGGTTGATAATTTTCAACATCTTGTGCCATTACTCATCAGTCATCACTAGTCCATTTAGTGCTTTATTGTTTTCGTAAAAAATGATCGTATGCTGCTTAGAAGTTCAATGGATCACCAGATTATGCATGCTCAAATTCGTGACTTACAATATTACAAACTGTTCAACAGAATAGCTCTACACACTACTCCCTCTCTAAACTAATATAAGACGTTTTAGGTCACTACTTAGTGACCTAAAACGTCTTTGTATTAGTTTACAGAATGAGTACATAGTAACAATATAAGTTCAGGTCTCCACCTCAATGAATTGCTTTTCTTGAAATTTTGGTAGTTAGCCTCTGTAATTCTTATTTCCTGTGTTCATGTTTATCCTTTTCTCTGAATGTAATTATGCTTCTTATTCTTTCATACCAGTGTTAATTTTTTCCATTTTGTGCACCAGATCCATCAGCTGTCATTCAGTCCTCACACAGACTCCAAAGGAATCATGGATCTCACAGAGTTTCTTTCACCCAGCCATGTGATTCTCGTTCATGGCGAAAAGCCTCAGATGGCCTTTTTGAAGGACAGAATTGAATCTGAATTGGGGATGCCATGCTTTTACCCAGCTAACAACGAGACCGTCTCCATTCCGACGGCCCAGAATCTGAAAATAAGCGCCACAGAGAAGTTTATCACAAACTGTAGCACTGCACAGGCTAGAGATAGTCCACGGAAGTCGAACCTGATTTGTGGAAACCATCTGTCTGGAGCCAACGGCGACGAGAAACTAGCGGAGGGCATACTTCTGATGGAGAAGTGCAAGGCACCGAAAATTTTGTGCGAGGATGAGCTTCTTCAGTTTCTGGGCACAGAAGGACATTCAGTCCAATTTGAACCACTGCTTCGCTCCAGGATTGGAGAGGCAGAAACTGGCATTGTAGATGATTTAGCCAGTGAGTAAAATGAATGGGTATTGTTTTAGCTTTTGTGGATGATCAGAATATAGAATTAGTGTTTGCTTGCCCCTCATCTTCGCTTTAAACCTAATGCACCAATCGAAGAAGCTGCAAAATCTAACAGTTAGATAGTTTTATAAAGACATCTGGGCAAATCAAATGCCAGCCTGGCTGCATTTTCAACCGATTTTGAAAGTATTGAGGGCGCGCTCATAAAATACTACTCCCAACATTGTAAAACAGAAAACACATATATGTACAACGTTGTATATGGGTGCTTGCATGGTCACCAAAGGCCCAAAGCTCGCCCTACTAACTTTTTAGTTAAGACCAAAATTTTGGTCTTTGTTTGGATGGTTGCCAATAGCTCTTTGTCCACTAGTTCGTTTTTCTTGTCAATGTTGGGGCAACCAAAATTGTACCTGCTATTTGGTAGGGAAAGTGTAAAACCTTGGCCTAAAGCTAAACATACCCATAATATGCCACTTCCGAAAGATATTTGACTATTAAAAAGGGAATTTTTATTTTTTTATGCTCCTGGTTCTTAGTTGTACTTAGTTTTGTCCAATGCTTTAAATAGCCAGTTATAGCCTTTGAAAGCTCTCCCGCTAAAGCTATGCACTTTTAACACTAAATTAAAAATGACACTAGTAGTATGCTATTTCCCGCTATAGCGCTAAGTTTAGAGTCATTTTGTTTGCTAAGCCGCTATACAAGACCATCGTTCTGCATTATTTTGTGTTCTTGTTTATGTATATATGATGCGTTGATGCGAGGCTTGCTTATTGAATTAGGACACCTGATTGATGCTCGGGTTTTTATGTGCAAACATGTGTATATGCCAAATATATGTAATATATTATATATGATGCCTGATTGTATACTTATTTTACCAATTTCTCGTGATTTAAGGAAAACGCTAAATGAGGCTTAGCTACGCTATAGCTCCGCTATAGTTTTTCATAGCTTTTGTGGAGCCGTCGTTAAATGGCATATCTTGCTATTTAAAACATTGGTTTTGTCCAACTCTCTAACTCTCCCCACTCCCCCTCCTCCCTCCATCGTATAATCATAAATGCCCAACCTGAGCATTGTTGTCGGGTCAATCCTTTTAACCGTTAGGGCATCTCCAAAGGACCTCAAAGCTACCATATATATAGGATTGTGGTGTCCGTACAACTTTTGTCATCTAATGGGGACCCCTATCGGTCCACGAAGCGTTCGAGACGCTTGGTTTTCTGCAAAATCGAAAGTAACACGCAGGGGGGGGGGAGGGCTATGCTGGAGTCTAAACATCCACTTGACCAACACAAAGCAACCATGCAGTCCTCCTCTCTTTTTCCCCTCTCCTTCCAACCGCACACCACAGACACATATCCAACCAAAAGCAACCACATGCATGCCCCCTTTCCTCTCTCTCCTCCTAACCAGACAAATGGGGATTAATTTGTGAATTAGTATCATCATGTCTGTGAACCACGTGTGAACCTGAAAATAACATTTGCGGTGCCGGTTAGCATTGGAGATACCCTTACTTGGTTGCATTTCTAACAAGTGGGTCCATGTTAAATCCTTACAGGTGGGATCGAGAGGACGTAAATGAGTGGACCGACTCTTTGCTGACTGTGCGACCGATTATAACATGTGGGACCGCCTAGGAGACGGTTGGGTCGACTATCTCTCTCTCTCTCACACACACACTTACTCATTCACCCACTCATTTCGCAACCTCTACCTGAGCACCTCCCCTCTTATAGCAGTCATCGCCTTGCCTGCTGCAGCAACCGATGAACGAAGGCACCACACCTTTGACGTGATATGTCCTCTCCCACACCATATCCCGAGCCCCTCCTTCCCACAGGCACAACCCCATCCACCCTTTCCCCGTCTTTTCTTGTTCATCGGCGTTGTCCAATCAAGCCTCCAATCTACAGTGCATGTCGGACAAACCCAATACTCCTCTGCAGCCACCGTCCAATCTACAGTGGGTGGCCGTAACGGAGAGTGCACTCCCTGCACCCATGGGCATATGCATCCATTTCTCACAAAAAGGAATTTTAAGCCTGTTTTAAAATGTCAAAAAATTCAAAAGAAAATTTCATTAATATATGTTCGCAAATGTGTGTGCGTGGCATAAAGTTTTATCAAAAAATATATTTATATATTTTTGTTTTATCTTTGTAAAAAGATTAATTCAATGCTTTTAAATAACATTTTATGACACATTTTTTTGTCCTTTTTGCACAGGTTACAAAAAATAGTTATTTTTCCGTAAAACTTTATGCACGCACATAAAACATGGAGACTTATCTACGCAACCTTTCTCAGAATTGTTTAGTATTAAGAATGTGTTTTTTAAAGCGGCTTCATACGTACCCGGATTCATCATACACTTTTTGGCCGCCGTAACTGGACTACTGTCGGTTGATTTTCCTAGCTTTGGCCTGACCCCGTTAGTCAACACTAGTGTGACTGGTGGGCGGGCAAACCTGAATGTGGGGAAACTTCAATCTTACCCAAACTTCGAATCACGCCCCAGCTCGAGGCCACCAAGGCACCAGCCACATACTGCTAGAATTATATTTATGTACACATTCGCTTTTGGCTTCCCTCGTGTACATGTGTATGTTAGAATTAATGGACTTGACCCATTTAGAAAATTCTAAAATCTCATATAAGTCCATGAATAAAATGGCAAGTGGTGATGCTAAAGTTTAGTTTCATACCGCTAGTTGAGAAAGAGTTGGATCTCTTTATATAGTGAGTTCTCCCCATCATTTTAAGTGTGTGTGTTGAGAAGAGAAAGGAGAAGACCACATTTGTGCGCTCGCTTGTCGGGCCGGGCCGGACATACGTGCGACATGCGCGTGCATGGTCCGCCGAATTCCGGTCTGTTGCCTTGCGGGGGCACGACTTCCTTTTGCTGTTTTATTTTTTATGTCTTGACAGACAAGTTGAGAATTTCTTGTCCAGTAAGTATACGACTTGGAAACCAAGTCGGTTTGAGACATGATCGCTACACGAAATCGAGCTTGGTCCTCCTATATATAGTGCTTACCATGGTCGGCCAAAGACACACCGAAAAAACATCTAGGGTTTTGCCTCGTCTCACCACTTTCTCCGCCGTCGTAGTCTACCTCATCTCGAACACCGTCGTGCATCGGCATGCGAGAGGGCAGGTCTCCGGAACCGTTCCTCTTTGCGATCCTGCACCGAAAAAGGACGAAATAGGTTTTTGGGAAACGCTTTGCGCGACTGCTCAAATCCTTCACCACGGGTCGTCTATCGTCCATGTCGGGCGGTGCTACTCATCGTCGTCTTCATCGTCATCAACATCATCGTCATCACAGTCGTTCCTGTTGCAACTAACGAACAATACATTACTCATAATGTGTTAATGTTCTTCGTTGTAGCTTCTACTTCGTGCGCGGTGATGATCTGCATGTTCGGTTGCTCTTCTAGATTCATAGAGTATTGCATGCAATCTTCTGTTCTAGTCATGAATTATTTATTGAAATTAATCATGAACTTGCCTAATCTTCCAACAATCCAAAACCTAATTGTAGGCAATTTCCTGAGTTAACTATGGTTGGTTTTGCTGATGCACTCAGGCTGGATAAGTTTACCGTCGTGCACTTTAAGAGGTGGGAAGTGAGATCCACGCTCTGGCTTATTGCTGTAAAAAGTTTTTCATGTTAGTGCTGGCATGCCGGAGGGATCTTCTAATGAAGATCAGAGAAAGTTCCAGGAAGCCAACACTATGTTTGTGGGATGCGTTTTGAGTGTTCTTGCTGACGTTTGTGTGATGTGTACATGCACATACAAGATGGAAAGACACTATGGGATGCACTAAAAGCTAAATTCGGTGCAACAGATGTAGGTAGTGAACTGTACATCATGGAGAATTTTCACGACTACAAGATGGTGAATAACAATTCTATGGTTGAACAAGCTCATGAGATACACTGCATTGTGAAGGAATTGCAACTCCTGAAGTATGATCTACCCGATAAATTTGTGGTTGGGTGCATGATTGCAAAGTTACCTCCTTCATGGAGAAACTTCGGCACTTCTCTGAACATAAGAGACAAGAGATATCAGGTGAAAATCTGATTGCATCTCTTGATGTTGAAGAGAAAGCTCGGGCTAAAGACACTACTGAGAAAGGATGTGAGGTTCAGCCTACTGCCAACATGGTATAAAGGTTCCTACAAAACAAGAACAAAGGAAAGAACAAGCCTGTTTTCAACAAGCCTATAAAGACTACTACCTTCAAGAAAAAGAAGTCCAACAAGGCTGAGCTAGAGTGCTACGTCTGTGGGCAGCTCAGCCACTTTTCCAAAGAATGCCCATAACATGCAGACCGCGGAGGGAAAACAAGCTCCAAGACTGTCAACATGGTGACCGCTAGCAATACTGATGGGTATGGTAATTTACCTATTGTGCTTTCAGTATTTCAATCATCTTCATGGTGGATTGATTGAGGTGCTAACGTTCATGTGCTTGCCTACGTATCTTTGTTTACTTCTTATCAGGTCACAAGGGATTCTTCCATCCTAATGGGGAATGGGTCACATGCTTCTGTTCATGGCATTGACACGGTGGATCTGAAGTTTACTTCGGGAAAGATCGTGGAACTAAGGAACGTGCAGCATGTCCCTACTATGAACAAGAATCTAGTTAGCGGCTCCCTTCTATGTAGATATGGGTTTAAGGTAGTTTTAGAGTCAAATAAAGTAACCGTGTCGAGATTTGGACAATTTATAGGCAAAGGCTATGAGTGCGGAGGCTTGTTCCGCTTTCCCTTTCAGATTTTTGCAATAAGTCAGTAAACCAAATTTGTGCTAGTATTAATGATGATACAAGTGTTTGGCAGTCTTGTTTATGTCATATTAATTTTGGCTTAATGTCTCGGCTATCCAGTATGAGTTTAATTCCTAATTTCACGCTTGCCAAAGGTTCTAAGTGCCATAGCTGTGTGCAATTGAAGCAACCTCGAAAGCCTCACATGGCTGCCGAGGAGAGAAACTTGGCACCTCTAGAACTCATACATTCTAATCTGTGTGAGATGAATTGTGTGTTGACAAAAGGTGGAAAGAGATATTTCATGACATTGATTGATGATGCGGCTAGATTTTGCTATGTTTATTTGTTGCAAACTAAATATGAAGCTCTAGATTACTTTAAGATTTATAAAGCTGAAGTTGAAAATCAACTAGAGAGAAAGATCAGGCGTCTTAGGTCGGATCACGGTGGAGAGTATTTCCCCAAAGTATTTGATGAATTTTGTGAGGAACATGGTATCACTCATGAGAGAACGCCTCCCTATTCTCCCCAATCAAACGGGGTTGTCGATAAAAAAAATCGCATGTTGACTCACTTGGTGAACGCCATGTTAGACACTACTGGTTTATCTAAGGCATGGTGAGGGGAGGCATTGTTGACTATATGCCATGTCTTGAATAGAGTTCCTAACAAAAATAAAGAGAAAACTCCTTATGAAGAGTGGGTCGGGAGAAAACCATCACTTTCTTATTTGCACACTTGTGAATGTTTGGCAAAGGTCAATATTCCTATCCCTAAGAAATGCAAACTTGGACCAAAGATAGTGGATTGTGTTTTTCTGGGTTATGCTCAGTGGCATTGCTTATACATTTTTAGTAGTTAAATCTGAGGTTCCTCATATGCATGTTGATACTATAATGGAATCTCGTGATGCAATTTTTTTTGAGAATATATTTCCTATGAAAGATATGCATAACATTGCTAGATTTTCTTCTGAGATAAATTTTGAATCTAGTACATTTGATGATTATATTAAACAAACATCCGAGGAAGTCCGTGAGAAGGATAATGATGAAGCTACTGCAAGGAGCAAGAGACGAAGGGTTGCAAAATCCTTTGGTGATGATTTCATTGTATACCTTGTGGACGATACTCCCAAGTCTATTGAAGAGGCATATGCATCTCCATATGTAGATGATTGGAAAGAAGGTGTTCATAATGAGATGGACTCAATTATTTCTAATGGAACTTGGGAGTTAACTGAACGACCTTATGGTTGTAAACCTGTGGGTTGTAAATGGGTGTTCAAAAACAAGTTAAGGCGTGATGGTACTATTGATAAGTACAAGGCGCGACTTGTGGCCAAGGGCTACACTCAAAAATAAGGCAAAGATTACTTTGACACCTATTCACCTGTTGCTAGAATAACCACCATTCGGGTGCTACTTTCCTTGGCCGCCTCTTATGGTCTGATCATTCATCAAATGGATGTAAATACAACTTTCCTAAATGGAGAGTTGGAAGAGGAAATTTATATGGATCAACCTGATGGGTTTGTGGTAAAAGGTGAAGAGAGAAATGTGTGCAAGTTGTTAAAATCTTTGTATGGTGTGAAACAAGCAACTAAGCAATGGCATGAGAAGTTTGAAAGAACTCCGACTTCTGCGGGATTTTTCATTAACGAGGCTGATAGGTGTGTCTACTATCGCCATGGTGGTGGAAATAGTGTCATATTATGCTTGTATGTGGATGACATATTGATCTTTAGTACAAACATTGTTGCAATCAATGAGGTCAAGTCTTTCCTACCAAAGAGTTTTGACATGAAAGATCTGGGAGAAGCTAATGTGATCCTAAACATCAAACTTATTAAGGATGAGAGTGTCATTACTCTAATGCAATCTCACTATGTTGAGAAGGTCTTGAGCCATTTCGGCTTTATGGATAGCAAGCCTTCTCCAACACCTTATGATCCCAGCGTGACACTTAGAAAGAACAAGAATGAAACGAGAGATCAATTACGATACTCTCAAATTGTTAGTTCACTCATGTACCTAGCTAGCGCTACAAGACTAGACATCTCTTTTGTTGTGAGAAAACTGAGTAGGTTCATGTCCAACCCGGGTAATGATCATTGGCATGCACTATAAAGGGTCGTGCACTATCTCAGAGGTACTATGAGTTATGGAATTCACTATTCAGGTCATCCCGCTGTGCTAGAAGGATACAATGATTCAAATTGGATCTCCGGTATTGATGTACTCTACGCTATAAGTGGGTATGTATTTACTCATGGAGGTGGTGTAGTGTCATGGAGATCTTGCAAGCAAACCATATTGACAAGGTCAACTATGGAAGCAGAACTAACTACTTTAGACACAACCACTGCTGAGGCAGAATGGTTGCGTGAATTCTTGATGGACTTGCCTATGGTTGAAAAACCTGTACCCGCTATTCTTATGAATTGTGACAACCAAACGGTTATCGCTAAAGTGAATAATTCTAAGGATAACGGAAAGTCATCAAGACATGTGAAGAGACGTTTGAAATCTATAAGGAAGTTGAGAAACTCTGGAGTAATAATTGTTACGTATATTCAAATAGAAAAAAACCTGGAGATCCTTTTACAAAGGGACTATCACGAAATGTGATAGATATTGCATCGAGGGAGATGGGTATGAGACCCATAGACGTTACACCATAGTAGTAACCCAACCATTGTGATCGGAGGTCCCGTGAATTAGGACCTCGGAAGAACAAGCTATTGGTTAACAGAAGAGAGTAATAAGTGTCCGTCTTTAAGTGAAGATGCAAAACACTCAGAGCTGTAAGGATTAAGTGCTGTAAGGCAGGTTGGAAACATGCCTTAATGTCATTCTATTGGCTATTATAGCAAAGATGGTGTCCTACAGAGCAATCTTGAAAGAACACACCTATATGAACTCCAATTGTAAAACGTCACAATCTAGGAGATTTGGGTAATCTCTAGTAAGCTCACAAAGAGACCAGGGAGTACGACACATATGCTCCAAACTGCGGGGTAGCCTACTGGCAGCCAGGTACTGATTAAGATTTTGAGTGAAACCTGTTCACACAAAAATAGCAATTCAAGGCATAGTCCATTGTCAAGTTGTGGATGGATGTAGCTTAAAGTTCTAGGCAGAAGTTCGACTTAACAATCTCTGTTGAAACACTGGTATATTAAACAAGTGCAGAGAAAAGGCAAATCTCTAAATGTGTATTTGAGATCTGGTGGGGGATTGTTAGAATTAATGGGCTTGGCCCATTTACAAAATTCTGAAATCTCAAATGAGCCCATGAATAAAATGGCAAGTGGTGGTGTGGTGGTGCTAAAGTTTAGTCCCATATCACTATTTGAGGAAGAGTTGGACCTCATTATATAGTGTGTTCTCCCCACCACTCTAAGTGTGTGTTGAGAGGAGAAAGGAGAAGACCACACGCGCGCGCTCGCTCGCCTCGCCTCGCCGGGCCGGGCCGTGCGGCACGTACGTGCGACATGCGCGTGAATGGTGTGCTGAATTCCGGTCCGTTGTCTTGCGGGGGCACGACTTCCTTTTGCCGTTTTATTTTTTATGTCTTGACAGACAAGTTGAGAATTTCTTGTCCGGTAAGTATACGACTTGAAAACCAAGTCGGTTTGAGACGTGATCGTGACACGGAACCGACCTTGGTCCTCCTATATATACTGCTTACCGTGGTCGGCCAAAGACACACCGAAAAACATCTAGGGTTTTGCCTCGTCTCACCACTTTTGCCGCCGTCGTAGTCTACCTCATATCGAACGCCGGCGTGCATCGGCATGCGAGAGGGCATGTCTCCGGAACCATTCGTCTTTACGATCCTGCACCGGGGGAGGACGAATTAGGTTTTTGGGAAGCGCTTTGCGCGACTACTCAAACCCTTCACTACGGGTCGTCTACCGTTCAAGTCGGGCGGTGCTACTCATCGTCGTCTTCATCGTCATCAACAGAAGATCGTCACCAACATCATCGTCAACACAGTCGTTCCTGCTGCAACTAACGAATAGTATGTTAGTCATAATGTGTTAATGTTCTTCGTTGTAGCTTCTACTTCATGCGCGGTGATGATATGTATGTTTGGTTGCTCTTCTAGATTGATAGAGTATTGCATTCTATCTTCTTGTTCTAGTCATGAATTATTTATTAGAATTAATCATGAACTTGCCTAATCTTTCAATAGTGTATATATAATGGTTTTGGCCTCCAAATAATACATGTTGCTTCCATAACAATGTTATTAAAGCTTAGGTTAACTCGTGCATGATCCTCCCATCACGCCGTCGTCGTCTTCTTGCGCGTCGTCGCAGCTCCCTCATTTTCACTGCCGCCTTTTCTTCAATTCCGGTTGCTGCTGTCGCTGCTCCCTCATCTCTGCGCATGCCTCCTAGATCGATGTTGTCAGGCCGCCGCTCCACCTCCTGTATTCTCCCATTTGGCTCCTTCTGCCTTCTGGTTCACCCCACGTAGGATACTGCCGCCGGTCCTTGCTCCTTACCAGCAGCCACCAAGGAGGTTCTCCGCCATCGCTGATGAATTTTAGTCCGCGCTCGCAGTCCATTTGGAGTTGCTCTTCTGGCCACCGCCCGCAGTCCTTTCGACGCTGCTCCTTCGTCTGCCGCCCCGAGGCCATCCACCGTTGCTCGCTGGCTCCGCTTCATCCCACCCGTCAGTCTCTAACTTTGCGTGGTGCTTCTCCTGTTTCGTCCGCCGCCCTCAAGATCGAATCTGGATCACATGTGACAATTTAGCGTGGGTTGTTTATCTGCTGGGCTCAAGATAGTTTCGTTAAAAAAAGAGAAAAAAGGAAAAGAAAAAAGAATTAAAAAACAATGCTTTCGTTGGGTACACCTCTTCGTCGCTGGCCGATTTTTTTGACGGTGTTCCCCGTCTCGCGCATACATCTTTCCTCAGTGTTTGGTGCTCGCTCGCTTGGAGGTTGTGGTTGTGACTCTATTTCAACACATTTTACGACCACCGGTGTGGCTGCCCCAGCTACATCGACTCTCTTGGCGTCTTCTGTTGGCTATGGTGGTTATTCTTCACCGACTCTTTCCATGACTTCCACACTCGGTGATTGTCGCTCTACGTCGACTCCTTTGACGGGTTCTGTCCTGGCGTCTACCCACGATCGTAGCCGCCCGTCGCTTCGCCACATGACCTTTGCAGGTGATTGCGGCCACTCTTCGTTGGCAGGTGGTTCTACCTTGTCCTCTATCACTGTGTCCCTATCTGAGCATGTGATTGCTTAACTCCGATGCCTGCTTGCTACTTGGGATTATTCGCTGACAAGTTCTGCATGTTCTGCACCCGGTTTTTCTACCACTCAAAGACCATCCTCTACTCATTCATGTACATACTCATGGATTCTTGGTACTGAAACATCTTTTCATATGACTTATGATTCTTTCCCTTTGGCCTCCATTAGACCTATTGAGTCTCTTATTCATGTTTTTACTACCGATGCTACTCCTCTCACTGTCGCTATTCGAGGCACTCTTAGCACATTTTCCTTTTATGTTCCCTGTGTTGCTCATGTTCCTCAACTTGGCATGCAACTCTTTTCACGTAGTCAGATTGTTGACTCGAGTTGTAGGGTCAATCTAGATTTTGATTCACGTTCTGTTCAGGATCGCCACACATGCCCTCTGCTTGGTGCTCATTCTCGACGCCATGAATTTCACTGGGAACTGGATTGGCTTCGTCTTGCCTCTGATGCCATTGTCGCAATCTCACGGCCCATGTTGCCGCATTTATTGGCTCTTTTCAGTAGTGGCATCATCGTCTTAGTCACTTATGTGGTTTTCGTCTCTCGTCTCTAGTTCATCATGGTGTTCTGGGGCCTATCTTTGGTAACATTTCGTTGGATTATCTGGGTTGTAGGCTTGGTAAGCAAATACAACTACCCTATCCTCACAATAGGTCAGTGTCCGAGCGTCCTTTCGATCTCGTTCATGCAGATGTTTGTGTTTTAGCTCCTTTTGCTTCAAAAGGTGGTCCATCGCTACTATATTCTATTTATAGACGACTTTACTCGCTACACTTGGGTCTATTTCATGTCTTGTCGCAGTGAGGTTCTATATATATAAAAAATTGTTGTCATGGTTCGTACCCAATTCTCCACTCATATTCGAGTTTTTTGTGTGGATTTCACTGGAGAGTATATCTCTCGTGCATTACAAGGATTTCTTACCAAACAAGGTACTCTTCCCCAGTTCTCTTGTCTTGGTGCCCATGCTCAGAACAATGTCAGCTGAACGCAAGCACTACCACCTTCTTGAGACGGCGCGTGTGATGATGATAACTGCTTCTCTTCTGCCTCACTTTTGAGCTGAGGCTATTTCCACTTCTACCTATCTCATTAACATCCAGCCATCTGCTGCTCTGCAGGGTGGTATTTCTTTCAGCGTCTTTCTGATCATTCTCCTGATTATTCGATGCTTCGTTTGTTTGGTTGTGTTTGTTATGTTCTTCTTGCCCCATGTGAACGCAGCAAACTGACCGCCCAGTTTGTTGAGTGTGTATTTCTAGGATATAATGATGAGAATAAGGGTTATCGATGTTGGGACCATGTTGGTCGCCGGATGCGTATTTCCTGGGATGTGACTTTTGATGAGTCTTGTCCTTTCTATTCGTGTCCATAATCCTCCACCTTTTCAGTCGAGGACATATCTTTTCTCACATTTCCCGATACACCTCGCTCTATGCCCCATATTTCTACTCCTCCTTCCGCTGTTATAGATCCGACACCATCGTCTCCCACAGTTTCTTCTTCCCCCTTGCAGCATGAGTCTCCACCTTCATCACCGATGCCTTCCTCGTATCCACCTTCATCACCAATTGCTTCCCTGTCCCCATCTCCATCACCTCCGGTGATTCCCCCTCTTCCCTCTTTTCCTTTCCATTACACTCGTCGTCTACGTGTTATGGATAAGTCCACTGATATGACATCTTCGGGTGTGTCGTCTTCCTCATCCGAGCCTACTTATGGTCTTTGGGCTAGGCCTTGCCCTCCCCCCGACCGTTATTCTCCTAGACGATATGGTATTTCAACTGTTCTTGAGCTGACGTGATGATCGGACTTGGGTTGGTGGATTTGGATCATGACACACTTACACAACCCGAGGGATGTTGATTTGAATAAGAGTTCATTAGTAATTTGATTAACTGAACTAATTATTATGAGCATAGTCAAAATGTCTTTGCAAATTAGGTTGTAGATTAATAGCTCTTGTTGTATCTCCCCTTAACTTTTGACACGTTCCTAGAGAAAACTAAGTTGAAAGATGATGGTAGCAATTATGTCCTCGTTGCTGCATAGAAGAGCTTATGCCCTTGATGCACTGCTCGGTGCGCCACGCCCTCAAGCGTCCTCTATGGATGTTGTAAACGTCTGGCACACATGTTTTTATGACTACTCGATAGTTCAGTGTGCCATGCTTTACGACTTAGAACCGAGGCTCCAAAAACGTATTGAGTACCACGGAGCATATGAGATGTTCCAAGAGCTGAAATTGGTATTTCAGACTCATGCTTGTGTTAAGAGGTATGGGACCTCTAACAAGTTGTTTGCCTGT
Source organism: Hordeum vulgare subsp. vulgare (assembly GCF_904849725.1). NCBI lineage: Eukaryota > Viridiplantae > Streptophyta > Magnoliopsida > Poales > Poaceae > Hordeum > Hordeum vulgare. The sequence goes on along the minus strand of NC_058522.1, from coordinate 423,362,340 downwards.
AAGATGGAGGAGAATAGCTTAGTTGGTAAGCATGTGCTCAGAATGTCTGGGTACTACAATCACTTGAATAAAGTGGGGGGTTAATCTTCCAGATAATATAGTGATTGACAGAGTTCTCTAGTCACTGTCACCAAGCTACAAGAGCTTTGTGATGAACTATAACATGCATGGTTTGGAGATAATGATCCCTGAGTTATTTGCGATGCTTAAGGCCATGGAAGTATAAATCTAGAAGGAGCATCAAGTATTGACGGTTAATAAAGACCACTAGTTTCAAGAAGGGCAAGGGCAAGAAGGAAAACTTCAAGAATGGCAAGCGAGTTGCCGCTCCAGTGAATAAACCCAAGGTCGGACCCAAACCGGAGACTGAGTGCTTCTATTGTGAGGGGAATAGTCACTGTAAGCGGAGCTGCCCCGACTACTTGGCAGATAAGAAGGCTAGCAATGCCAACAAAAGTATATTTGATATAAATGTTATTGATGTGTACCTTACTAGTGCTTGTAGTAGCCCCTGGGTATTTGATACCAGCTCAGTTGCTAATATTAGTAACTCGAAACATGAGCTACAAAATAAACAAGATTGGCTAAGAACGAGGTGAAGATGCGCGTCGGAAGTGTCTCCAAGGTTGATGTGATTTCCATCGAGATGCTTGCTCTACCTTCGGGATTATTAACATAAGTAAATGTTATTTGATGCCTGCGTTGAGCATGAACATTATATGGATCTTGTTTATTGCGAGACGGTTATTCATTTAAGTCGAAGAATAATGGTTGTTCTCTGCACATAAATAATATCTTTTATGATCATGCACCCAGTGTGAATGATTTACGGAATCTCGATCGCAGTGATACACATGTTCATAGTACTGATGCTGAAAAATACAAATTTAATGATGATAGTACCACATACTTGTGGCACTGCTTTTGAGGTCATATTAGTGTAAAGAGCATAAAGAAACTCCATGCTGATGGATCTTTGGACTCATTCGATTTTGAATCGCTTGAGACATGCGAACCATGCCTCGTGGGCAATATGACCAAGACCCCGTTTTCAAGTATGATGGAGCGGGCAAGTGATTTACTGGAGATAATATATATTGATGTATGCAGTCTGAAGAGTGTTGATGCACACGATGGATATCGTTATTGTCTTACCTTCACAGATGAGTTGAGTAGATAAGGGTATATTTATTTGATGAAACACAAATATGAACTTTGAAAAGTTCAAGCAATTTCAGAGTGAAGTTGAAGATCATCATGACAAGAAGATAAAATGTCTATGATATGATCGTTTAGGTGAATATCTGAGTACGAGTTTGGTATGCGAGACAATATGGAAATTGTTTCACAACTCACGCCACCTGGAACACCACCGTGTAATGGTGTGTCCAAACGTCATATCCATGCTCTATTGGATATGGTGCGTTCAATGATGTCTCTTATCGATTTTCCACTATCATTTTGGGGTTATGCATTAGAGACACCTACATTCACTGTAAACAGGGCACCGCCTAAATTTGTTGAGATGACACCGTATGAATTATGGTTAGGCAAGAAACCTAAGCTGTCGTATCTTAGAGTTTGGAGATGCAACACTTATGTATGATAAGCTCGAACCTAAAGCGAAACGGTGCATCTACATAAGTTACTCTAAAGCAACAATTGGGTATACCTTCCAGCACAGATCTGAAGCTAAGGTATTTGTTTCCAGGAATGGATCCTATCTAGAGAAGGGGGTTCTCTCGAAAGAATTGAGTGATAGGAAGGTAGAACTTGATAAGGTTACCGAACCTTCACTTGCATTGGAAATTAGCACAATAGAGAAAGGTGTTCCTATGATGTGTACAACAATAGAAGAGGAAGCTAATGATGATGATCATGAAACAACAGATCAAATTACTACCAAACCTCGTAGGTCAACACAGACACTTACTGCCCCGAGTGGTACGGTAATCCTGTCTTGGAAGTCATGTTGTTAGAAAATGATGAGCCTACGAATTATGAGAAAGCGATAACAGGCATGAATTCTGAAAAATGGCTAAGACCACGAAATCTGAGGTAGGATCCATGTATGAACACCAAGTATGGTCTTGTAGCGACCGACTCAAAACGAGTCAAGCCTCTGCGCATCTGTGCCATCCCTAGATCAGTATGCTGGCACACACAGTACATCAATGTATATATCAAAGTGCAATCACATGTAAATAACGTAAAACTGATATATACCTCAAAATCTCAGCGGAAACAGTCAAGGGAGTGGAGTCCCAATAAACACCAACGGCAGGTTGAGTGCAAACCGTAACCCTGAATCGTACTCTTACTCGTCGAAGAAAATATCTGCAACATAAGACGTTGCAGCCGTGTAGGTCTGCATATTGAATATGCCGGCAAGTCACAAAAGAGAGGGGTAAAAATATCATCTATACTATATGCATATATGGCAGGTGGGGCTGTAAGTTTTAGCGAAAAGCAAAGTTTTCTCCTACAACAAGAGAGGGGCTAAAAGCAAAAATATTACTACGTTGTTGGTTGTTAATGAGATGGTTCCGCCAACCAGTTCTCATACCCAAGTTATCAATATTACCCACATCAAATATATATAATGGTGTTGAGAAATCCTAATAGTTTCAGTTCCTTTGGGTCAAGTTATCCATGACCGTGGACATGGCTAATCGATTAGGTTTGAGTACTCTGCAGTGTTTTGCACACGTTCCCCACAAGATTTGATCGCCTCCGTGTATGTCCTCGCACTTCAGGGTGTTTGAAGACCGGATGATCAAAACATGGTATTTCAACGGGTCCCTCTCATCCTCTGTCGGTGCCCATCCAATCCTACTGTTCTTCTACATCTGCTAGCACCGCCAGTCCAGAGTCGCCACGTTGTCCAACCAAGCCAGAGCCCATAATGACTTATGCATGTGCAGGTAAGCCTCAAGTCTTGAAAATATTCGTCCGTCTCTTTGAGCATGGGTGAAGCTTTCCGCAAGATGTCATGGCGCTTCCCCATGCATCCTGGGTCGTCCACTGGTTTCTCCAGGGAGCCCATCTAAACCGTCCTTCACCCAGAGGTATATTTCGTTCTGAGGTCTTGCAAGTCTTGGAGTTTTCAGGTCTTGATTATTAATTTCTCACAACTCTCGTGGTAAACACTCAACCAAAACCCCGTCTACTAGGAGCATAGCATAATAACGTCCCGGCCAAAGTAACAAGGGGGTGGGTGCCTACCACATGATACTACATCAAGATCCAAAATTTCTAGGTACCTACTTTGCATGCAATTGGGTGAAGAAAGGTAGAACTACAATGCATATAAAACATAGGTAATAATATGATCGACGTGACTTGCCTGGTGAGGTTGATGAAGAAGAATTATCGTTCTCGAGAAATAACTTGATAGAACTATTCGTCACTCTCCGATGAAATCTATATAAGCAAACATAGTATTCACATAAGCACTCACACTAGAAATCATTCTAGCAATCAAATAACAAACAACAATAAAAGTTTATGCAATCAAAATCAATAAGAGAGAGCGAATAAGAATCCAAAGGAAACTTCAAAGAAAACTAGGGAGTCTTCTACTACATCAAACACTAAATAGTTTTTATTCTAACTGAAAAATAAAACACTAAAATAGTAAAATAACATAGAATAAAATATAAATTTAAGTAAGATAAAATAAAGTATTTTTCATAAAACTATTTGAAAGTATTTTCAAATGGGAGTAAACTTGTAGGGAAATGAGTTGCAAGTTATTAGAGAACTAGAATTGATTTCATGACAACAAATAAAAATAAAATTTTCTTTTTGTTGAAAACCTACTGTTAACTAACAGAAAACAAAATATAAACTTTCTCAAATATAAAATAAAACAATTTAAAAACAATTATAGAAAAAGAAATAGCCATAATCCTAAAAGAACTAAAACAGAATCTATTTTGGTAAAAAAACCCAAGTAAAAATATTTAAAAAACATAAACTTATACTACTAAGAGATATGATCAATAGGAAACAGTAGCAAAAAGAATTAAATGAAAAGCTATTTTTAAACTCCCAGAATAAGCAAAACAAGATTTAAACTAAATCTGTTCTAATTCAAATTTTGAAATTTCAAACATAGGCAAATAATATGTTTTCGGAAACTACAAGAAAATTGTGATCTACTGGAAGAAGAATCAACTCCATTGGAGTCCTAGAAAAAAAGTTATAAAAGAAACAAAACTGAAACTCTCTCTGTTTTTGAAACTATAACAGAAAAAGTAAAAATCTACTAGTGAACAGGGGGGTATGTGGCACCTCCTGATTGGTTGGGAGGGTGTGAGCTGCGGTGCTAAACCGAGGATGGCCGCAAATTAAGAAAAATCTCTGGCTAAAACTTAAGTGGAGAAAAACGGCTTCGGTTTTGTCTAAAGACCGAAGAGTAACTTGTTTCTAATCTACACTGTAGGCTTCGCTCGAACGGCTAAGGGAGAATGGGGGTAGCTCACCGTGGGGCTGCAGGGGCTGCTTCTACTCTGGTGAGGCAGGGAGGCGGTGCTCGTCGTCGGCGTCGTTGAAGTGGTCGGTGGCGGTGTCCGAGGTGTTGGGGAGGTGGCGGCGGGGCTCCGGCTTCCGAGGGAGGCGACGGCGAGGCGAGAGGGAGCCGGGGGCGAGCAGGGGGAGCTTTGGGAGGTTCCGTGGTGGTCGGGCTCTGGCGAGGTGGTCGCAGGGGCGGCTGAGTGGAGGGCTCGGGGTTTTGGGGAGGGGAATGGAACGCGGAGAGGGTAGGGTGTTCTCTGGTGGTGGTGGGTGGCGCAGTGGGGCACGGCAGCGAGCAGCAGTAGCTCGGGGAGGTTCGGTCGGCTGCCAAACTCCGGCGAGGCAGGGGAGGGGTACGTGGGGCGAGGGAGCTCGGGGTTTGGGGGGGGGGAACGGGGTGCGGAGGGGAGGGGGGTACTTATAGGGGGCGGAGAGGGTCGGGGGAAGGAAGGGGGGAGAGATCCGGGAGGGGATCGGCGAGGCTAGGAAGGGGATCGGGGGAAAAAGGAAGGTGACCGGCAGGGGGGATCGGTCGAGCGGTGGGGCGCGGCTGCAGCGATAGAGAGAGAAGGGGCGAGGGGGGTCGGTGGCCGATCCGAAAGGATCTCGGTCCCGGGTCAGATGGGATTCGGCCCAATCCTTAAATGTCGCCCGCGGCGGTTCCTAAAAAGAAATTCTTTCCTATTTTTCAAAAAAACAGAAAGTAAAACAAATAAAAGGCAATAAAATAAAATCCAAACATATGGGTATTATATACCAAAATTTTCAGAAAAAATTTCTCTACACGTTTAACATTTTTCCAAGGCCAAAATAAAAACTTAAAAAATATTTTTTTTTCAGAAAATCCCTAAAAGCTTTATTTTTTTTGCAATTATTTTCTAAATTAAAATTTTGTTTTCTTGGCTCAAAATACTTCAATAAATGCCCCTGGTTTTGGAGGGTCATGTTCCTCCTCTCTTTTCTGTTTGACAGAATATTATTTCCTGGCATTTCTTCAGTGGAGGGAAAATAAAATTGCAAAACAAAATCAAAAGAAATTCAAATGCCACCTTCATTCAAATTCTTTATAGTTGAAGAAGTCATGTCATGTTCTCTCATTGATTTTAAATGGATGAATTTGAATTCACCGAAAAAGGGGAAAGTCATTTTATTCCCTCTCATTCAAAAGTTTTTGAAAAGTTTCAAATTTCACTCAAGTTTCAATTACTCAAATAAACAAACAAACAATCTAATAATTATATTAACATTCCAAAATTTGGGATGTTACAAACCTACCACACTTAAAATGAATCTCGTTCTCGAGATTCGAAGAGGCTAGAAAGAAAGGTTAGGGTTTGTGGGTCTTCTAACAAATCCAATCTCTTGCAAAGTGGAATGCTACCACACTTAAAATAAGAATTTATGGTCCCTCAAAATTTTAGCAAATCCTCTGGGGTCTTGGCACACTACAAGAAATAAGGTCAATTATGACTCCCTATATTTGTCATTGATTGGTCATTGTTGTTGTTTATTGACCTTTTTTTGACCAAATTTACAAGGTCAACAGTTGGCCATCAAGAATGAACAAACTTGACCTTTCTAAAATTTTGGTCGTAGATCTCTATTGACCAAAATTTTGGTTTGGTCATTAACCATTTGTGTGAGCCACGTAGGATCTGACGTGGCCGTGCTGACATGACATTGCTAGTGACCAAATGGAATCATCATAAATTTCACAGCTCAATTCAATAATCTAGTCTACATGGGCCTCCACCAATACTATTTTATTATTAAAAATGTCTAAATTGTTTAGGCTGATGCATTATTTTGCCAAAAGCATGTATATCTTAAGATAGGCCCATTAAAAACAAGTATAAAAGAATAAAAGATTATAAATTAGTTGTATATATTTCATTTCAGTAACACATCACATGAATTACAATACATCATCCATCGACTCCTCTACACATAAAAGTTCAAAGCCCAACAAGTGCACAACAAAATAGTTCTACAAGTACAGGTGCACAGCAAAAGGGCCCAACAAGTGCATAACCACACATCAACATAGTTCGACAAAGATTGGATGAGAAGCACAAGTTTTTGTTGATCACATATAACATCAATGATAAACGAAGCTTCTTGTTCCCTCCTCCTGTCCTGTCCTCTACTTCTTCTGGGTGCTTTAGAACATCCTGGTAATTCAAATAATCAAACATAAGAAAGCATACAACTTCTCTCAGTGAAGGTACGAATAAAATACATGCGAATCTTTTTTTAATCTAATCTTTACGTCTTTGAATAATTATCTATTCTGCTTCTAATCACCATGATGTCAAAAATGCATGCAAAGTGTGCGTGCACCGGGTACAGAATATTATAATATACAAGTAATAAATAAACTAGAACTATTTCATCCTCCAACAGTGGTAGTGTATTGAGCACCGGGTACAGAACGTAGCTTGGAATTACTATAACATCTCTTATTTAGTGTGCTTGTTTGCCTTGCCATACAATGTCCATTGATTCAGCTACTTGATCTTGTCCATAATAGAAAATATTATAGAATGCTTCCTGCACGTAAACAGTAATGCTTGATGCAATTTTTTGTTGTTTGAATCGTGTGCATAGTCCATGAGCTTATATAACCGAAAATATACTAAAAGCCTAAAACATTTCTAGTTAACCCATCAAATGACTAATCTATAAAGGTTAGAAATTGAATCATGTTGAATGCTAAATACTTGATGTAGAATTAAGTTTGTTTTCTATACCAGATCAAGTACTAATATATTAGTTGAGTATGTAAAATCTGGCAGAATGGGCAGGATACCCTAAAGTATGTTATCAACCATCATATATATCAACGGCCAGTGATTCCATGAATCTTGATTTCCGAGTGTGTACTATATACTATGTGATAAGGACCCTTATTCAGTTGTAATAAAAATTGATGGAAGATCTAAAGATTAGTCTAGCCTAACTAGGATTACTAATTACATAATCAACGCACTTGCCACATATCCGGCTTACAAAATTGTAGAAATAGCACGAACATTTCTTACAGGGTACTATTAGAGATATATTATATACTTGGGGTAAAATATGTAGTGCATGAAATTCATGATAGATGCTTCCCCGCTGAGTGGACACAAAGGAGGCCGCCACCCAAAAATAAAATGGTTCTAAGAAGGTGAACATCTGGGCCACCATCCTATCATGAACAGATCAAGATTTGAGCTGACATAGGTTTGTGTGTTGTTCTGGAAGGAGTACCTTTTGTTCGATTACATCCCCTTAGGAGTGTAGCTGTTGTTAGTGCAGGGCACATACATGAGCATGTCACAGCTTCATGCCAGACTACTTTTTAGGATCCCACGACGAAGAAGAATGCCGTTGTTTGCCTCCTGCTGGAGCTGTTCCACCGGACGTTGCTTGCCATCTGCGTCGAGATGCCAGTCACGTGTGCCGCTCGAGGAAAGGCGTGCTGCAACCTACAGGAGTGCAGCCAATCTGACTAACTAGTTTTAAAAACAACTAGAACATCTCAACTACAGATGCGTACACATTTCAGAAGTTTATATATAAGAAAATCGGCCAAAAAAGCAGCAAAGTCTACTTGCACGAATCAGTGAATGATTAGATCAACTATTTTTTGTTCTCTAAGCAAACCACACTGTCAAATTAGATGAAGCTTTAAACGATTAAATCAATAGTACTACTCACGTTGGGAACACATGTACTTACATTGCAGCTGCAGGAGGCAGGAGGGTCCTGTGGTTGTCGACCCGTCGTTCTTCTCAGGAGCGATGGACAGCAGGAAGATCTGCTTGCGCCGCCCCTCGGTGGTTGGACCGTCTGTTGCTCGCCCCGCCCCGCAAGTGGCTGGATTGACCGAGCCGTTGCTCGCACCTCCCTACCGATGGCTGGATCGATTGGGCCGCTGCTCGCGTCGCGTCGCCGGTGGCTGGATCGATCGGGCCCCTGCTCGCGCCGCGCCATCGGTGGTTGGATCGATGGCCCGCTGCTCGCGCTACGTCGCCGATGGCTGGATCAGCCGCTGCTCGCGCTCGAGGGGACGCGCTGCCGGTGGCTGGATCGGCCGCTGCTCGCGCTCGAGGGGACGCGCTGCCGGTGGCTGGATCGGCCGCTGCTCGCGCTCGAGGGGACGCGCCATCGGTGGCTGGATCGATCGGGCTGCTGCTCGCGTTGCGCGGCCGGTGTCTGGATCGGCCATTGCTTACGCTCGAGGGGAAGGCAGGGGTGCCTAGGGTTCGAGGGGAGGACATGGCGGCTAGGGTTCGAGGGGATTTGGGGGAAATGTTTGGACGGGAGCAGGTGTATGGTGCGGTGCGGCTGAAATACTTGACGAAAATATCCTCATATGTGAAGCGGGAAAGTTTTTGGTAGTAGCGGGAAAGATTTTAGGTGTGACTGGAGGCGATTTGGAGCTAAAAATCTTTGCACGTATTATATAGACATAAATGTAATTCGAATACACATATCATTTTTTTGAGATGCTTGTTGCCTACCCGACGTAATTTATGGTCGGCCAAGGCGCCACCCGCTGCCCGCTGGGTGCAAGTGATTGTCAGTTGCGCCGCCGCTGCCCCTTGCGATAGACTTGACCTGGTATTTTTGATCTCTAGGGTTTGTTTCTAAGTCACGGGCTTTCAACCAATAGTTTTTCTGTTATTTATAAAAATATTGACGTGGTTCAGGTTTGACCCAAAAGAGGCCCATAACAGAACACATATATAATTAAAAAGATTTTCAACCGCTACTACAACATATGCACGATAAATGCCTACTCGTAGGTGCTTGTTGAACTACTTTGATTGAGTCTTGTTGGCCCCATTTTTATCAATTTTAACAATTATATGCCATTGACAACCACGCGACACATCTGTTAATTTCTCCATCATAGTCGTGTGTGTGGCTGTTAAAATTGACAACTAGACATACACCTAGACAAAAAATTGACAATTAAACACACACCTTGATAAAATTGTTGAGTTGTCATCCAGTCACCCTGAGCAAATTTCTATGATAACATAATTTCATCATGATGGACTTGAAATAAGCTAGTATGCATCATTCACATCTTTATGACCATTCTATGCAATTAGATAATGACCTATTCACCCTAATGGTCATGACACTATAGGGTTTTGACCCATCCACAGTCTTCATGACCAATTTGTGAATTATGGTCATTGATCTATGACCAATTAAACCTCCGTCAATAATTTTTGTCATAATTGACCATATTTCTTGTAGTGGCATCTGACTCCTCACATTCGTCATACTAACTCCTTTGGTGATGCTCTTCCGTTATATTCATAACGTTTCCATCAAAACGAGGGTTCTTCTGTTGATATAAGCTTCTTCTGTTACTGGGTCTTCTTAACTGACAGTCTCGTGGTCAATTCTAAATAACCTATCGATGATTCTCATGGTGTTCTACCATTTGTGGTTATCCTGCAGAGAGAGGGGTCTTGGTTTCATCCTCGTCGTAAAATTTCCTACGCGTGACAATAATTGCCATGTACATGGGTTTTTCATCATACCATTCTAAGGCTTAAACAAAAGCTTCAAAGAACGTCGTCTCTCTCTATGGGTAAGTCTCTCAGATTTACCATTCCGAATAGCAAGAGAACGATAAGAGTAAGTCGTCATGGTGGCCAAGCCATGTCGCACTAAAATCATTACCTTGTATAAGGCTTAGTGAATCTCGTATTCTAACACTTGGGCATCCTCACAAGCATTGCGGAATTTCTCTTGTCCATGAATGAAGTTCGGATAATCCATTGGTTCTGCAAGTTGAACAAAACATCTATCGTATCTTCACAACTCTCAGGTTTTCGTATGCTCCTAAGAGAACGTTCGCTGATCCATCATAGCTTCTTCCAAGTTTCTTTCTTCATAAAGGTAGTACTTGATCCTTATTAGTCCCGGGGTCTGTGGGTTGCAGGCATACTTGGAATTACTCTGCCTTTAAATCCTATAGTGTTTTATTCCATCATATTCTTGGGGTAACTCCTCAAACTTACTTTTGGTACACACTCCACTCTGTGGGATACTTTCTTTTTCCATGGGTGTGTTTACCATAAAAAGGTATTGCTTCATCCATAAATCATATTCATTTCATATTCAATCCTTTATTACATTCTTAATTTCTTCTCAAAACTCCAAATTCAAAAAAAACTTTACTACAAATGCCGCCATCCACATTGTTCGGTATGGTCAAGCATTTCTGCCAACTTTATCCATTTGCTCCCTTGGAGATAATTTAGTTCTACTGGAACTTTCCAATGTGCTCCTTGAAATCATCCATCTTTTGCTTTCTCATGGTGGCCACGAGCTTCATTTCCATCATCTCCGCATGCACTTCACTCAGGTATTCCTGGGTATGACGGAGTCTTGCTTCACGTATTTCTCCAATCTGACGTATGGCTTCCATGGCAGCTTCACGAACATCATCAAAGAAGGTTGCTCGTGGTACACATGAAATGAAAAGTATTGCCCCATAGTCTTTGGACAAACTCCTTTCACATGGTGGAGGTGTACTTCCACATACCAAAGTTCCACTCCATTTTCCATGAACGGGTAGCCTTTGTAGACTGCATCTCCTTCAAGATGAATGTGTTTCATCATGTCCTTCAGGATTTTTGGGTAATCATGATCACTAGTCAGGGTCATGATCGTTTCTGGGCCCTTAATGAATGACTCGTAGAGGGTTGTCATCTGCAGGTGTCAGAAAATAGGTACTCAGAGGAATGTATGTGTCTCCTTGGTAAGCATGGTACATTCCTACTCATTGGATCGTGTGGGTTTAACGATTACTACCACACTTAAAATGAATTATACTCATGCCTGAATAGACCATATTTTCTCATATCCTCATAAATGTTCAGAGATCTTTGTTCCCAGAGAAACAACTCATACAGTTTCAACATAGGAAATCATGACACAATAAATTTTATTGATTCATGAAGTTATTACATTCTCAGAGACTTCCATTACAAAATTCAACTCCATAATCTCATGAAACAAGAGTGCTTCATGTTACACTTATTGCCATTGTCAAAACTTAACCGCTCCATCTTTAGCTTTCTTCCCCTGTGGACATTTACTAGTATAATGTCTTGCTTCCTTGCAATGAAAACAAATGAGTTCCAACAAGTCTCGGGGCTTCTTGGTGTTTGCTATTACTCCTTGGTTTTCCTGCTTCCTTCTTGGGCACATATTGTTGTAGTGGCCCAATTCTTTACACTTGAAACATCTGATATGATTCAGGTCTTTTTGTGTCGGGATTTGACTCTGTCTGGTGTACTTTCTCTTCTTTCCGGACTCCTTCATTTTGGCCAGTTCTTCTATTTCAAGTGGATCAAACTCTACTTTTTCCGTCGAGAAGTTTCCCAGATACTCTTGGCTTTTCTTCATGCACTCCTGTGAAAAATGTCTTTCCTCTCCGCATGAGTAACAGGCATTGGAGAAAAATCTTGTTAGGCTCTGTCCGTCTGGGTCTCCAATATTTTCCTTCATCACATGTTCTTCTAACATCTTCTTCGTGAGTGTTTCCCCCATTGCTTCTTTCTACTGCTTGACAACTTGTTGCACCTTGGGGTAAATGTAACACCGGGCTTGGTAGTGGGTGGTTCCTTCACACAAGAAATAAGTTACCTGACTAGTTGGGCATTCTTCCGCTGGGTGATTCTCTTCACAATGAGTGCATCCATCCTTGTGTTCCTCATGGGTGTGTCCTATTTCTCCACAGATCTTGCATGCAAAAGTCTTCTTCTTCGTATTATCATAGCACTTCTGAATAAGACGGGATCTTAACAGAGTCTTCTTGAATTCGTCCCAAGTTTCTGCTCCACTAAATCCTTGTATGGCATGATGCATTTTCCACCAGATAGCAGCACCTTGGGTAAAGTACTGAAGAGCGTGTGCCACTTCATATTTCCTTGAAATCAAATTGTTCCCGAAGTGGTTCTCCATGTTCTGAATCCATATATCAGCCTCCAGCTGGGTCATTGGTCCAGAGATTACAAGTCCAGCTTCATACTTCATCTGGTAGGGTTGAGGTTTTGGGGATGATATGGGTAAGAGAGGGAGGGAGATACACACAATACAAACAATATTTTTGAGAATAGGTTTTATTTGTGGCCGTCGGAAAACACACACCAATGATGGCTCATAAATCATCGTATCTAACGTGGGTATATAACAGGGGTTTGGACTTCTAATGGCCATATAAATATTGGAACACATTAGGGTGTTTGAGTTCTTCGGGTCTTGAGAGTATTCAAATGGTGTAGCTTCGATTCTTCAATTGCATGGTGAAGTCCTCTTTACTTTGGAGTAAAGCTCACTTGATTCTTCATGTGGTCAAAGAGGAAAGGGTAATGTCTAACTATTTGAAGTGAGTGAGAACATTCGATGAAATCAGAAGAGATGAGAAGTAGAATGTGTTCTTGAAAATAATTTTTTTGAGAGATCCTTTCCTAAGAAATTTCCAGTTTCTAGGGTTACGTCCTACATTCAACATGTGCTCTGATACCATACCTGTAGCGACCCGACTCAAAACGAGTCAAGCCTCTGTGCATCTGTGCCATCCCTGGATCAGTATGCTGGTACACACATTACATCAATGTATATATCAAAGTGCAATCACATGTAAATAACGAAAAACTGATATATACCTCAAAATCTCAGCGGAAACAGTCAAGGGAGTGGAGTCCCAATAAACACCAACGGCAGGTTGAGTGCAGACCGTAACCCTGAATCGCACTCTTACTCGTCGAAGAAAATATCTGCGACATAAGACGTTGCAACCGTGTAGGTCAGCATATTGAATATGCCGACAAGTCACAAAAGAGAGGGGTAAAAATATCATCTATACTATATGCATATATGGCAGGTGGGGCTGTAAGTTTTAGCAGAAAGCAAAGTTTTCTCCTACAACAAGAGAGGGGCTAAAAGCAAAAATATTACTACGTTGTTGGTTGTTAATGAGATGGTTCCGCCAACCAGTTCTCATACCCAAGTTATCAATATTACCCACATCAAATATATATAATGGTGTTGAGAAATCCTGATAGTTTCAGTTCCTTTGGCTCAAGTGTCCATGATCGTGGACACGGTTAATCGATTAGGTTTGAGTACTCTGCAGAGTTTTGCACACGTTCCCCACAAGATTTGATCGCCTCCGTGTATGTCCTCGCACTTCAGGGTGTTTGAAGACCGGATGATCAAAACACGGTTTTTCAACGGGTCCCTGTGATCCTCTGTCGGTGCCCATCCAATCCTACCGTTCTTCTACATTTGCTAGCACCGCCTGTCCAGAGTCGCCACGTTGTCCAACCAAGCCAGAGCCCATAATGACTTGTGGCTGTGCAGGTAAGCCTCAGGTCTTGGAAATATCCGTCCGGTTCTTTGAGCCTGGGTGAAGCTTTCCGCAAGATGTCATGGCGCTTCCCCATGCATCCCGGGTCATCCACTGGTTTCTCCAAGGAGCCCATCTAAACCGTCCTTCACCCAGGGGTATATTTCATTCTCAGGTCTTGCAAGTCTTGGAGTCTTCAGGTCTTTATTATTAATTTCTCACAACTCTCATGGTAAACACTCAACCAAAACCCCGTCTACTAGGAGCATAGCATAATAACGTCCCGGCCAAAGTAACAAGGGGTGGGTGCCTACCACATGATACTACATCAAGATCCAAAATTTCCAGGTACCTACTTTGCATGCAATTGGGTGAAGAAAGGTAGAACTACAATGCATATAAAACATAGGTAATAATATGATCGACGTGACTTGCCTGGTGAGGTTGATGAAGAAGAATTATCGTTCTCGAGAAATAACTTGATAGAACTATTCGTCACTCTCCGATGAAATCTATATAAGCAAACATAGTATTCACATAAGCACTCACACTAGCAATCATTCTAGCAATCAAATAACAAACAACAATAAAAGTTGATGCAATCAAAATCAATAAGAGAGAGCGAATAAGAATCCAAAGGAAACTTCAAAGAAAACTAGGGAGTATTCTACTACATCAAACACTAAATAGTTTTTGTTCTAACTGAAAAATAAAACACTAAAATAGTAAAATAACAGAGAATAAAATATAAATTTAACTAAGATAAAATAAAGTATTTTTCATAAAACTATTTGAAAGTATTTTCAAATGGGAGTAAACTAGTAGGGAAATCAATTGCAAGTTATTAGAGAACTAGAATTGATTTCATGATAACAAATAAAAATAAAACTTTGTTTTTGTAAAAAACCTACTGTTAACTAACAGAAAACAAAATATAAACTTTCTCAAATATAAAAGAAAATAATTTAAAAACAATTATAGAAAAATAAATAGCCATAATCCTAAAAGAACTAAAACAGAATCTATTTTGGTAAAAACCCCAAGTAAATGTATTTAAAAAAATTGAAACTTAAACTACTGAAGGATATGATCAATAGGAGACATTAGAAAAAGAATTAAATTAAAAGCTATTTTTAAACTCCAAGAATAAGCAAAACAAGATTTAAACTAAATTTGTTCTAATTCAAATTTTGAAATTTCAAACATAGGAAAATAATATGTTTTCGGAAACTACGAGAAAATTGTGATATACTGGAAAAAGAATCAACTCCATTAGAGTCCTAGAACAAAAGGTATAAAAGAAACAAAACTGAAACTCTCTCTGTTTTTGAAACTATAACAGAAAAAGTAAAAATCTACTAGTGAACAGGGGGGGTATGTGGCAGCTCCTGATTGGTTGGGAGGGTGTGCGTTGCGGTGCTAAACAGCGGACGGCCGCAAATTAAGTAAAATCTCTGGCTAAAACTTAAGTGGAGAAAAATGGCTTCGGTTTTTGTCTAAAGACCGAAGAGGTAACTTGTTTCTAATCTACACCGTAGGGTTCGATTGAACGACTAAGGGAGAATGGGGGGTAGGTCACCGTGGGGCTGCAGGGGCTGCGTCTACTCCGGCGAGGCAGGGAGGCGGTGCTCGTCGTCGGCGTCGTTGTGGTGGTCGGTGGCGGCGTCCGAGATGTTGGGGAGGTGGCGGCGGGGCTCCGACGTCCGAGGGAGGCGATGGCGAGGCGAGAGGGAGCCCGGGGCGAGCAAGGGGAGCTTGGGGAGGTTCGGTGGTGGTCGGGCTCCGGCGAGGTGATCGCAGGGGCGGCTGGGTGGAGGGCTCGGTGTTTTGGGGAGGGGAATGGAACGCGGAGAGGGTAGGGGTTCTCTGGTGGTGGTGGGTGGCGCAGGGGGGCGCGACAGCGAGCAGCAGTAGCTCGGGGAGGTTCGACCGGCTGCCGAACTCCGACGAGGGAGGGGAGGGGTACGTGGGGCGAGGAGCTCGGGGTTTGGGGGGGGACGGGGTGCGGAGGGGAGGGGGAGTACTTATAGGGGGCGGAGAGGGTCGGGGGAAGGAAGGGGGGAGAGATCTGGGAGGGGATCGGCGAGGTCCGGCGAGGTTAGGAAGGGGATCGGGGGAAAAAGGAAGGTGACCGGCAGGGGGGATCGGTTGGGCGGTGGGGCCCGACTGCAGCGAGAGAGAGAGAAGGGGCGAGGGGGGTCGGTGGTTGATCCGAAAGGATCTCGGTCTCGGGTCAGATGGGATTTGGCCCAATCCATTAAATGTCGCCCGTGGCGGTCCCTAAAAAAGATTCTTTCCTATTTTTCAAAAAAACAGAAAGTAAAACAAATAAAAGGCAACAAAATAAAATCCAAACATAGGGGTATTATATACCAAAATTTTCAGAAAAAAATTCTCTACACGTTTAACATTATTCCAAGGCCAAAATAAAAACTTAAAAAATGTTTTTTTTCAGAAAATCCCTAAAAGCTTTATTTTTTTGCAATTATTCTCTCAATTAAAATTTTGTTTTCTTGGCTCAAAATACTTCAATAAATGCCCCTGGTTTTGGAGGGTCATGTTCCTCCTCTCTTTTCTGTTTGACAGAATATTATTTCCCGGCATTTTTTGAGTGGAGGGAAAATAGAATTGCAAATCAAAATCGAAAGAAATTCAAATGCCACCTTCATTCAAATTCTTTATAGTTGAAGAAGTCATGTCAACTTCTCTCATTGATTTTAAATGGATGAATTTGAATTCACCGGAAAAAGGGGAAAGTCATTTTATTCTCTCTGATTCAAAAGTTTTTGAAAAGTTTCAAATTTCACTCAAGTTTCAATCACTGAAACAAACAAACAAACAATCTAATAATTATATTAACATTCCAAAATTTGGGATGTTACAGGTCTTTGGTAGACTTTCCCGGTGACCGACATACCATTAAGTACAAATTGATCTTTAAGAAGAAGAAAGACCCTCATGGTAATGTCACGATTTATAAATCTTGACTTGTCGCAAAGATGCTTCCGACAAGTTCAAGGAGTTAACTACGATGAGAATTTCTCACTCGTAGCGATGCTAAAGTCTGTTGGGATTATGTTAGCAGTTGCTGCATTTTTTGATTATGAAATTGGCAGATGGATGTCAAAACAATATTTCCTTAATGGTTTCCTTAAGGAAAGGTTGTATGTGATACAACTGGAAGGTTTTTTTTTATCCTAAGGATGCTAAAAGGTATGCAAGCTCCAGTGATCCTTCTATGGACTAGTGCAAGCATCTCAGAGTTGGAATATATGCTTTGCTGAGGTGATCAAAGCTTTTGGGTTTATACAAAGTTTATGAAGAAACTTGTATTTACAAGAAAGTAAGTGGGAGCACTATATCATTTCTGATAAGTATATGTGGTTGATATATTGTTGATTGGAAATGATGTAGAATTTCTGAAAAGCATAAAGGGTTGTTTGAAAGTACTTTTTCAAAGGAAGACCTAGGAAAAGCTGCTTACATATTGGCCATCAGGATCTATAGATATAGATCAAGACAGGTGATAAGACTTTCACACAGCACATATCTTGACAAGATTTTGAAGGAGTTCAAAATCGATCAGTCAAAGAAGGAGTTTTTGCCTGTATTGTAAGGTGTGAAGTTGAGTAAGACTCAATGCTCAACCACGATAGAAGAAAGAAAAAGGACGAAGGTCGTCCCTTATGCGTTAGCCATAGGCTCTATACTGTATGCCATGCTATGTACCACACCTAGTTTTTGCCCTCCCATGAGTCTGGCAAGGGGGTACAAGCGTGATCCAGGAGTGCATCACTACACATCTTTCAACATTATCCTTAGAGGACTACAAAAATGTTTCTCGAGATCGCCATAAAGGGTTACATCGATGTAAGCTTTGACGCCAATTCAGACGACTCTGAGTAGCGAACTGGATATGTATAACCGAGCAGTCATTTGCAAAAGATACAAGTGGAGCGTGATGGCAACATCTACAACATGACATAAGGATTTGCAAAGTACACACGGATTTGAATGCTGCACACCCGTTGACTAAAGCCTCTCTCACAAGCAAAACACGATCAAACCCAGAACTCATTAGGTGTGGATCGCATGGCGATGTGAACTAGACTATTGACTCTAGTGCAAGCGGGATACTTTTAGAAATATTCCCTAGAGGCAATAATACATTCGTTATTATCATATTTCCCTATTCATGACAAACGTTTATTACCCATGCTAGAGTTCTATTAACTGGAAACATAGATACATGTGTGGATGCATAAACAACACTGTCTCCCTAGTGAGCCTCTACTAGACTAGCTTGTTGATCAAAGATGGTTAAGGTTTCCGAGCCATAAACATGAGTTGTCATTTGATAACGGGATCACATCAATAGGAGAATGATGTGATGGACAAGACCCAACCACAAGCATATCATTTGATCGTATCACTTAGTTTGTTGCTACTACTTTCTTCATGTCAAGTATCTGTTCCTAATACCATGAGATTGTGCAACTCCCTCACACCGGAGGAATGCCTTGTGTGCATCAAACATCAATTCGTAATTGGGTGATCATAAAGGTGCTCTATAGTTATCTCTAAGTGTATCTGTTGGGTTGGCATGGATCGGGACTGGGATTTGTCACTCCATATGATAGAGAGGTATCTCTGGACCCTCTCGCTAATACAACATCACAAGAAGTTTGCAAGCAATGTGACTAAGGAATTAGTCACGAGATCTTGTATTACGGAACGCGTAAAGAGATTTTCTGGTAACGAGATTGAACTAGATATGGGGATACCGACGATCTAATATCAGACAAGTAACATACCGCTGGACAAAGGGAACTACATACATGGTTGACTGAATCCTTGACATCGTGGTTCGACCGATCAGGATCTTTGTGGAATATGTAGGAACAATTATGGGCATCCAGGTCCTGCTATTGGTTATTGACTCAAGAGGTGTCATAGTCATGTCTACATGATTCTCGAACCCGTAGGGTCCGCACGCTTAACATTCGATGACGTTAGAGTGGTATTAGGATATGTACGTTTGTGACCGAATGTTGTTCGGAGTCCCAGACGAGATATCAAACGTCACAAGGAGCTCTAGAATGGTTCAGAGGTAAATATTTATACATGGGAAGTCATATTTTGGCTATCAAAAAAGTTGCACGTTCTATCGGTATTGTATCGGGAAGCTTTTGGAAGGTTCCAAAGGATTCTGGAGGGGTTCGGAAGCCAATTGAGGGTTCCACCATGCCCCTTAGACTAGTATGGGTTGTAGGGGCACCCTAGCCTTATTGGGACAGCCCCCCAAGGGCCCATGCAGCTAGAGGTAGAAACCTTGAGGGGCAAGGCACCTAGGAGGTACCTTAGGGAGGGAGTACTCCTCCCTCTTGGCCGCTACCTCCTCCCTTGGAGGAGGGGTTAGGCCTACGATCCCTCCTCCCTCTTGCCTTCTATAAATATTGGAGGTGAGGAGAGCGCTGGACACATCAAGTCCTCTCCCTTGAGGCACCTCTCTCCCTCCCGTCTCTCTCGTTCTTCCTCGTTCGTAGTTCCAGCTGCGCTTGGCTAAGCCCTGCTAGCACTGATCCACCACTATCTTGTTGTAAATATGACTTAGAGGCAATAATAAATTAGTTATTATTATATTTACTTGTTCATGATAACCGTATATTATCCATGCTAGAATTGTATTGATTGGAAACTCAAATACATGTGTGGATACATAGACAACAAAATTGTCCCTAGTGAGCCTCTGAGGACTAGCTCATTGATCAAAGATGGTCAAGGTTTCCTGACCATAGACATGAGTTGTCATTTGATAATGGGATCACATCATTAGGAGAATGATGTGATGGACAAGACCCAAACTATGAATGTAGCATATGATCGTGTCAGTTTATTGCTACTGTTTTCTGTATCTCAAGTATCCGTTTCTATGATAATGAGATCATGCAACTCCCGGGCACCGTAGGAATACCTTGTGTGTATCAAACGTCACAATGTAAATGGGTGACTATAAATGTGCTCTACAGGTATCTCCAAAGGTGTTTGTTGGGTTGGCGTGAATCGAGACTGGGATTTGTCACTCCGTATGACAGAGAGGTATCTCTGGACCCACTCGGTAATACAACATCACAACGAGCTTGCAAGCAATGTGACTAAGGAGTTAGTCACGTGATCTTGTATTACAGAACATGTACAGAGACTTGCTGGTAACGCGATTGAACTAGGTATGGATATACCAACGATTGAATCTCGGGCAAGTAACATACCGATGGACAAAGGGAACAACATACGGGATTGATTGAATCCTTGACATCATGGTTCGACCGATAAAGATCTTCATAGAATATGTAGGAACCAATATGGGCATCCAGGTCCCGCTATTCGTTATTGACCGTAGAGGTGTCTCGGTCATGTCTGCATAGTTCTCGAACCCATAGGGTCTACACACTTCACGTTCGGTGATGCTAGAGTAGTATTGGGATATGTGCATTGGTGACCAAATGTTGTTCGGAGTCCTGGATGATATCCCGGACATCACGATGAGCTCCGGAATGGTCAGAGGGTAAAGATTTATATATGGGAAGTCCTATTTTGTCTACCGGAAGAGTTTCGGGTTTTATCGGTATTGTACCGGGAAGCTTGTGGAAGGTTCCGGAAGGTTCCAGAGGGTTCTGGAGGAGTCCGAAAGTGTCCCTCCAGCCCCTAGGAAGTGCATGGGCTGTAAGGGGCGTCCAAGCCTTGCTGGTCCAGCCCCCAAGGGCCCATGCAGTTGGGAGGGAAGAGTCCCTAAAGGGGAAGGCACCTCCTAGGCGCCTTTGGGAGGGAGGAAACTGTTGGGGAACGTCGCATGGGAAACAAAAAATTTCCTACGCGCACGAAGACCTATCATGGTGATGTCCATCTACGAGAGGGGATTTCCGATCTACGTACCCTTGTAGATCACACAACAGAAGCGTTAGTGAACACAGTTGATGTAGTGGAGCGTCCTCACGTCCCTCGATCCGCCCCGCGAACCGTCCCACGAACCGTCCCGCGATCCGTCCCACGATCTAGTGCCAAACGGACGGCACCTCCGCGTTCAGCACACGTACAACTCGACGATGATCTCGGCCTTCTTGATCCAGCAAGAGAGACGGAGAGGTAGACGAGTTCTCCGGCAGCGTGACGACACTCCGGAGGTTGGTGGTGATCTAATCTCAGCAGGGCTCCGCCCGAGCTCCGCAGAAACGCGATCTAGAGGTAAAACCGTGGAGGTATGTGGTCGGGCTGTCTTGGAAAAGTTGTCTCAAATCAGCCCTAATAGCTCTATATATATATAGGAGGAGGGAGGGGAGGCTTCCCTTGAGGCTCAAGGAGCCCCAAGGGCTGCGCACCAAGGGGAGGAGGAGTCCTCGTCCAATCCTAGTCCAACTAGGATTGGAAGGTGGAGTCCTTCTCTCCCTTCCCACCTCTTTTTTTTCTTTTCTCTTTGATTTTCTATCTATGGCGCATAGGGCCTTCCTGGGCTGTCCCACCAGCCCACCAAGGGCTGGTGCGCCACCCCCAAGGCCTATGGGCTTCCCCGGGGTGGGCTGCCCCCCCCCCCCCCCCGTGAACACTCGGAACCCATTCGTCATTCCCGGTAACTCCGAAAACCTTCTGGTAATCAAATGAGGTCATCCTATATATCAATCTTCATTTCCAGACCATTCCGTAAACCCTCGTGACGTCCGTGATCTCATCCGGGACTCCGAACAACATTCGGTAACCAACCATATAACTCAAATACGCATAAAACAACGTCGAACCTTAAGTGTGCAGACCCTGCGGGTTCGAGAACTATGTAGACATGGCCCGAGTGACTCCTCGGTCAATATCCAATAGCGGGACCTGGATGCCCATATTGGATCCCACATATTCTACGAAGATCTTATCGTTTGAACCTCAGTGCCAAGGATTCATATAATCCCGTATGTCATTCCCTTTGTCCTTCGGTATGTTACTTGCCTGAGATTGGATCGTCAGTATCCGCATACCTATTTCAATGTCGTTTACCGGCAAGTCTCTTTACTCGTTCCGTAATACAAGAAGTGTGTGATGTTGTATTACCGAGTGGGCCCCAAGTTACACTAAGTTACATTGCTTGCAAGGCTTGTGTGTGATGTTGTATTACCGAGTGGGCCCCAAGATACCTCTCCGTCACACAGAGTGACAAATCCCAGTCTCGATCCATACTAACTCAACGAACACCTTCGGAGATACCTGTAGAGCATATTTATAGTCACCCAGTTATGTTGCGACGTTTGATACACACAAAGCATTTCTCTGGTGTCAGTGAGTTATATGATTTCATGGTCATAGGAACAAATACTTGACACGCAGAAAACAGTAGAAAAATGACACGATCGACATGCTACGTCTATTAGTTTGGGTCTAGTCCATCACGTGATTCTCCTAATGACGTGATCCAGTTATCAAGAAACAACACCTTGTATATAGTCAGAAGACCCTGACTACCTTTGATCAACTGGCTAGCCAACTAGAGGCTTGCTAGGGACAGTGTTTTGTCTATGTATCCACACATGTATATAAGTCTTCATTCCATACAATTATAGCATGGATAATAAACGATTATCTTGATACAAGAATTATAATAATAACTATATTTATTATTGCCTCTAGGGCATAATTCCAACAGAAACCTCCCTAGGCCCACGCCCCCTCCTTGGAGGAGGGGCTAGGGCTGCCACCCAGCCCTCCCCATTGCCTCCTATATATAGTGGGGGAGAGGGAGGGGATGAACACACCAATTACCACGCCCCGAGGGCAGCCCTACCTCTCCCATAACCCCGTTTTCTCCTCAGATCGGTTTCGGCGGCGCTTGGCGAAGCCCTGCTGGTACTGCTTCACCATCATCTCCACCATGCCGTCATGCTGGATGAGATCCCATCTACTTCTCCTTCCTCTCTTGCTGGATCAAGAAGGAGGATACATCATCGAGCCGTATGTGTGCTGAACGCGGAGGTGTCGTCCGTTCGACACTTGATCGGGATGGATCATGATGGGATCGAGGGACGGATTGTGATTTGGACCGCGAAGACGTTCGACTACATCAACCGCGTTATATGCGCTTCCGCTTAGCAATCTACAAGGGTATGTATATGCACGCCCCCTCTCATAGATGTTGATCTCCATAGATAGATCTTGGCTGCGCGTAGGATTTTTGTTTTGTTTCCCATGCAACGTTCCCCAACAGTGGCATCATGAGCTTGGTCTATGTGTAGATGACATCACGAGTAGAACACAAAGGAGTTTGTGGGTGTTGATATTCAGATTGCTTCCCTCCTTAGTCTTTTCTTGATTCAGCGGTATTCTCGGATGAAGTAGCCCGGACCAACTTTACTCGTCCACGTACGAGAGACCGGTTCCATCGACTAACATGCAACTTGTTGCATAAAGATGGCTCGCGGGTATTTGTCCATCCCACCTTAGTTGAATAGTATTCGACAAAGGCAGTCCTTGTAGAAGGTTAAATAGCAACTTGCATATCACCATTGTGGTTATTCGTAGGTAAGAAGCGTTCTTACTAGATACCCATAGCAGCCACGTAAAACATGCAACAACAAATTAGAGGACGTCTAACTTGTTTTTGGAGGGTATGTTGTGATATGATATGGCCAAAGACATGATGATATATATTTGATGTATGAGATGATAATGTTGTAATAGTTAATATCGACTTGCATGTCGATGCTACGGCAACCGGCATGAGCCATAGGGTTGTCTTTAATTATTGTATACCCCGTGTGTCAATCATTAAGCGCTATGTAGTGCTTTACTTTATCGCTAAACGGTAGCAATAGTAGTACAAGCATGATTGATGTGACAACCTCAATGGCAACACAATGATGGAGATCGTGGTGTTGTGCCGGTGACGATGGAGATCATAGCGGTGCTTTGAAGATGGAGATCAAAAAGCACAAGTTCATGGCCATATAATGTCACTTATGATTTGCATGTGATGTTAATCCTTTTTATGCACCTTGTTTTTCTTAGGACGACAGTAGCATTATAAGGTGACCCTCACTAAAATTTGAAGATAAAATCATGTTCTCCTGAGTGTGCACTGCTACGAAAAGTTCGTCATTTTGAGACACCATGTGATGATAGGGTGTGATAGACTCTACGTTCACATACAACGGGTGCAAGACAGTTTTGCACACGCGGAACACTCGGGTTAAACTTGACGAGCCTAGCATGTACATACATGGCCTTGGAACACAGGAGGCCGAAGGGTCGAACATGAGTCATATAGTAGATATGATCAACATGGAGATGTTCACCATTGAAGCCACCTCATATCACATGATGATCGGACAAGGACAAGGGTTGGTAAATTTGGATCATGTACCACTCGAATGACCAGAGGGATGTCAATTTGAGTGGGAGTTCTTAAGTAATATGATTAATTGAACTCATTATCATGAACACAGTCAAAATGTATTTGCAAATTATGTAGTAGATGATTAGCTTGCGCTGTAGCTCCCTTGTATTTTGATATGTTCCTAGAGAAAACTAAGTTGAAAGATGATAGTAGTAGTTATGCGGACTAGGTCCGTAAACTGAGAATTGTCTTCATTGCTGCATAGAAGGCTTATGTCCTTAATGCACCACTCAGTGTGCTACCCCAAGCGTCATTTGTGGATGTTGCGAACATCTGACATACACGTTTTGATGACTACAAGATAGTTCAGTGCGTCATGCTTTACGATTTATAATTGAGGTGCCCAAGACATTTTGAACGTCACAAAACATATGAGATGTTCCAAGAGCTGAAATTGGGATTTCAGGTTCGTGCCCGTGTTGAGAAGTATGATACCTCCGACAAGATTCTTTGCCAGCAAAGTAAAGGAGAAAAGCTGAATCGTTGAGCGTGTGCTTAGATTGTCTGGGTGCTACAATTACTTGAATTGAGTGGGAGTTGATCTTCCAGATGAGATAGTGATTGATATAGTTGTCCAAAGTCACTGCCACTAAGCTACCAACCTTTGGGATGAACTATAGCATACCAAGGATGGAGAAGATGACCACTCAGCTATTCGCGATGTTTGACACCGCGAAGGTAGAAATCAAGAAGGAGCATCAAGTGTTGATTGTTAGTAAAACCGCTACTTTCAAGAAGGGAAAAGGAAAGGAGGGAAACTTCGAGAATGACAAGTTAGTTGTCACTCCAATGAAGAAACCCAAGGTTGAACCCAAACCCGTGACTATGTGCTTCTATGGTGAGGGGAATAATCACTAATGCGGAACTACCCTAGGTACTTGGTAGATAAGAAGGCCAACAACGTCAACAGAAGTATATTAGATATACGTGTTATTGATGTGCATCTTACTAGTACTCCTAGTAGAACCTAGGTATTAGATATTGTTCAGTTGCTAAATGTTAGTAACTCGAAATAAAAGCTACAAAATAGACGGAGACTAGCTAAAGGCGAGGTGACGATGTGTGTTGGAACTGTTTCCAAGGTTGATGTGATCACCATCACATGCTCCCTCTACCTTCGGGATTAGTGTTAAACCTAAATTTTGTTTGGTGTTTGCATTGAGCATGAACATGATTGGATCGTGTTTATTGCAATACGGTTATTCATTTAAAGAGAATAACGGTTACTATGTTTACTTGAATAATACCTTCAATGGTCATGCACCTAATATGAATGGTTTATTGAATCTCGATCGTAGTGATACACATGTTCATAATATTGATGCCAAAAGATACAAAATAGTAATGATAATACCACTTACTTGTGGCACTGCCACTTAAGTCATATTGGTATAAAAGGCATAAAGAAGCTCCATGCTGAGGGATCTTTGGACTCACTCGCTTTTTAGTCGTTTGAGACATGCGAACCATGCCTATTGGTGTAAACGCATGAAGAAACTCCATGCAGATGGATCTTTTGTACTCACTTGATTTTGAATCAGTTGAGACATGCAAATCACGCCACATGGGCAAGATGACTGAAGGCCTCGTTTTTCAGTGAGATGGAACGAGCAAGTGACTTGTTGGAAATAATACATTTTGATGTATGTAGTCCAATGAGTGCTGAGGAACATAGTGGATATCGTTATGTTCTTACTTCATAGATGATTTGAGTAGATACACGTATATTTACTGGATGAATCATGAGTTTGAATTATTGGAAAGTTCAACAAATTTGAGAGTGAAATTGAAGATCGTCATGAAAAGAGGATACAATGTCTATGATGTGATCGTGGAGGTGAATAATATCTGAGTTGCGAGTTTGGTGTACATTTAAGATAATGTGGAAATTGTTTCACAACTCATGCCACCTCGAACACCATAGTTTGATGGTGTGTTCGAACATCGTAGCCGTGCCCTATTGGATATGGTGCGTACTATGATGTCTCTTATCGAATTACCACCATCGTTTGGGGGTTATGCATTAGAGAAAACCAAATTCACTTTATATAGGGCACCATTTAATTCTGTTGAGATGACACCGTACGAACTATGGTTTAGAGAAACCTAAGCTATCGTTTCTTAAAAGTTTGGGGCTGCGATGCTTATGTCAAAAGGATTTAGCTTGATAAGCTCGAACTCAAGGTGGATAAACGCATTTTCATAGGATACCCAAAATAGTTGGGTGTACCTCCTATCTCAGATCCAAAAGCAAAGTATTTTTTTGCTGAAAAAATAGGTCCTTTCTCAATAAAGAGTCTCCCAAAAGAATTGAGTGGGAGGATGGTGGAACTTGATGAGGTTGTTGAATCGTCACTTGAAACAGAGTGTAGTAGGGCATAGGAAGTTCTTCCTGTGGCGCCTACACCAAATTGAAGAGGAAGCCAATGATGATGATCATGAAGCTTTAGATCAAGTTACTACCAAACCTCGTAGATCAACAAGGACACATACTACTCCAGAGTGGTATGGTAATCCTGTCTTGGAGGTCATGTTGTTGGACAACGATGAACCTACGAGCTATGGAGAAGCGATGGCGGGCCCGGATTCCGACAAATGGGTGGATGCCATGAAATCCGAGATAGAATCCATGTATGAAAACAAAGTGTTGACTTTGTAAGAACTACTTGATGGACGTGAGGCTATTAAGTATAAAAGGATCTTTCAAAGGAAGACAATGGTAAATGTCACTGATACGTCTCCAACGTATCTATAATTTTTGATGGTTCCATGCTATTATCTTGTCAACTTTGGATGTTTTATATGCATGAATATGCTATTTTATATATATTTTCGGACTAACCTATTAACTCAATGCCTCGTGCCAGTTTCTGTTTTTCCGTGTTTTTGACCTTTTTTAGAAAATAATATTAAACGGAGTCCAAACGGAATAAAACCTGCGGGATGATTTTTCCGTAACAGAAGATACGTAGGGGACTTGAGAACCAAGGCAGGAGACCTCGGGGGAGGTCACAAGCCCCCTAGCCGCGGCCTGGGGGAGCGCCTGGCAGGCTTGTGGGCCCCCACGTGGCTCTTTTGCCCTACCTCTTTCACCTATAAATTCTCTAAAATCCCAAAACCAAAGAAGAGAGCCACAAAAATACTTTTCTGCCGCCGCAAGCTTTTGTCTCCGCAAGATCCCATATGGGGACCGTTCTGGTGCCCTGTCGGAGGGGGATTCCGACACGGAGGGCTTCTTCATCAACACCATTGACTCTCCGATGATACGTGAGTAGTTCACCACAGACCTTCGGGTCCATAACTAGTAGCTAGATAGCTTCTTCTCTCTCTTGGATCTTCAATACAAAGTTCTCCATGATCTTCATGGACATCTATCCGATGTAACTTTCTTTTGCGGTGTGTTTGTCGAGTTGTGGGTTTCGTTTGGCCAACTTGATCTATAATTTTATCCTTGTAATTCTCTTCGAGTTGTGGGTTTCGTTTGGCCAACTTGATCTATAATTCTTGCGATGGGAGAAGTGCTTGGTTTTGGGTTCATACCGTGCGATGTCCTCACCTAGTGACAGAAGGGGTAGCGAGGCATGCATTGTGTTGTTGCCATCAAGGGTAAAAAGATAGGGTTTATATCATATTGCATGAATTTATACCTCTACATCATGTCATCTTGCTTAAGGCGTTACTCTGTTTGTTATGAACTCAATACACTAGATGCATGCTGGATAGCGGTCGATGTGTGGAGTAATACTAGTAGATGCAGAAAGTATCGGTCTACTTGTCTTGGATGTGATGCCTATATGTATGATCATTGCCTTAGGTATCATCATGACTTTGCGCAATTCTATCAATTGCTCGACAGTAATTCGTTCACCCACCGTAATACTTGCTATCATGAGAGAAGCCTCTAGTGAACACTAGGGCCCCCGGGTCTACTTCACATCCTATTTTCAGATCTACAAAATTACTTTGTTGCACTTTTCACCTTCAGATCTCACCTTGCAAATAATCGTGAAGGGATTGACAACCCCTTTATCGTGTTGGGTGCAAGTTTGTTTGTTTTAGCGCAGGAACATTGGTGCCTCATCTTGATACTCCTACTGGATTGATACCTTGGTTCTCAAACTGAGGGAACTACTTATCGCTACTTTGCTGCATCACCCTTTCCTCTTCAAGGAAAAAACCAACGCAAGCTTGAGAAGTAGCAAGAAGAATTTCCGGCGTCGTTGCCGGGGAGTATTCAAGTGAAGCGTATCCAAGTAACTATCACAAACTCATCTCTTGCATTTACATTATTTGCCTTTTGCCTCTCATTTTCCTCTCCCCCACTTCTGAAAAAATAAAATTTACAAAAATATTTGCCTTTTTATTTCGCCCTTTGTTTCGTTTGCTTTCTGTTCGCTTGTGTGCTTGTCAGATTGCTAAGTCACCATGACTGAAAACACCAAATTGTGTGACTTCTCGAATACTAATAATAATGATTTTATTAGTACTCCGATTGCTCCCGCCACTAGTGCGGAATCATATGAAATCAATGCTGCCTTGTTGAATCTTGTTATGAAAAAGCAATTTTCCGGCCTTCCTAGTGAAGATGCCGCATCCCATCTTAATACCTTCATTGAGTTATGCGACATGCAAAAGTAGAAAGATGTGGATAATGATATGATTAAATTTAAGCTATTTCCGTTCTCATTACGAGATCGAGCAAAAACTTGGTTTTCATCTTTACCCAAAAATAGTATTGATTCTTGGAATAAGTGTAAAGATGCTTATATTTCCAAGTATTTTCCACCGGCTAAGATTATCTCTCTCTGTAATGATATCATGAATTTTAAGCAACTATATCATGAACATGTTGCACAATCTTGGGAGAGAATGAAATTGATGATTAGAAATTGTCCCGCTCATGGCCTGAATCTTTGGATGATTATACAAATCTTCTATGCTGGTTTGAATTTTGCTTCTAGAAATATCTTGGATTCCGCCTCCGGTGGTACTTTCATGGAAATCACACTAGGAGAGGCCACAAAACTCCTATATAATATCATGACAAACTATTCTCAATGGCACAGTTAAAGGTCACCTACTTGTAAAAAGTGCATGCTATAGAAGAAATTAACTCTTTGAGTGCTAAGATGGATGAGTTAATGAAATTGTTTTCTAGTAAAAGTGCTCCTTTAGATCCAAATGATATGACTTTGTCTTCCTTGATTGAGAATAGCAATGAGAGATTGGATGTTAATTTTGTTGGTAGGAATAATTTTGGCAACAATAATGCTTATAGAGGTAACTTTAATCCTAAGCCTTTTCCTAGTAATCCCTATAATAACTTTGGCAATTCCTACGAAATGCTCATGGAAATTACAATAAATTACCCTCTAATCTTGAGAGTAATATTAAAGAGTTTATCAACTCGCAAAAGATTTTCAATGCGTCCATAGAAGAAAAACTGCTCAAAATTGATGACTTGGCTAGGACCGTTGATAGAATGTCTCTTGATATTGATGCTTTGAAATTGAGATGTTCTCCTCCCAAGATTAATATGGATGAAACTTTGAAAGCTATGCGTGTTTCCATGAATGAGAGTAAAGAAAGAACCGCCCAAATTCGTGCTAGACATGAATGGCTTAAAAAGGCGTGTTCTCGTGATGAGAATCACGAAGATCTCAAAGTTCTTGGTGTGACTCCTATTGAATCCTTGTTTTCTAATGTCAATCCTAATGATGATGGGGCTGGATATAAACCCACTTTGGTTGAGAAACACCCCAATGATTTGGAGTCCACTTATCTTGATGCTAAAAATACTGAAAGTGGAGTAGAGGATATCAAAACTTTGAGTAGTGATGAAATTACTACTTTGGATTTCAAGGAATTCAATTATGATAGTTGCTCTTTGATTTAATGTACTTCCTTGATGCAATCCATGCTAAACTCTCCACATGATTATAGCCAAAATAAGGCTTTTACCGATCATATCGTTGATGCTATGATGAAATCTCTTGAAGAGAAACTTGAGTTGGAAATATCTATTCCTAGAAAACTTCATGATGAGTGGGAACCTACTATCAAAATCAAGATTAAAAATTATGAATGCAATGCTTTGTGTGATTTGGGTGCTAGTGTTTCCGCTATTCCAAAGTCTTTATGTGATGTTCTAGGCTTCAATGAGATTGATGAGTGCTCTCTTAATTTGCATCTTGCGGATTCTACTATTAAGAAACCTATGGGAAGGATCAATGATGTTCTTATTATTGCAAATATGAACTATGTGCCCATAGATTTCATTGTGCTTGATATTGATTGCAATCCGACATGTCCCATCATTCTTGGTAGACCTTTCCTTAGGACTATTGGTGCTGTTATCGATATGAAGGAAGGAAATATTAGATTTTAATTTCCATTAAAGAAGGGCATGGAACACTTTCCTAGAAAGAAAATCAGATTGCCTTATGAGTCCATGATGAGGGCTACTTATTGTTTGAGCACCAAAGATGACGATACTTGATTCTATCGCCTTATGCCTAGCTAAGGGCGTTAAACAATAACGCTTGTTGGGAGGCAACCCAATGAATTTATCTTTGCTTTTTTGCTTTCTGTTTTGTTGTGTCCACACCATCATAATTCTGTTATGATTGTGTTTCTATGTTTCTTTTAGTGTTTGTGCCAAGTAGAACCTTTATTATTAGTTTTGGTGATGGTTGTTTGATCATGCTAAAAAAGACAAAAACTTTGCGCTCACGAAATTATTTTGAATTCCTATACAGAAAGATCTTTTGAGTTGATTCTTTTTGATGCTGGTTGATATGCGAATTATCCTAATTGTCACAATGTTTAAGAATTTTTGGGATACCATAGGTATACGAAGTATACAGATTTCTACAGACTGGTCTGTTTTTGACAGATTCTGTTTTTGTTGTGTTGATTGCTTATTTTGATGAAAATATGTTTAGTATCGGGGGGTACAAGCCATGGAAAAGTGAGAATACAGTAATATAACATTAATTTAAATATAAATCAAGTTTACTACAGTACCTAAAGAGTTGGTGGTTTGTTTTCTTATGATAATGATATCACGAGTTTCTGTTTAAGTTTTGTGTTGTGAAGTTTTCAAGTTTTGGGTGATGTTCTTGTGGACAATAGAATAAAGAGTGGAAAGAGCTTAAGCTTGGGGATTCCCATGTCATCCCAAGCCAAATTCAAGGACACCAAAAAGCCTAAGCTTGGGGATGCCCCGGGAAGGCATCCCCTCTTTCGTCTTCAATCCATCGGTAACTTTACTTGGAGCTATATTTTTATTCACCACATGATATGTGTTTTGCTTGGAGCGTCGTGTATTATAGGAGTCTTTTCTTTTTGTTTTGTCACAATCATCCTTGCTGCACACCTTTTTGAGAAGGACATGCACCCATCGTGAATTTGTTAGAATACTCATTGAGCTTCACTTTTATCTTTTGAGTTAGGCAATTTAGCTCGCATGTGCTTCAACTTATATCTTTTGAGATAGATAATTTTTCTCTAGTGCTGCACTTAAATCTTTGTAGAGCATGACAGTGTCATATTTTGAAGAAATAAAAACTCTCGATCTTCACTTATATCCTTTTGAGAGTGCTCTCTCTAAGTAACTTGGTAATTGGCGTGTGCTATGAAATTAGTCCTAAATATGATAGGCATCCAAAGAGGATATAATAAAAACTTCCATATTCAAGTGCATTGATTAGTAAGAGAAGTTTGATTCCTCACAATTAGTTTTGAGATATGGATATGGTGATATTAGAGTTATGTTAGTAGGGTGTTGTGAATCTAGAAATACTTGTGTTGAAGTTAGTGATTCCCGTAGCATGCACGTATGGTGAACCGCTATGTTAGTAAGTGAGAGCATAATTGATTTATTGATTGTCATCCTTTGTGTGGCGCTCGGGATCGCGCGATGGTTAAACACCTACCAACCCTTCCCCTAGGAGTATGCATTTAGCACTTTCTTTCGATTACTAATAAAACTTTCGCAATAAGTATATGAGTTCTTCATGACTAAAGTGAGTCCATGGATTATACGCACTCTCACCCTTCCACCATTGCTAGCCTCTCTTGTGCCGCGCAACTTTCGCTGGTGCACAACCCACCATATACCTTCCTCAAAACAGCCACCATACCTACCTATTATGGCATTTTCAAAGCCATTCCGAGATATATTGCCATGCAACTCCCACCGTTCTGTCTCATGACATGTGTCGTCACTTTCATATTGCCATTGCATGATCGTAAGATAGCTAGCGAGATGTTTGAACGTCATACACTAAGCTAGATCGTTGCACATCCCGGTACACTGCCGGAGGCATTTCATATAGAGTCATCATTGTTCTAAGTATTGAGTTGTAAGTAAATAAAAGTGTGATGATCATCATTATTAGAGCATTGTCCCATGTGAGGAAAAAAAGAGGCGAAATATGCCCACCCAAAAAAAATGAAAAAAAGATGCCGAAGAGCCCAAACAAAAAAATAGAAAAGGAGAGAAGGGACAATGCTACTATCTTTTTCCACACTTGTGCTTCAAAATAGCACCATGTTCTTCATGATAGAGAGTCTCTTGTTTTATCACTTCATATGCTAGTGGGAATTTTCATTATATAACTTGGCTTGTATATTCCAATGATGGGCTTCCTCAAAATTGCCCTAGGTCTTCGTGAGCAAGCAAGTTGGGTGCACACCCACTAGTTTTCTTTTCGAGCTTTCACACACTTATAGCTCTAGTGCATCCGTTGCATGGCAATCCCTACTCATTCACATTGATACCTATTGATGGGCATCTCCATAGCCCGTTGATATGCCGAGTCGATGTGACCATATCCTCCTTTTTGCCTCACAACCTCCACCACACTCTATTCCACCTATAGTGTTATATCCATGGCTCACGCTCATGTATTGCGTGAGAGTTAAAGTTTGAGAAAGTAAGAGTGCGAAAACAATCACTTGGCCAATACCGGGGTTATGCATGATTTAAATTCGTTGTGTGGGGACGATGGAGCATAGCCAGACTATATGATTTTGTAGGGATAACTTTCTTTGGCCTTGTTATTTCAAAAGTTCATGATTACTTCGCTAGTATGCTTGAAGTATTATTGTTTTCATGTCAATAGTAAACTATTGTTTTGAATCTTACGAATCTGAACATTCATGTCACAAGAAAGAAGTTACAAAGAACAAATATGTTAGGTAGCATTCCACATCAAAAATTCGGTCTTTATCACTTCCCTACTCGAGGACGAGCGGGAGTTAAGCTTGGGGATGCTTGATACGTCTCCAACGTATCTATACTTTTTGATGGTTCCATGCTATTATCTTGTCAACTTTGGATGTTTTATATGCATGAATATGCTATTTTATATCTTTTTTGGGACTAACCTATTAACTTAGTGCCTCGTGCCAGTTTTTGTTTTTTCGTGTTTTTGACCTTTTTCACAAAAGAATATTAAACGGAGTCCAAACGGAATAAAACCTGCGGGATGATTTTTTCCATAACAGAAGATACGCAGGGGACTTGAGAACCGAGGCAGGAGACCTCGGGGGCGGTCACAAGCCCCCTAGCTGCGGCCTTGGGGGGGGGGGGGGGCGCCCGGCAGGCTTGTGGTCCCCACGTGGATCCTTTGCCCTACCTCTTTCGCCTATAAATTCTCTAAAATCTCGAAACCAAAGAAGAGAGCCATGAAAATACTTTTCCGGCCCCACAAGCTTCTGTCTTCGCAAGATCCCATCTGGGGACCGTTCTGGTGCCCTGCCGAAGGGGGATTCGGACATGGAGGGCTTCTTCATCAACACCATTACCTCTCCGATGATGCGTGAGTAGTTCACCACAGACCTTCGGGTCCATAGCTAGTAGCTAGATGGCTTCTTCTCTCTCTTGGATCTTCAATAAAAAGTTCTCCATGATCTTCATGGAGATCTATCCGTTGTAACTTTCTTTTGCGGTGTGTTTTCGAGATTCAATGAATTGTGGATTTATGATCAGATTATCTATGAATATTATTTGAGTCTCCTCTGATCTCTTATATGCATGATTTCGTATCCTTGTAATTCTCTTCGAGTTGTGGGTTTCGTTTGGCCAACTTGATCTATAATTCTTGCAATGGGAGAAGTGCTTGGTTTTGGGTTCATACCGTGCGGTGTCCTCACCTAGTGACAGAAGGGGTAGCGAGGCACGCATCATGTTGTTGCCATCAAGGGTAAAAAGATGGGGTTTATATCATATTGCATGAATTTATCCCTCTACATCTCATATTGCTTAAGGCGTTACTCTGTTTGTTATGTACTCAATACACTAGATGCATGCTGGATAGCGGTCGATGTGTGGAGTAATAGTAGTAGATGCACACAGTATCGGTCTACTTGTCTCGGACGTGATGCCTATATGTATGATTATTGCCTTAGATATCATCATGACTTTGCGTGATTCTATCAATTGCTCGACAGTAATTCGTTCACCCACCGTAATAATTGGTATCATGAGAAAAGCCTCTAGTGAACACTATGGCCCCCGGGTCTACTTCACATCCTATTTTCAGATCTACAAAATTACTTTGTTGCACTTTTCACCTTCAGATCTCACATTGCAAATAATCATGAAGGGATTGACAACCCTTTTATCGCGTTGGGTGCAAGTTTGTTTGTTTTAGTGTAGGAACATTGGTGCCTCATCTTGATACTCCTACTGGATTGATACCTTGGTTCTCAAACTGAGGGAAATACTTATCGCTACTTTGTTGCATCACCCTTTCCTCTTCAAGGGAAAAACCAACGCAAGCTCGAGAAGTAGTAGTCACCATTTAGAAAGCTCGGCTTGTCACAAAGAAGTTTCGAACAAATTCAAGGAGTTAACTACGATGAGACTTTCTTTCCCATAGTGATGCTAAAAGTCAGTTGGAATTATGTTAGCAGTTGCTGCATTTTTTGATTATGAAATCTTGCAGATGGATGTCAAAACACTGTTTCCTCGACGGTTTCCTTGAGGAAAGGTTGTAGGTGATACAACTAAAAGGTTTTGTCGAGCTTAAGGATGCTAACAAGTATGCAAGCTCCAGCGATCCTTCTATGGACTAAAGCAAGCATCTCGGAGTTGGAATATACGCTTTGATGAGATGGTCAAAGCTTTTGGGTTTACACAAAGTTTATGAGAAACTTGTATTTCCAAGAAAGTGAGTGAGAGAACTATAGAATTTCTGTTGAGTATATGTGGTTGACATATAGATGATCGGAAATGATGTAGGATTTATGTAAAGAATATAGGTTTGTTTGAAAGGAGTTTTTCAAATGAAAACCTCGATAAAGATACTTGAACATTGAGCATCAAGACCTATAGGGATAGATCAAGAGGCTTGATAAAACTTTCAATGAATACATACCTTGACAAGATTTTGAAGGAGTTCAAAATAGATCGGTCAAAGAAGGAGTTCTTGGCTGTGTTGTAAGGTGTGAATTTGAGTAAGAATCAAAGCTCGACCATGGGAGAAGAAAGAGAAAGGACGAAGGTCATCCCCTCACTACTGGAAAACAGTTATTTGCCATCTGCTGATTCTTTGTCGTCCGCTGTCTGATGGCAAAGACCCTCTTTGCCATCAGCTACCAAAAACCAGACGGCAAAGAGCAGGCTGATGCCAAAGGTACTATTTGCCATCAGCCAGCTCTTTGCCATCTGCCAGCTCACGGCAAAGAGCATGCAGGCAGACGACAAAGAGGGTGGGCGGCCCACCCCGCAGCCCCTCTCTCCCCCCTAACGACCTCTTTCTTTGTCGTCCGCTTTTCTCCTCTGTGCCGTTGGGAGGCGGACGACAAAGAGGGTGCCCCCCTAACGGCCGTTAGCCCCACCCCCACACGCCTCTCTCCCCCTAACGGCCACCCCGACACCCCTCTCTCTCACCCCCGACACCACCACCGCCGCCGCGCCCTCCTCCGGCCTCCCTGCGCCCTCCTCCTCCCCGGCCGCCCTGCGCCCTCCTCCTCCCCGGTCGCCCTGCACCCTCCTCCACCGCCGCCCTGCGCCCACTCCTCCACCCCGGCCGCCCTGCACCCTCCTCCACCGCCGCCCTGCGACCCCTCCTCCTCCCCGGCCGCCCTACACCCTCCTCCACCGCCGCCATGGGCCCCCTCCTCCACCCCGACACCCCTCTCTCTCACCCTCGACACCACCACCGCCGCCGCGCCCTCCTCCTCCCTCCCTGCCCCACCGCCACTGCCACTGATGCCACCCCCACCCCAGCACCCCACCCCACCGCCGCCGCCCTCCTCGCGCACCTCACCGTGCCCCTCCTCCCCCTGCTGCCCTCCTCCCCCTGCGGCCTCCTCCCCCTTTCGGTTAGTTTTTTTATTCTTTTTTAATAGTTTTTGTTTAATTAGTTATATGTTTTAGTGAGGTTTTGGCTTAGTTTTAGTTTAGTTTAGGTTCAGTTTTAGTTTAGGTTTAGTTAGGTTAGTTTCCTGTTTAGTAAAGGAGAAAAGGAGAAGACGAAGAAGGAGAAAGGAGAAGAAGAAGAAGGAGAAAGGAGAAGAAGAAGAAGGAGAAAGGAGAAGAAGAAGAAGGAAAAAGGAGAAGAAGAAGAAGGAGAAAGGAGAAGAAAAAAATAAGAAGAAGAAGGAAAAGAAGAAGAAGGAAAAGGAAGGGAAGGAGAAGAAAGAAGAAGAAGAAGAAGAAGAAGAAGAAGAAAAATAGGAGAGGAAGAGAAGAATAAGAGGAAAAGGAAAATAATAATAATAATAATAATAATAATAATAATAACAATAATAATAATAATAATAATAAGAAGAAGAAGAAGAGAAGAAGAAAACAAGAAGAAGAAGAATAAGAGGAAAAAAGAAAAAAGAAAATAAGAATAAGAAGAAGAAGAAGAAGAAGGCAAAGAAGAGAAGAAGAAAAGAAGAAGAAGGAGAAGAAGAATAAGAGGAAAAAAGGAAAAATAAAATAATAATAATAATAATAATAATAATAATAATAAGAAGAAGAAGAGAAGAAAAGAAGAAGAAGGAGAAGAAGAATAAGAGGAAAAAAGAAAAAAGAAAATAAGAGTTAGGTCACATATTTTTTGATTATCTTATAAAAAGCATCATATTTGTGTTGATCGGGTGAATTTCAATGTGGGGTTGTTTGACGACCTCCACGTGCGTTGGACGAGCTCCGCCCCTACGTTTGTTGGTGAGCACAAATGACTTCTCCTCCTACCCCCTTAATTTGCTCTGTCCCGGTCTTCGTGCCGATGAAACTTGCTAGCTATATATAGGTTTCTTCAATCATGAGTATGCGTGCCCAATATGCATCTCCTGTTCGAAAGGGCGACATCTATAAATATGCATGTCTTTGCATATTTATAACCGCCATCCTTTCGAATTATCCAACATTATCCATGGACAACCCGAGTATGTGTAGATTGGGTTCGTTTTCCCGTATGCTGTGCTCTGGATCCGATGCGGAATTTCGTCAGTGCCTCCCTGTTGTTCTCCGGATGCACATCCTCTCTGTTTATTGCGGAGACGTGTATCAGGAGAACAGCCGGGAGGTGCTGCCGAAATTTTGCGTTGGATCCGGAGCAGAACATGGGATAACGAACCCAATCTACACATACTCGGGTGGGATTAGGACCTATCTTTACCTATTAGCATGTAGGTTGCCTGGACATAATAAAAATGGCGAACGTGATTAACCAATGAATATAAATGCTAAATTATATATAAATATATTTCTTCTGTCTTTAGTAGCTATGCAAGATGAGTGATCGTGCGTGGATGTATACCGGTCACCCTAGTCATAAAGAGATGATGAAAGAATGGTTTGTAAAAACAAAGGAATTTGTGAAAGCCGCATTCGCAAATGGCCAGGAAAGAAACTATTGCCCCTGTCCTGGATGCGACAACTATAAAAAGACGACAGAGGCTGTAATGATTAAACACCTGTAGAGGAGGGGTTTTAAGCCTAATTATACGGTGTGGACATTTCATGGTGAGTCTATACAACGCACAAGAGCTGAGGTGGTTCGTCGTCGCACGGACGAGCATGGTACCGGGATCGAAGACATGGTGCAAGACTTTGATGATGCTCGGGATTCGGAAGATGAGATGGAGGAATCTGCAAAGGCCTTTTATGAAATGTTGGAGTCTTCAAAACGTCCTCTCCATGAGCACACTGAGCTCTGTCAGCTGGATGCAATTGCACAAGTAATGGCTCTGGAGGCTGAGTTCAACTTGGGAAGAGAATGATGACACTATTTGGAAGCTTCCTACCCAAAGGCCATGTCATGCCTGCAAACCTGTACCAGTCGGACAAATTACTTTGTGTACTTAAGATGCCCTATGAGAAGATAGATGCATGTGAGAAAGGATGTGTCTTATTTAGGAAGGAGTATGCACACTTGGACTATTGTCCCAATTGCGAGTCTTGCAGGTATCTTGTGGTAGACAACGGTATGGGTGAGAAGAGGCAGACCAAAATCGCAGTTAGTGTTCTTCGGTATATGCCAATCGTACCAAGACTTCAACGTCTTTTCATGGTCGAAGAGACATCTAGACAGATGACATGGCACAAATTGGGCAAAAGAACCAAACTAGATGCGGATGGGAATAAGATGATGGTACACACATCGGATGGGGAAGCGTGGAAACATTTTGATGGATTGCATCAGTCTGCGCCGCCACAGATGGTTTTAATCCCTTCGGCATGACGGCAACCCAATACAGTTGTTGGCCTGTATTTGTCATTCCACTCAATCTCCCCCCGGGCAGATTATGCAAAGATAGAATATATTTCTGATGTTGATAATTCCAGGTCCCAATTATCCAGGGAAGAATATGAACGTGTACCTGCAACCGCTTAAGGATGAATTGGAAGAAGCTTGGGATAATGGGGTCAAGACATACGATGCCGCTAGAAAAGAAAACTTCAAAATGCATGTGTGGTACATGTACTCTATGCATGACTTGCCAGCGTATGCGCTATTCTGTGGATGGTGTGTGCATGGAAGGTTCCCGTGCCCCCAATGCAAGGTAGATCTTCAGTTTCATTGGTTGCAGGAGGGTCGGAAGTATTCTTGCTTTGACTTGCATAGACAGTTCATGGATCCTGACCATCAGTTCAGAAAAGACAAGAAGAACTTTACCAAAGGTAAAGTTGTCAAAAACTTGGCACCACCTGCGTTCACAGGCCAACAGATCCTGGATGAGTTAAACGCCCTCGAGCCTGATCCAGAGCATCCAGGGTATTTCAAGGGGTATAATTCAAAACACGCCTGGACTCACAAGCCATGCTTCTGGGATCTGCCTTACTTCAAAGACCTCCTTCTTCCACACAATATCGACATGATGCACACTGAAAAGAGTATCAGAGAGGCTATTTTTGGTACATTGTTCGACATAGATGGGAAGACAAAGGATAATATTAAGGCTAGACTCGATCAAGAGACACTATGTCATAGACCGTTACAAAACATGCGAGAAGGCAAAGGAAAGCAGAAGTGGTCGAAGCCAAAGGTCTGGTTCAATCTTGGAAGGTCAGCTATGAGGGAAATTATCTTGTGGGTCAAAATGCACTTGATGTTCCCCGATGGGTATGCAGCGAATCCAAAGAGGGGAGCGAGTCTTGAAAAATTAAAAATCTTTGGTCTCAAGAGTCATGATTGGCACATATGGCTAGAGAGGTAATGCCGGTGATGTTATGTGGCTTTATTCCTGAGGATGAATGGCTAGTACTGGCGGAGCTGAGCTATTTCTTCCGTGTTCTTTGTGCGAAAGAATTGTCGCCTGGCGTGGTAGAAGACATGGAGGAGTTTGCACCGGAGTTGTTGTGCAATTTAGAGAAGATCTTTCCATCGGGCTTCTTTAATCCAATGCAACATTTGATTTTACATCTACCGACCGAGGCAAGATTGGGTGGGCCCATGCAAGATCGTTGGTGCTATGCAACTGAGAGGATGCAGAAGACCCTTCTAGCTAAATGTAAAAATAAGTGTAGAATTGAAGCATCGATGGCTAAGGCATTCATTACTGAGGAGGTGGCAAACTTTGTGACAACACACTACGAAGCCAAAAATCATCATTTGCATAATCCGAAGCCTCGGCACAATGATGCAGACCCTAAAAAAGGTGGGTTCAACCTCAGCCTATTCAAAGGGAAGCTCGCACCAGCCGGTGCTTCGAAACCAATAACGTTGGATGTCGAAGAATGGCGGAACATTTCATTGTATATCTTCAACAACCTAACAGAAGTGCGGCCGTACATCGAGTGAGTTCTCGGCACATTTTCCCATAACTTCTAATTCATTTGAACTGCTCTTATTCCCGGATATTTCAAACATCCGTTACGTCGCCAAATTCTCGGATGGAGCGGTGATCGAAAATGATTTCGTCGAAGAGTATGAGATTCTGTCAAAGACAGGAGGCGGCTATCCCAGTTTCATCTCTTGGTTCAAACAAACGGTAATTATCAATAATGGACCATTTCATTCTTGGTCTAACTTGCGGCTAATGCAACAATCATTTCGTATTAAACTTGTAGACTAATTCAGAGTCTATGGACGCCGAATTGAGACAAGTCGCTAATGGTTTTGACTATAAGGTCCGTTCATTTGAGAAATACAACATCAACGGGTATCTCTTTCGTACCTTTAGCAAAGAGCTATCTATGCCCGACCGGAAATCTACAAATTGTGGTGTCTCTCTATCAGCGAAGGTGTTATCGAGTATTATGGAAGAGTTGAAGCAATTTATGAACTTCAATTCTATGGTGAAAACCCACCGAACGTCGTAGTCTTCAAATGTTATTGGTTCTAGCCGAAGAAGACTAGAAGGACTCATGAACATATAGGACTAGTCGAAATCAATCCAAACACCCATTTAGATGTTCCCGATGTCTATATTACGGCTCAACAGGCGACCCAAGTTTTCTATCTACCGTGGGCATGCCAAACGGATAAGAATCTGGAAGGTTGGTATGTTGTTTATGAAGTGCCGCCACATGTCAGACCACCTCTCCCAAATGAACAGGATTATGAGCCTCACATTAACCCAGACACATATGATGGAGAATTCTTCCAAGAAACACGTCTTTCCAAGAAACATTTCAAGAACCGCCGTGCTTCACCCAAGAACATGGAAGTAGACAGCGACAATGAATCCGACTCCAACCCTGAGCCGGAACCAGAAGACCTGGAACTCGTAGAGGTTACTGACGCGGATGACCTGTCAATGCTTCAACGATTAAAGGAAGGCCTTTCACAACTTCACACCGTTGAACCCGACGAGCACGTCATTCATGAAGACATGCGTGATAGTGATGATGATGATGCATTTATTGATGATGATTATTAGTTTGTAAGATTCACAACTTAAATTATATATATTTTAATCTTTATTATTCATGTACATATTATTATTCATGTCAGTTATTCAATTTTTTTATGTTGTACTAATTTCTTTTAATCTTTATCATGGCAGGTCACCAGGTGTGGAAAGATGGTGGGCGCTGGTCCAGATCGCTCGACGGGTTCTTCCCACGCACCCCGCACGAGGGGTGGTACTTCCCTTCCACCCCTATCTCTCCGTAGAGCCTTGGAAGACAGTCTGTCGACACCACCCGTGGGTTCTTCTTCGTCGGTGGCATTGCCCACTGGGAGAGGTGCTGGTCGTGTAGGGAAGAAGGGGAAGGGTACAGGGAGAGGTGGTGGCCGCGGAAGATCCAGGAGGACTGTTGAGCCGTCCTCGCCACCACCACCAGCTCATTCACCCGATCATAGGACTACTATGGTCGACCCGTTTGCGGAGGAGGCTATGGGGACTCCATTCTAGGAGCCTGTTGTTGACGGGCATTCGTCCCATGAGATTCCGGTCCAGGAGCAGCCTCGGGTCGAGGTGCATTCGGCCCAGGAGCAGCCGGAGGAGACTACGGTTCCGGAGGCTTCACCTGACGTGGAGAGGCCCGTATGGGAGACCTGGCCGGATTGCACCGAGTTGCTGGATTGGACCGAGGGTCCGGGTGGCTCAGGGGGCGGGGATGAGCTTACAGATAGTCAGGGCGATGTGCAGGTGGAAAGGGCCACCGTGTACAAGCGTGGTAGTACACGTCTCCCGGTCGCGCCGGCTACCCGCGAGCAGAGGCCGGTGATTAAACCTGAAGGAGATAGGTAAGTACATTTACTCTTTTTTAGCTTTTGCCTTCACGTTTGTTCAAATATCTAATGCGTTGACCTTATCATACTGCAGGGGATGGGTACACCCTCTTGGAGTCTGCAGGCCGAACTCCGTCCTTGGTGTGCTTTGTCGGACAAATTTCCCGGGGTTTGTCACGTTGCCTGGTGAGGGTCAGGTTCCTACACTAGGATTTTCCTGGGAGCACTACCAGGCTGCGCAGGCCCCGCCGGAGGAGATTATAGATGGTGTCTTATGCCACACGAGGGCCGAGATGGTGATCAAGAACTTTTGGGTAAGTTATCCTTTTACAGAATCTAAAATTAACAATATAGCTAATTATTGTACTAATCGGCATTTTCACGTTTGATTGCACACCTTCTATAGGTGTGAGGATGGATATGAGGAGGAGGCGGCCAGGGTTCTCGAGGCCGAGTGTAGGCGGTTACTACAGAACTTGCGCCACGAGGCTCGGCCGCAGGCTATTCGAGATTACTGTGCCACACGTGGTATTAAGAAGCAGAAGAAGGATTGCCGCGGAAAGTTTCTGAAGAAGGAGCAATACATGAAGGTAATTACCTATTCTTAAGTCCTTCTACGTAGTTTTCTTGATTTCATTCATAGGTGTAGCGCTGAAAATTCTTTCTAATAACTTACAGGTGCCCCCCGAGATGGTGTGTGGATAAGATGGATTGTTGGGAGGCGTTGGTTGATGAGTGGTGCATAGGCAGCTGGCGAGCTGTCCACGAGAATGGGAAGGTTCGGCATAGCCAAATGGTTGGTGTGCCACACCATCAAGGCAGCGCCAACTTACTTCAGTTTGGACGAAACTGGGTATGTGATTTGCTTCATGATTCATGCAATTCATTCTTGATGCTAATATTTTGTTGTCCTCTCTTTTAGGCGCATCACAATAAGACGGAGATGCCACACTTGTACGACCTTTATGTCATGGCCCATACTGCCTCGTACAAGAAGGCGAAGGCATTTTCCGAGTCTGACCTGGATGATCCCAATAACTTCACCAACATATCATCCCACCAGAAGCTCGTGGCATACAGGGATGCGGGGAAGGCTACGAAAGGGGATGACTTTAACCCTAGCCAGGAACCTTTGGATCCAGAGCTGGTGATGATATCTGGTGGCGGGAGGCCCCATGGCTCGATAGCCATTGCAGATGGGATAATACGCTGTCCACTCACTCTCCCGGAGATCAAGGCGCGCCAGTCGAGCAGCTGTCCTGAGATAATGCGTCGTCCACGGCCGGTCGAACTTGCCATCGAGGTTAGTTGTACGGACTAAGAACACTTTCATCCATTTCATTATGTGTGTCACCATAGATCATTACTGTGGTAACGAGGAATGGTGTTTCAGGCTGCTCTTTAGAAAGAGAGATTGGCAAACCAGGCTGCTCTTGAGAAAGAGAGATTGGCAAGCCAGGCTGCTCTTGAGGCTGCTCTTGAGAAAGAGAGATTGGCAAGTGAGGCTGCTCTTGATGAGAGGGACCAGACCACAGCACGATTGATTAAGGAGGAGAGGTCCCGGAATGAGGCGGGTCAACGGGCCCTATACGAGCTTTTTGTGGTAAGTTTTTTTTTCACATTAGCCAAATCATGTGTGTAATGTCTGTTTCATTACTAACTAATACGACCCACTCTTCAGGGTCTGTGCGAGAAGAGCGGTCAAGTCCCTCCGCTGATGTCCGTCTTCTCTTCGATTGGCACGGTGAGTTTCATTATAAACTAGTATTAATAATTGAGTGTCATCATGCTAACTAAGACATTGCAAAATATCTATTCTGCAGAATATCTCCCGAGCGGCATCGCACGACCCTTCTCCAGGTGTTTCTCCTCCTTGATGACCACTACGGTAAGTTTCTCTTCTCATCTTTCATATTCTCCTTGCCTTAATTTCCCCATAAATGACATAGTTAGCCCATTTAGCTCCAAAAAGACATAATTAGCCCATTTAGCTCCAAAATGCCATAATAACC
This sequence comes from Hordeum vulgare subsp. vulgare, assembly GCF_904849725.1. Taxonomy (NCBI): domain Eukaryota; kingdom Viridiplantae; phylum Streptophyta; class Magnoliopsida; order Poales; family Poaceae; genus Hordeum; species Hordeum vulgare. The sequence goes on along the minus strand of NC_058522.1, from coordinate 423,317,889 downwards.
TCAAAATGGCATAAGAACCTTGGTTAGCTCATTAATATTGTATAGTTAGCTTGTTTTCCTCTAAAATGAGATAATTAGCCCATTTAGCTCCAAAAAGACATAGTTAGCTAATTTAGCTCCAAGAAGAGGAGAAGAAATAGGAAAAATGAAAAGAAAGAAGAAGAAGAAGAAGAGAAGAAGGAGAAGGAGGAGGAGGAGGAGGAGGAGAAGGAGGAGAAGGCCAAGGACCTTCTAGTCCTTCTCCTCCTCCTCCTTCTCCTCCTTCTCCTCCTTCTTCTTGATTTCTTCTTCTTATCCTCCTCCTCCTCTTTCTTCTCCTCTTTCATATTATCCTTGCTTTAATTTCCCCAAAAAGACATAATTAGCCCATTTAGCTCCAAAATGCTATAATAACCTCAAAATGGCATAAGAACCTTGGTTAGCTCATGAATATTATATACTTAGCTTGTTTTCCTCTAAAATGAGATAATTAGCCCATTTAGATCCAAAAAGACATAGTTAGCTAATTTAGCTCCAAGAAGAGGAGAAGAAATAGGAAAAATGAAAAGAAAGAAGAAGAAGAAGAAGAGAAGAAGGAGAAGGAGGAGGACCTTCTAGTCCTCCTCCTCCTCCTCCTTCTCCTCCTTCTCCTCCTTCTTCTTGATTTCTTCTTATTCTCCTCCTCCTCCTCCTCTTTCTTCTCCTTTTTCATATTATTCTTGCTTTAATTTCCCCAACAATGACATAATTAGCCCATTTAGCTCCAAAATGCCATAATAAGCTCAAAATGGCATAAGAACCTTGGTTAGCTCATGAATATTATATACTTAGCTTGTTTTCATCTAAAATGGGATAATTAGCCCATTTAGCTCAAAAAAGACATAATTAGGTAATTTAGCTCCAAGAAGAGGAGAAGAAATAGGAAAAATGAAAATAAAGATGAAGAAGAAGAAGAAGAGAAGAAGGAGAAGGAGGAGGAGGAGGAGGAGAAGGCCAATGACCTTCTAGTCCTTCTCCTCCTCATCCTTCTCCTCGTTCTCCTCCTTCTTCTTCTTCTCCTCCCCTCCTCTTTCTTCTCCTCTTTCATATTATCCTTGCTTTAATTTCCCCAACAATGACATAATTAGCCCATTTAGCTCCAAACTACCATAATAAGCTCAAAATGGCATAAGAACCTTGGTTAGCTCATGAATATTATATACTTAGCTTGTTTTCCTCTAAAATGGGATAATTAGCCCATTTAGCTCCAAAAATACATAATTAGGTAATTTAGCTGCAAAAAGAGGAGAAGAGGAGAAGAAATAGAAAAAATGAAAGAAAGAAGAAGAAGAAGAAGAAGAAGAAGAAGAGAAGAAGGAGAAGGATGAGGAGGAGGAGAAGGCCAAGGACCTTCTAGTCCTTCTCCTCCTTCTCCTCCTTCTTCTTGATTTCTTCTTCTTCTCCTAATCCTCCTCTTTCTTCTCCTCTTTCATATTATCCTTTCTTTAATTTCCCCAACAATGACATAATTAGCCCATTTAGCTCCAAAATGCCATAATAAGCTCAAAATGGCATAAGAACCTTGGTTAGCTCATGAGTATTATATACTTAGCTTGTTTTCCTCTAAAATGGGATAATTAGCCCATTTAGCTCCAAAAAGACATAATTAGGTAATTTAGCTCCAACAAGATGAGAAGAGGAGAAGAAATAGGAAAAATGAAAAGAAAGAAGAAGAAGAAGAAGAAGAAGAGAAGAAGGAGAAGCAGGAGTAGGAGGAGAAGGCCAAGGACCTTCTAGTCCTTCTCCTCCTCCTCCTTCTCCTCCTTCTCCTCCTTCTTCTTGATCTTCTTCTCCTCCTCCCCCTCCTCTTTCTTCTCCTCTTTCATATTATCCTTGCTTTAATTTCCCCAACAATGACATAATTAGCCCATTTAGCTCCAAAATACCATAATAAGCTCAAAATGGCATAAGAACCTTGGTTAGCTCATGAATATTATATACTTAGCTTGTTTTCCTCTAAAATGGGATGATTAGCCCATTTAGCTCCAAAAAGACATAATTAGGTAATTTACCTAATTATTTGGGCCTAGAGGAAGGCATTGGGAAGTAGTAAGTAGATGATGGGTTGCTAGAGTGACAGAACCTTAAACCCTAGTTTATGCGTTGTTTCGTAAGGGGCTGATTTGGATCCACTAGTTTAATGCTATGGTTAGACTTTGTCTTAATTCTTATTTTGTAGTTGCAAATGCTTGCGAGAGGGGTTAATCATAAGTGGTATGCTTGTCCAAGTAAGGGCAGTACCCAAGCGCCGGTCCACCCACATATCAAACTATCAAAGTAACGAACGCGAATCATATGAACATGATGAAAACTAGCATGACTGAAATTCTCGTGTGTCCTCGTGAGCGTTTTTCCTCCTACAAGACTTTGTCCAAGCTTGTCCCTTGCTACAAAATGGATTGGGCCACTTTGCTGCACCGTTGTTACTTTTTTTACTTGTTGCTCGCTACGAATCATCTCACCACACAATCACTTGTTACCGATAATTTCAGTGCTTGCACATTTTACCTTGCTGAAAACCACTTGTGAGATCCTTCTGCTCCTCGTTGGGTTCGACACTCTTACTTATCAAAAGGACTACGATAGATCCCCTATTCTTGTGGGTCATCAAGACCCTTTTCTGGCATCGTTGCCGGGGAGTGAAGCGCCTTTGGTAAGTGGAACTTGGTAAGGAAACATTCATATAGTGTGCTGAAATTTATTGTCACTTGTCACTATGGAAACTAATCCTTTGAGGGGCTTGTTCGGGGTATCTTCACCTTGAACAGAAGCACAAAGAGTTGCTCCTCAACCTGCTGCACCTACTTAAAATATTTTCTTTGAATTTCCTTCGGGTATGCTTGAGAAACTACTGGCTAATCCTTTTACAGGAGATGGAACATCACATCCAGACTTGCATCTAATCGATGTAGATGAAGTTTGTGGTTTATTTAAGCTTGCAGGTTTGCCCGAGGATGAGGTCAAGAAGAAGGTCTTTCCTTTATCTTTGAAGGATAAGGCGTTGACATGGTATAGGCTATGTGATGATACTGGATCATGGGACTACAATCGGTTGAAATTGGAATTTCATCAAAAGTTTTATCCTATGCATTTACTACATCGTAATCGGAATTATATTTATAATTTTTGGCCTCGTGATAGAGAAAGCACCGCTCAAGCTTGGGGGAGGCTTAAATCAATGTTATATTCATGCCCCAACCATGAGCTCTCGAGAGAAATTATCATTCAGAACTTCTATGCTCGGCTTTCTCATGATGATCGCACCATGCTTGACACTTCTTGTGCTGGTTCTTTTATGAAGAGAGATATTGACTTCAGATGGAATTTATTGGAGAGAATTAAACGCAACTCTGAATATTGGGAGCTTGAAGAAGGTAAGGAGTCAGGTATGAATTTCAAGTTTGATTGCGTTAAATCCTTTGTTGAAACAAATACCTTTAGTGATTTTAGAGCTAAGTATGGACTTGACTCTGAGATAGTAGCTTCATTGTGTGAATCATTTGCTGCTCATATTAATCTCCCCAAAGATAAGTGGTTTAAATATCATCCTCCCTTAGAAGTCAATGTAGTTAAACCCAATCCAGTTGAAGAGAGAGTGATTGCCTATAATGATCCTGTGGTACCCAGTGCTTACATTGAGAAACCACCATTCCCTGTTAGGATAAATGATCATTCTAAAGCTTCAACTGTGATACGTAGAGGCTATATTAGAACATCTACACCCCCTGAGAAAATTAGAGTTGAACCTAGCATTGCTATTATCAAAGATCTCCTGTCCGATGATGTTGAGGGACATAATATTCACTTTTGTGAAGATGCTGCTAGAATTGCTAAACCTCACGCTAGAGACAAACATAGGCCTATTGTTGGCACGCTTGTTGTTTCTGTTAAGATAGGAGATCATTGTTATCATGGTTTATGTGACGTGGGTGCTAGTGTTAGTGCAATACCTCAATCCTTATATGATGAAATCAAAGATGAGATTGCACCTGTTGAGATAGAGCCTATTGATGTCACTATTCAGCTTGCCAATAGAGATACTATCTGCCCTGTGGGAATTGTTAGGGATGTTGAAGTCTTATGTGGTAAAACGAAGTATCCTGCTGATTTCCTCGTTCTTGCTACCTCACAAGATAGCTTTTGTCCCATCATATTTGGCAGACCTTTTCTCAATACCGTCAATTCTCATATGGACTGTGAGAAGCAAATGTCACTGTTGGGTTTGAAGGTGTGTCACATGAGTTCAATTTCTCCAAGTTTGGTAGACAACCTCATGAAAAAGAGTTGCCTAGTAAGGATGAAACTATTGCCTTAGTTTCTATTGTCGTGCCTCCTACTTATCCCTTAGAGCAATACTTGCTTGAGCATGAAAATGATATGCATATGGATGAAAGGGACGAGATAGATAGAGTTGTCTTAGAACAATATCCTATCCTTAAGAATAACTTGCGTGTTGAACTGCTTGGGGATCCACCCCCACCAAAGGGTGATCCTATGTTCGAGCTTAAACAGTTGCCTGATACTCTTAAGTATGCTTATCTTGATGAAAAAGAGATATATCCTGTTATCATTAGTGTTAGCCTCTCAGACCATGAAGAAAAGAAGTTACTAAAAACTCTGAGAAAGCACTGTGCTGCTATTGGATATACTCTTGATGATCTTAAGGGCATTAGTCCCACTCTATGCCAGCACAAGATTAAAACTGATCCTGATTCCAAACCAGTTGCTGATCATCAAAGGAGATTAAATCCTAAGATGAAAGAAGTAGCGAGAAAAGAAATACTAAAGCTCCTGGAAGAAGGTATTATCTATCATGTCTCTCATAGTGATTGGGTGAGTCCGGTGCATTGCGTCCCTAAGAAGGGAGGCATTACCGTTGTCCCTAATGATAAGGATGAATTGATCCCACAGAGGATTATCACTGGCTATAGGATGGTGATCGATTTTAGGAAATTGAATAAAGCCACTAGGAAAGATCATTACCCTTTGCCTTTTATCGACCAAATGCTAGAAAGACTGTCTAAACACACACACTTCTGCTTTATAGACGGTTATTCTGGTTTCTCCCAAATACCAGTTGCACAATCTGATCAGGAGAAAACCACTTTCACTTGCCCTTTCGGTACCTTTGCTTATAGACGTATGCCATTTGGCTTATGTAATGCACCTTCCGCCTTTCAAAGATGTATGATGGCTATATTCTGTGACTTTTGTGAAAAGATTGTTGAGGTTTTCATGGATGACTTCTCCGTTTATGGATCTTCCTTTGATGATTGCCTCAGCAACCTTGATCGAGTCTTGCAGAGATGTAAAGACACCAATCTTGTCTTGAATTGGGAGAAGTGCCACTTTATGGTTAATGAAGGCATCGTCTTAGGACATAAAATTTCTCAAAGAGGTATTGAAGTCGATAAGGCTAAGGTTGATGCGATCGAGAAAATGCCATATCCCACAGATATCAAAGGTATAAGAAGTTTCCTTGGTCATGTTGGTTTCTATAGAAGTTTCATTAAAGACTTCTCTAAGATTTCTAGGCCTCTTACAAATCTCTTGCAAAAGGATATTCCTTTTGTCTTTGACGATGATTGTGAGGAAGCCTTCGAAATACTTAAGAGGGCTTTGATAACCGCACCTATTGTTCAACCACCTGATTGGAACTTACCTTTTGTAATCATGTGTGATGCTAGTGATTATGCTGTTGGTGTTGTCCTAGGGCAAAGAGTTGATAAGAAGTTGAATGTTATTCACTATGCTAGTAAAACTCTAGACAGTGCCCAAAGAAACTATGCCACTACGGAAAAGGAGTTTTTAGTAGTCGTGTTTGCATGTGAAAAGTTCAGGTCTTACATAGTTGATTCCAAAGTCACTATTCACACTGATCATGCTGCTATTAAGTACCTCATGGAGAAGAAGGACGCTAAACCTAGACTTATCAGATGGGTTCTCTTGCTAAAAGAATTTGAGCTTGCACGTTGTCGACAGGAAGGGTGCTGATAAACCAGTAGCAGATAACTTGTCTTGGTTGGAGAACATTCTTGATGACCCACAACCTATTGATGATAGCTCTCTCGATGAGCAATTGAATGTCATCAATGCTTCACGTAGTGCATCATGGTATGCTGATTATGCAAACTATATCTGCCAAATATATACCACCTAGTTTCACATACCAGCAAAAGAATAAATTCTTTTTTGACTTAAGACATTACTTCTGGGATGATCCTCACCTTTATAAGGAAGGAGTAGATGGTGTTATTAGACGTTGCGTACCTGAACATGAACAGGGAAAGATCCTACAGAAGTGTCACTCCGAGGCCTACAGAGGACACCATGCGGGAGATAGAACTGCACACAAGGTAGTGCAATCAGGTTTCTATTGGCCCACTCTCTTCAAGGATGCCTGTAAGTTTGTCTTGTGTGGTGACGAATGTCAAAGAGTAGGTAATATAGGTAAACGTCATGAAATGCCTATGAACTATTCACTTGTCATTGAACCCTTTGATGTCTGGGGCTTTGATTATATGGGACCTTTTCCAAAATCCAACGGGTATACTCACATCTTAGTTGTTGATTACGTCACTAAGTGGGTAAAAGCTATCCCCACTAGTAGTGTTGATCACAACACCTCTATCAGGATGCTTAAACAAGTTATTTTCCCTACATTTGGAGTCCCTAGATATCTAATGACCGATGGTGGTTCACATTTCATTCATGGTGCTTTCCGTAAAACGCTTGCTAAGTACGATGTCAACCATATAATTGCGTCTCCCTATCACCCTCAGTCTAGTAGTCAAGTAGAGCTAAACAATAGAGAGATTAAACTAATTCTGCAAAAGACTGTCAACATGTCTAGAAAGAATTGGTCTAAGAAGCTCGATGATGCACTGTGGGCTTATAGAACTGCCTATAAGAATCCCATGGGCATGTCTCCGTACAAAATGGTGTACGGTAAAGCATGTCATTTACCTCTTGAGCTAGAGCATAAAGCTTATTGGGCAATCAAAGAGCTCAACTTTGATTTCAAACTTGCTGGTGAGAAGAGGTTATTTGATATTAGCTCGCTTGATGAGTGGAGAACTCAGGCATATGAAAATGCCAAGTTGTTCAAAGAGAAGGTTAAGAGGTGGCATGATAAGAGGATACAAAAGCGTGAGTTCAATGTAGGTGATTATGTCTTGCTATATAATTCTCATTTAAGATTATTTTGCAGGCAAGCTTCTCTCTAAATGGGAAGGTCCCTATATTGTTGAGGAAGTATATCGTTCCGGTGCTATCAAGATTAACAACATGGAAGGTAATTTTCCGAGAGTTGTAAATGGGCAGAGAATCAAGCATTATATCTCAGGTACTCCCATAAATGTTGAAAGCAATAATATCAATACCATAACTCCGGAAGAATACCAAAGGGATATTTATCAGCCTGTTTCAGACTCCAAAAACGAAGAGGTATGTGATTCGGTAAGAAAACAGACTCCAAAACTTTTCTAGTAGGAATTTTTCTCCGTTTTGGAATATTAAAAAAAAATATAAAAATTGGAAGTAGTCCGGAAAGCGCGCGAGGAGGCGACAAGCCTGCCAGGCGCGGGCCCACCACCTGGTCGTGCCTGGGGGGCTTGTGGCCACCTTGTGTGCCTCCCGGACTCCGTTTTCGTGCGGAGTACTCCTTCTGGTCTGGAAAAAAATCAATATATATTCTCCCGAAAGGTCTGACCCTCGTATCACGCAAATTTCCTCTGTTTTCGTTTCGAACCTGTTTTCTGCCGCAGATTTAGAGCAAGATGTCGTCCCAGGAATCTGTGGGGGAGAACAATCTCCCTCAAGTCTATGGAGAAGTACATGCTGATCTGAAAAGGATGGAGGCCATGGAGGCCAAGGAAAGGCTACCTAAAGAAACCAAGGGCAAAGCTAAGGAGAAGAATCAGGCATGGGATGAAGTGCAATTTGTGCTCAACAATGAAGAAGTTGAAGAAGAGGATTTCCTCCAACCGTACCTCCACCTACTGTATCCATCCTTGATTGAACTCTTGAGGTTTTGTGAAACAACTCGTGCTTGCAATACTTATCTCACTCGTGAAGTTGTTTTGCTGGAGAAACATATCACAGATCTCCAAGGTATAAATCAAAGATTGATGGCCCTCTTGGAATCAAAGATTGCAACAAATCCACCACCATCACCTCCAAAGGAAGACAACTAAGCATGGGTATGTGCAATCCCCTTGGCTTGTGCCAATCTGGGGGGAGTTGCCCCGGTATCGTATCACCATCACATCTTTTGCCTTTACCTTTGTTTTAGTTTGTTCCTTTTCAATTTTCTTTTTCTCTAGTAGAATAAAAGTCTTAGTGTCTTAGTCTTCAGTTTTGCTTTGTGTCACCCCCGATGTATTCGAGCTCGTGAGCCATATAATAAAGAGTGTCTTAGTTGAAGGGCTTTGCCTCTTGCCATGATCAAAAGAGTGAGAAAAGAACAAAAGCATGAAAGATCGTGTAATGATCTTATGGGAAGTGATGGCTTCACATATAAAAAGAATGTTGATTGAAACTTGTTGAGGGTAGACAAACGTAGACCTTGGTCATTGTTGCAATTAATAGGAAGTGATAAAGAAGGAGAGGTTCACATATAAATATATCATCTTTGACACCATCTATGCATGCCTAAACTATTGCATGCCTAGAAGTAGATGTTAGACAAGGAAGACAACATAATGAATTGTGTTTGCTTGGTTCCGAAAAATGTTATATGATTAGAGATCCCTTAGCATGTGACGATTTCTTCCACCTCATATTAGCCAAAACTCCCGCACCAAGTAGAGATACTACTTGTGCATCCATAAACCTTCAACCCAGTTTTGCAATGAGAGTCCACCATACCTACCTATAGATTTAACAAGATCCCTCAAGTAAGTTGTCATCGGTGCAAGCAATAAAAATTGCTCCCTAATATGTATGATCTATTAGTGTGTGGAAAATAAGCTTTGTACGAACCTGTGATGAGGAAGACATAAAAGCGAGAGACTGCATAATAAATTCTTTATCACAGGAGGCAATATAAAGTGACGTTCCTCCGCACTAAGAGGACACGCATCCAAACCTCAAAAGCGCATGGCAACCTCTGCTTCCCTCTGTGAAGGGCCTATCTTGTACCTTTACTTTTTGCCCTTGAAAGAGTCATGGTGATCTACACCAATTCCTTATTTCGCCTTTATCTTGGCTAACGTCATATGCTAGGGAAAGATCTATATTCATACGTCAACTTGGAGGTAAGCATTCATGAATTATTGTTGTTGACATTACCCTTGAGGTAAGCAGTTGGGAGGCAAAACTATAAGCCCATATCTTTCTCTGTGTTCAGCTGAAACTTTGATCTCATGAGTACCACGTGAGTTGTAGCAATTGTAGAGAACGAAAAGATGATTGAGTATGTGGATTTGCTATACAAGCTCTTATTTGACTCTTTCTGATGTTGTGATAAATTGCAATTGCTTCAATGACTAAAGGCTACCGGTTGTTACTTCTCGGTAAGGTTCTTGATCCATGCCTTACTTTGTGTAGGAATTGTCACTTTAGCATCAGAGATTATATGTTGGTATTGCTGTTGTGATCATGATCATGATGCCTACATGTTCGTATCTTGTTTTGTCGACACCTCTCTCCCTAAACATGTGGACATATTTATTGAGCTAGGCTTTCGCTTGAGGACAAGCGAGGTCTAAGCTTGGGGGAGTTGATACGTCCATTTTGCATCATGCTTTCATGTTGATCTTTATTTCTTTTTGGGCTGTTATTTCACTTCATGGTACAATACTTATGCCTTTTCTCTCTTATTTTGCAAGGTTTACATGAAGAGGGAGAATGCCGGCAGCTGGAATTCTGGCCTAAAATTGGAGCAAGTTTGAGATACCTATTCTGCGCAACTCCAAACGCCGTAAAAATCAACGAGGATTTTTTTAGGAATTATAAAAAATACTGGGCCGAAGAAGTGCCAGAGGGGCGCCAGCAGGTGGCCACAAGCCTGCTAGGCGCGGCCACCCCCTGGCCGCGCCTAGGGGGCTTGTGGGTACCCAACTGGCCCTCTGCCCCCCCTCTTCTGGTATATGAAGGGTTTCGTCCGGAAAAAAATCAAGAGGAGGCTTTTTCTAGTACCAATCTAGAGCTCCGGCAGGACGATCCTACCGGGGAAACTTCCCTCCCGAAGGGGGAAATCGTCGCCATCGTCATCCCCAACACTCCTCTCATTGGAGGGGACTCATCACCATCAACATCTTCATCAGTAGCATCCCACCTCCAAACCCTAGTTCATCTCTTGTAACCAATCTCCGTCTCGCGACTCCGATTGGTACTTGTAAGGTTGCTAGTAATGTTAATTACTCTTTGTAGTTGATGCTAGTTGGATTATTTGGTGGAAGAGTTTATGTTCATATCCTTGATGCTACTCATTACCTCTCTGGTCATGAATATGATTATTCTTTGTGAGTAGTTACTTTTGTTCCTGAGGACATGAGATAAGTCATGCTAATAGTAGTCATGTGAATTTGGTATTCGTTCGATATTTTGATGTGTTGTATGTTGTTTTTCCTCTAGTGGTGTTATGTGAACGTCGATAACATAACACTTCACCATTATTTGGGCCTAGAGGAAGGCATTCGGAAGTAGTAAGTAGATGATGGGTTGCTCGAGTGACAGAAGCTTAAACCCTAGTTTATGCGTTGCTTCGTAAGGGGCTGATTTGGATCCACTAGTTTAATGTTATGGTTAGACTTTGTCTTACTTCTTCTTTCGTAGTTGTATATGCTCGCGAGAGGGGTTAATCATAAGTGGGATGCTTGTCCAAGTAAGGGCAGTACCCAAGTGCCGGTCCACACACATATCAAACTATCAAAGTAACGAACGGGGATCATATGAACATGATGAAAACTAGCATGACAGAAATTCCCGTGTGTCCTCGGGAGTGTTTTTCCTCCTATAAGACTTTGTCCAGGCTTGTCCCTTGCTACAAAAGGGATTGGGACACTTTGCTGGACCATTGTTACTTTTGTTACTTGTTGCTCGCTACGAATCATCTCACCACACAATCACTTGTTATCGATAATTTCAGTGCTTGCAGATTTTACCTTGCTGAAAACCACTTGTTAGATCCTTCTGCTCCTCGTCGGGTTCGACACTCTTACCTATCGAAAGGACTACGATAGACCCCCTATACTTGTGGGTCATCATGCCCCGTGTTCGTCTAGGGTGCTCAGCATTCCCTAGGGCCTCAGTCAGCTCGTCCTTCTCTCTTTCGGGAAAGAACACCCCTTCCCGCGGTGAGGTGATAAACTGCTGAAGCTTGTTGATGGGTGTTGCAAGTTGCTCGTCCGTCCAACGACACTCCCCTATTTCAGGGTCCAAAGTTCCCCCAACCCGAAGAACCAATTCCTTGAACGGTCGGGCCAGCTCCATGTCTGTGGTTGGACCCCTTTAGCAATCAGGTCATTCTTAGCTTTGTCCCACAACAGACGACCTTTGAGGTAGCCACCTGACCTCGTGTGATGGTGATACTGCTTCTTTGCAGCATTGTTCTTGTTTCTCTCTGGCATTTCCTTACTCTTGTCCGATGACTTGTAGGCCACAAATGCGGGCCAGTGATCTGTCATCTTCTCAAATCGGCCGACGAATTCTGGAGTCTTCCCTTTGTCGACATACTTTGATTTCAACTCTTTCTTCCACCTCCTGAATAGTTCTGCCATCTTCTTAAGAGCACATGCCTTAACCAGTGGCTCTAAAACTGGCTTATTCGGATCCTCCGCTGGCGGTAGGGTGAAATTTTCCCTCAACGCGGTCCAAAGATCATTTTTCAGCCTATCAGTGACATAATCACCTTCAGGGACGTTGCCCCCTTAGGCTTATTCCATTGCTTGATGCTGATCGGGATGTTGTCCTTGACAATAGCTCCGCACTGAGCAGAAAATGCGTCCCTGGTCCGCTTGGGTTCAATCGATAGGCCATTTTTTTGACAGTTCTGTGATCGTGAACTTTTGATCCTTGCCCAACCTTCTCGTCGGGCCTCGTCTCGTTACCATAGTTTGGCTCGATCCAGACTTTTCAATAGCTCCCTCCTCCGTTCGGTCACCGGAGCCGTCATCATGGTCTCCTTCCTCCGGGATTCGGTAGTCACCTAAGACATCATGATAATGTCTTTCCTTCTCCATTGTTCGATCACCGAAGCCATCATCATAATGTCCTTCCTCCGGGATTCGGTAGTCACCGTTGTCGCTGAGAAAAAATTCGACATTACCACCGTCGCCGTGGATTATATCCCCCAATTTTTTTTTCTTTTTCCATGTCTCTTGGAATATCCGTTGTTTGTGCAAATACTACAAAGTGGGGGAAGCCCTTTATACATAATCCCAAATATTAACATAAAAACTTAATTTGTATCTTAATCTAATATAAATATTTTGATATTTTTTATAACTTTATTTGCTATTGTAACTGAATCTAATCTAAATATTTTTATAATTTTTATAACTTGTGTCACATTGGGGAGTTCAAAAATGTACCCAACATATTCTAATACGACTGAAATACACACACATGGATTCGCAATTAGACTACGTCTTCTCACACACATGGATTCGTAAATAGGGAGATGGAGATCGATGGACATGCTACCGGTGCGTCGACGGGCGACGACGGCGGGCTTCGGAACGACGACGGGCGACAGGCGAAGACGACGACAACGATGGGCTCGGGGGCTATGACAACGACGACGACGGCGACAACAGGTGACGACGGGCAACGACGACGACGGTGATGGGCTGGGGGGCGACGGCGACGGTGCAATGGCGATGATGATGGGCTCGGGGACGACGGCGATGACAATGGGCTCAGGGACGATGATGGGCTCGGGGACGAAGACGACGACGATGGGCTCGGGGACGACGATGGGCTCAGGGAGGGTGACGACGAAGATGGGCTCGGGGGCGACGGCGATGGCGACGGCGACGACGACGGGCTTGGGAGCGATGGCGATGGCGATGGGCTCGGGGTGACGACGGGCTCGTGAGCGACGACGACGGCGACGGCGACGACGGGCTCGTGGAGGAGGCGCAGGCCGGCGGCGACGGGCTCGGGTGCGACGGCTACGAAGAGAGAACGGGGGGGGGGAGGATGGAAGTTGGTGGAAATTTCGACAACTCCCGCAATATACGAACACCTTTGTTCCGATTGTTGGCTCAAACCGGGACCAAAGCATACCTTTAGTCCCGGGTTGTTACACCAACCGGGACTAAAGGTCAATTTCGACAACTCCCACACTATATGCGAAACCTTTGGTTTCGGTTGGTGGCACCAACCAGGACCAAAGCCACACTTCCGCTGGCCCAAAAGGGCGGGAAGAAGAGTACTGTCGTACCGGTTGGTGGCTAGAACCGGGACAAAAGGTCCGTCGGCCCATTTGATATTTTTCATATATTTAGTGATTTTTTGAGCTAAATGCCCCTTAAATTGAAAAGCACTACAAACGAACTTTGAAAATGTTGAAAGTTGGCATGGTATAATCATTTCACGCACATAGCATCTGCTAAAAAGTTGAGAGGGTTGCGGCAAAAACTGGATGCACATCGTGTACAAAACAGACAATCTCTTTTGAAGTATTAGGGTTTCATACGAAAACTCGTCTGTTACAAAGGGATTTCATTTTTTGAACTTATTTGAACTCCAGACTTTGTGTGTGTTCAAAATGCACCATTCAAAGACACATCATCAATTTTCAACTATTTCTGACTTCATTTGGTATTTTTCATGCATTTACTGATTTTTTGAGCTAAATGACCCTTATATTGAAAAGCACTACAAATGAACTCTGAAAATGTTGAAAGTTGGCATGGTATCATCATTTCACCCACATAGCATGTGCTAAAAAGCTGGGGGGGGGGGTTGCGGTAAAAACTGGATGCACTTCGTGTACAAAACGGATAATCTCTTTCGAAGTATCACTATTTCATATGAAAACTCATCTGTTACAAAAGGATTTCATTTTTTAACTTATTTGAACTCCAGACTTTTTGTGTGTTCAAAATGCACCATTCAAAGACATATCATCAATTTTCAACTATTTCTGACTTCATTTGGTATTTTTCATGCTTTTAATGATTTTTTTGAGCTAAATGACCCTTAAATTGAAAAGCACTACAAATGAACTCTGAAAATGTTGAAAGTTGGCATGGTATCATCATTTCACCCGCATAGCATGTGCTAAAAAGTTGAGAGGGTTGCGGCAAAAACTGGATGCACTTCGTGTACAAAACGAACAATCTCTTTCGAAGTATCACGGTTTCATACAAAAACTCATCTATTACAAAGGGATTTCACTTTTTTGAACTTACTTGAACTCAAGACTTTTTGTGTGTTCAAAATGCACTATTCAAAGACACATCATCAATTTTTAACTACTTCTGTCTTTATTTGGCATTTTTCATGCATTTACTGATTTTTTTAGCTAAATGACCCTTAAATTGAAAATCACTACAAATAAACTCTGAAAAGGTTGAAAGTTGGCATGGTATCATCATTTCACCCACATAGCATGTGCTAAAAAGTTGAGAGGGTTGCGGCAAAAACTCGATGCACTTCGTGTAGAAAACGGACAATCTCTTTCGAAGTATCAGGGTTTCATACGAAAACTCATCTGTTACAAAGGGATTTCATTTTTTGAACTTATTTGAACTCCAGACTTTTTGTGTGTTCAAACTGCACCATTCAAAGCAACATCATCAATTTTCAACTATTCAATTGCACCATTCAAAGCCACATTGTGGATGAAAAGCACTACGAAAACTCATCTGTTACAAAAGGGATTTCATTTCTTCACTTTTTCTTCACTTGTGTTCCTTGCTTATTACACCGTAACCATGGATAATCTTCATCGTTTAACAGGGTGCTTGGGTCAGCCTTGACTTTGAAGGGAGGAATTTCATGAAACTTTTCATAATCTTCAGACATGTCTGTTTTGCCCTCCAATCCCACGATGTCTCTTTTTCCTGAAAGAACTATGTGGCGCTTTGGCTCATCGTATGATGTATTCGCTTCCTTATATTTTCTTTTTCTCGGTTTGGTAGACATGTCCTTTGTATAGAAAACCCGCGCCACATCATTGGCTAGGACGAATGGTTCCTCTGCGTGCGCAACATTGTTCAGATCCACTGTTGTCATTCCGTACTTTGGGTCTATCCGTACACCGCCTCCTGACAGATTGACCCATTTGTAATTAAACAAAGGGACCTTCAAATCATGTCCATAGTCAAGTTCCCATATGTCCACTATGTAACCATAATATGTGTCCTCTCCCCTCTTGGTTGCTGCATCAAAGCGGACATTGCTGTTTTGATTGGTGCTCTTTTGATCTTGGGTGATCGTGTAAAATGTATTCCCATTTATACCGTACCCTTGGTAAGTCAATACAGTCGAAGATGGTCCCCTGGCCAACGAGTACAACTCATAAAAAATAGTGTTGTCACACATGAGATGTTTTTGCAACCAACTACCGAAAGTCCTGATGTGTTCAAATGTAATCTAGTCATCACACTCCTCCGGGTGTATGGAGCTCAGAATATTCTTGTGTTCATCGACATACGGGGTCACAAAGGTAGAATTCTGTAGAACTGTGTAGTGTGCTTGAGACCAAGAATGCCCGTCCGTACATATTATTGAGTCCGCACCTAGTGTGCCTTTTCCAGTCAGTCTCCCCTCATACCGTGATTAAGGGAGGCCAATCTTCTTAAGGTCAAGAATGAAGTCAACAAAAAACCCAATGACATCCTCTATTTGATGGCCCATGGAGATGCTTCCTTCTGGCTTAGCGCGGTTACGAACATATTTCTTTAAGACTCCCATGAACCTCTCAAAGGGGGACATATTGTGTACAAATACAGGGCCCAGAACGATAATCTCGTCGACTAGATGAACTAGGACGTGCGTCATGATATTGAAGAAGGATGGTGGGAACACCAGCTCGAAACTAACAAGACATTGCACCAAATCACTCCTTAACGTTGGCAGGATTACTAGATCGATCACCTTTTGAGAGATTGCATTGAGGAATGCACATAGCTTCACAATGGCTAATCAAACGTTTTCCGGTAGAAGCCCCCTCAATGCAACCAGAAGCAGTTGTGTCATAATCACGTGGCAGTCATGAGACTTTAGGTTCTGGAACTTTTTCTCTGCAATATTTATTATTCCCTTTATATTTGACGAGAAGCCACACAGGACCTTCATACTGAGCAGGTATTGAAAGAAGATTTCCTTCTCTTCTTTGGTAAGAGCGTAGCTCGCAGGACCTTCATACTACTCTGGATGCATGCCGTCTTTTTCATGCACACGTTGATGTTCCTCCCGTGCCTCCGGTGTATCCTTTGTCTTCCCATACACTCCCAAGAATCCTAGCAGGTTCACGCAAAGATTCTTCGTCACGTGCATCACATCAATTGCAGAGCGGACTTCTAGGTCTTTCCAATAGGGTAGGTCCCAAAATATAGATTTCTTCTTCCACATGGGTGCGTGTACCGCACCGTCATTCGGAACTCATAGTCCGCCAGGACCCTTTCCAAAGATTACTTGTAAATCATTGACCATATCAAGTATGTGATCACCAGCACGGAGGGCGGGCTTCTTCCGGTGATCTGCCTCACCTTTGAAATGCTTTCCTTTCTTTCGACATTGATGGTTGGTCGGAAGAAATCGACGATGCCCCATGTACACATTCTTCCTGCGTTTGTCTAAATATATACTGTCGGTGTCATCTAAATAGTGTGTGCATGCGTTGTATCCCTTGTTTGTCTGTCCTGTAAGGTTACTGAGAGCAGGCCAATCGTTGATGGTTACAAACAACAACGCATGTAGGTCAAATTCCTCGTGTCCGTTCTCATCCCACACACATACACCATTTCCATTCCATAGCTGTAAAATTTCATCAACTAATGGCCTTAGGGACACATCAATGTCATTGCCAGGTTTCCTAGGGCCTTGGATGAGCACTGGCATCATAATGAACTTCCGCTTCATGCACAACCAAGGAGGAAAGTTATACATACATAGAGTCACATGCCATGTCCTATGCTTGCTGCTCTGCTCCCCAAAAGGATTAACGCCATCTACACTTAAACCAAACCATACGTTCCTTGGGTCACGTGTAAAGTAGCTCCACTTTCTCTTGATCTTTCTCCACTGCGACCCGTCAGCGGGTGCTCTCAACTTCCCGTCTTTCTTACGGTCTTTTATGTGCCATTGCATCAACTCGGCATGCTTTTTGTTTCTGAACAGATGTTTCAACCATGGTATTATAGGAGCATACCACATCACCTTGGCAGGAACCATCTTCCCGGTGCGCTGGCCGTCAACATCACCAGGGTTATCTCTTTTGATCTTATACCACAATGCGCCGCATACCGGGCATGCGTTCAAATCCTCGTACGCACCGCGGTAGAGGAGGCAGTCATAAGGGCATGCATGTATCTTCTGCACCTTCAATCCGAGAGGGCATAGAACATTCTTCACTTCGTACGTACTGCCGAGCAATTCGTTATCCTTTGGAAGCTTCTTCTTCATTAATTTCATTAGCAAACTAAATTCCTTGTTAGATACACCATTGTCTGCCTTCCATTGCAGCAATTCCAGTGTGGTACCGAGCTTTGTGTTGTCATCTTTGCAATTTGGGTACAACCCTTTTTTGTGATCCTCTAACATGCGATCGAACTTCAACTTCTCCCTTTCACTTTCACATTATCTATGTGCATCAACAATGACCCGACGAAGATCATCATCGGGCACATCGTCTGGTTCCCCTTGATATTCAGCTTCCCCCATTGCAGCATCACCGTATTCAGGGGGTGGGTAGTTGTCATCATCCTCTTCTTCTACGTTCTCTTCCATCATAACCCCTGTTTCTCCATGCTTGGTCCAAACATTATAGGGTGGCATAAAACCCTTCTGAAGCAGGTGGAAGTGAAGGGTTTTATAGTCGGAGAATTCCTTCGTATTCCCACAGACAGTACATGGACAATGCATAAAACCATTCTGCTTGTTTGCCTTAGCTGCTTCGAGAAAATTATGCAGGCCATTAATATACTCGGAGGTGCGTCGGTCACCGTACATCCATTGACGGTTCATCTGTGTGCGTTATATAATAAAGTGTATTAAAAACTACACAAATCTTGATGAAAATGGAGCTTCTAAAGGAGAAAGCTTAAGTGTGGCTCAGGCATTTCATCGAACACCTCATGTGCATAGGAGGTGAGCTAGAGCACCACAAAGCTCTCCCACGGCCGGCCGAAAAAACAGAGCAGTGCACTGCTCTGCTCGCGGTGGTATATATAGGCCAACCGTTGGTCCCGGTTTGTGGCTAGAACCGGGACTACTGGTTGTGGCCCAGGAGAGAGGCACATTGGTCCCGCTTCATGTCTGGAACCGGGACCGAAGGTGGCAAACGAACCAGGACAAATGGTCCATGATGCCCGGCCGGCGCCCTGGCCTCACAAATCGGGATCTATGCCCACATGGGTCCCGGTTCGTGAGTGAACCGGGACTAATGGGATTTCATCAAGTCGACCAAAGCCCTCTTTTCTACTAGTGGTTTTTACACCGATAAGTTCCTTTTCCCACCACTCATTCCTCTCCCCAAATCGAGCATATCCATGAGCCATGGACGATGCTAAGCTCTCGCGCGCTCCTACTGGGAAGTTGGTGATACAACCTGTAGACGAGGGGATGCCGCTGCAATTATCAGATGGTTTTGCAAGGGGTGGTCATGGAAGCCGGCTACGTGAGGTACCCTCGCTGCTGATACGTCCAAAATGCATCACTATTTTGTATCATAATTTATCTCTATTCATTGATATATTTCACATTATGATGATGTACTTATAGTGTTTTGACTTATTTACACAGTTTACAACTTTCCGGTGCCGAAACAACAGACGCATGATTCAGCGAAGAAAATAGCACGAAGAGTAAACATATCAGAACATCTCCAACTATGCTGAAATTTTGAATGAAGAAGTTTCTGAACGGATCACGAAGACTGGCCGAAGGAGGGTCGGAGGGGGGCCATAGGTCACCCAGGCGACCTGCTGGCGCGAGCCCCCCTAGGCCGCACCCACAGCCCGCCTGGGTGGTGGGTACCGCCTTTGGCGCTCTCCTTTGGACTATATCATCCTCTTGACCTAAAAGTTACGGGGACATAAGAGTTTTCGCAGTTCCGCCATCGCTGCGCAGCGGAAACCTACAAAGAAGAAAAGACCTTTCTGGCGGGCAGATTCCACCGGGAGAACTCCTCCCAGAAGGGGAGTTCGTCCTCATCGTTATCACCATCATCACGGGCATCATCGAGATCATCATCACCATCATCACCATCACCAGCACCATCTCCATCTTCATCCCATCTACTCCACCATTGCAATCAGAGTTGTACCTTGCACTATTCATCCCCTCTACTCTACCGGTGTTGATTACTCTTTTGTGGTGAATGCTATTGAGTTTTGTTGGAGAATTATTGTTATGACCAGATTGTTAGTCATATTTTCATCACTTCTGATCATGATCTCTTTTATGTCTTGTGAGTAGTTCTGTTAGTTCTTGAGTACATGGGAAAAGTCTAGATGCTAGTAGTCATATGATGTTGAAGTAACATGTGTTGATTGATATTTAAGTTATGGTGTTATTCTTCTAGTGGTGTTATGTGAACGTCGACTACATAACACTTCGCCTTTATAAGGACCTAGGGGAATGCATCGTGTATAAATAATGCTTATGGTGGGTTTCCGAAGTGACAGAAACCTGAATCCCAGTTCACATAGTTTTGCATGAGGGAGTATTGGATCCTAAAGCTTATTGCTATGGTTAGGTTTTGCCTTAATTTCTCTCTTGTATTTGCGGATGCTTGCAAGAGGGATTAATCATAAGAGTGTACTTGTCTTAGCCTAGACGGTCCACTAGTTAAGATCCACCCACATAACACTTCTCAATACAAAACATAGTACTAGACAGAGTATGGCGAAAGCACTTGACTATCTCTCCCGCGTGTCCTCGGGAACGCCTTAGTATTTATAAGTTTAGTCCCTCGGCTTATCCTTTGTGTTCAAAAGATTTGGGCCACTTGCTGCACCTTGGCACCATTTACTTTCCTTGCATTTATTTCCTTGTTGCTATCACTAGAAAACCCATAAAAAAGCTACCTTTCAGTACTTGCAGTTATTCCTTGCTCAAGATCACTTGTCAGTACCTTCTGCTCCTCGTTGGGTTCGACACTCTTACTTATCGAAAAAGCTACGATAGATCCACTACACTTGTGGGTCATCAAGACGATTTTCTGGCGCCGTTGCCGGGGAGTGTAGCGCTATTGGTAAGGAAACCTTTACGTTGTACGTGTTGTTTTTGTTTTACTGTCTCCGCTTTTTGTCCCTATGGACAACTATGCTCTTGGTTTTTTGCTTGTGGGGAACCGCCCCAACGCTATTGTGGTGTAGAAGTCTCCCCCACCTACTGAAATTGTGCCCTTTAAAATACCAACTGGTATTATTGATTGTGTCTTGGCTAATCGTTATGCAGGAGATAGACATCCAGGTGAACACTTGCTATATCTTTCACAACTATGCTCCTTATTTAACCTTGCAGGTATATCAATGGATTTTGTTATGAGAAAGCTATTCTCTCTATCATTAAAAGATAAGGCTTTGGATTGGTATAGGCTTCTTTATGACTCTCACTTACTAAATTGGCAAGATCTTATGCCTCTCTTTTATACAAAGTTTTATCGTCTTCATGAAATACATCAAGACAGGAACTATATCTATAACTTTTGGTCTCGTGACGGAGAAAGCATCGCTCAAGTTTGGGGGAGATTGAAGTCCTTAATGCTCAAATGTCCCAGTCATGAGCTCTCCAAAGAAATTATTCTTAGAAATTTTTATGCAAGGCTTTCTCGTCGAGATAAAGAGATGCTTGATGCCTCCTCTAGTGGGGCATTCTCCAACAAAAGCACTGAAGCTAAGTGGAATCTTATTGAAAGGATCCAAAAGAACATTGAAGACCAGGAGATTGATAAAGGTATTGAACCCGTTACAAATTATGAGCATGATTATATTGAGAGCTATGTGGAAACTAATTACTTTAATACCGTTTGTGCTAAGATTGGTCTTGATTCCCATCTTCTAATTGATTGCAAAGACTTTGCCTCTCATATTGACTCTTCTAAGAAGAAGGAGGATCGACACCATAAACCTTTTAAGGAATTACCTATTGATATTAATGTTGTTGACCCTATCTTGCCTGCAGTTGAATATGAAAAGCCCCCTTTTCCCGCAAGGATGAGGGAGCATTCTTTTGTCACAGGCATATTGAATAAAAGTGAAAGAACGACTGACAAGCATGAGGACCTGATTAAAGTCGATCCTCAAGTTGCATTAGTCAAGGATCTTGTTACTAGTAATATTGAGGATTCCAATATAATTTTTTGTGCTGTTTCTACTAACCTTGTTACAGCCAAGAATAAAGGCCCAATTTTAGGTACTCCAGTTGTATCTGTTAAAATAGGAGATCATAATTATTATGGGCTAGGTGATTTGGGATCCACTGCTAGTGCTATTCCTTTTTCACTTTATCAAGAGATCATGAATAAGATTCTACCGTGTGAAATTGCAGAAATTGATGTTACTATTCATCTTGCAAACAAAGAAACTATCTCTCCTATTGGAATTGTGCGAGATGTTGAAGTTCTATGTGGAAAGGTAAAATATCCTACTGACTTTCTAGTACTTGGTTCAGTGCAAGATAGTTTTTGTCCTATTATCTTTGGTAGGCCTTTTCTCATAACTTGTGGAGCTATTATAGATTGCAGGAAGGGAAAAGTATATGTTGAATTTAATGGTGAGCCATATGAATTTAACTTTTCTAAATTCTCGAAGAAAACTCGCGGTACTGATTTGCCTAGTAATGATAAAATTATTGAAGAGATTGCTTCTATTGCTATTCCTCCTGACGATCGCTTATAGCAATTTATGGAGGACCACGAGAATGATATGCATATGCAGGAAAGGAATGCGCTAGATGACATATTCTTGAGACAACCTGCTATCCTAAAGCACAACCTTCCGGTTGAGCCTTTGGGAATTTTATCGAAACCAAAAGAAGACTTGGTGTTTGATCTTAAACCTCTTCCGAGTACTCTCAAGTATGCTTATTTAGATGAAAAGAAAGTATATCATGTTATTATCAATTCTAACCTTTCAGGATAAGAAGAAGAGCGATTATTAGAATTCCTTCATAAACACTGAGGCGCTATTGGCTATACCCCTGATGATCTCAAGGGGATTAGTTCATCTATTTGTGAGCATACTATCAATCTTGATCCTGATGCTAAACCGGTTGTTGATCATCAACGATGGTTGAGCCCGAAGATGAAGGATGTTGTGAGGACCGAAATCCTCAGGCTTCTAGTCGCATGTATTATCTACCCTATAGCTCATAGTAAGTGGGTAAGTCCGGTACATTGTGTTCCCAAGAAAGGAGGTACGACCGTGGTTCCTAATAATAAGAATGAACTAATATGTCAAAGGATTATTATTGGATATAGAATGTGTATTGATTACAGGAAGCTGAACAAGGCAACCAGGAAGGACCACTACCCGCTGCTCTTCATCGACCAAATGCTTGAAAGGTTATCCAAAAACGCTCACTTTTGCTTTCTTGGTGGGTACTTTGGCTTCTCTCAAATTCATGTTAACACTCCCAATCAAGAGAAGACCACTTTTACTTGTCCTTTTGGTACTTATGATTATAGACGTATGCCTTTTGGTTTATGCAATGCTCCTGCTACTTTTCAAAGGTGTATGTCTGCTATCTTTCATGGATTTTGTGAGTAAATTGTGGAGGTCTTCATGGACGATTTCTCCGTCTATGGAACCTCTTTTGACCATTGTCTCCACAACCTTAATAAAGTTTTGCAGAGATGTGAGGAGATGAACTTGGTACTCAACTGGGAGAAGTGCCACTTCATGGTCAATGAGGGGATTGTTCTTGGCCACAAGATTTCTGAAAAGGGAATCGTGGTGGACAGGGCAAAAGTCGAAGCAATCAAGAGGATGCCTTATCCAAATGACATCAGAGGTATTCGTAGTTTCCTTGGTCATGTTGGTTTCTATAGAAGAGTTATTAAAGACTTTTCTAAGACTTCGAAACTCCTCACTAATCTTCTCTAGAAGGATACTCCTTTTGTGTTTGATGAAGATTGTAAGGAAGCCTTCGAAGTTCTTCAGAAAGCCTTGATAACTTCCCCTATAGTTCAACCGCCTGATTGGAATTTGCCTTTGGAAATCATGTGTGATGCTAGTGATTTTGCTGTTGCAGCTGTGTTAGGACAAAGGGTTGATAAGAAATTGAATGTTATACATTATGCTAGCAAAACCCTTAATAGTGCTCAA